>NC_038044.1:63500281-63807283 GCF_002211085.1 Panicum hallii | reverse complement strand
GGACTTACCAGCATGCACTGCAGAAGGTTAATATCCAAACGCGCCATATTGTTCAAAACTTTTAACACACCAGTGGCCACTTCTTCAAAATTTGATGGAAGAATAGCTAGAGTCTGAAAAATGAGTTAGTAAATTTTGGTAGCAAGAAAAGATTCATAAAAACCAATGCGTTAAACATGCAAAATTTGCCCTGCTAATTTCTAAGACGCCAAAACTCAAGTTTCTGCTTACATTGTAATGAAATCCGAAGAAATAAAAGCATGCTAGTTGCTAGTAAATGTGTACAGTGTCATTTTAGCATGTTTGTTTGTTCAAAGAACACAAAGCACCTATTTAAAGATGTCACATATCAATTATTATGTACCTAATAATCTAAAATGCACATATAAATTTTATAAGGAGTCATATAATTTTGTAAAAATGACAATAGGTCTATAGATATAGAATTTAGAAACAGCATAACAAATTTCTCCAAAAAAACATTGCCCAGGCGGACAAACCTGATCTGACGATGATCTATTATTTGCCTGGAGCAAAACAGCCGTCAAAAGTGACGGTAGGCTAACAAGGCCAGTCTCAGCCATTGCAGAAAGTAAAAGAATTACAGGATGCTTTAGGTTTGTCTCATTGCCTTTTCCAGGACTATTATTATACACTGAACCTACATTGTTCAACTTTCTTGCTTCAAGAGAACTGTCTGTTGTGCTATTTTCATCTCCCTGGCTAGGAATTTCAGAACGCTTCTCTGTAGTAATCCCCAAATCAAGCGGTTGCATTGCTGGGTTATTCAGGCCATCAGAGATAGCTATCAAGTCTTTTCTAGTTTCATCAACCAATTTTCTGTCCCCTGGAATGCTCAAATCATGCAGTTTACAGGATTTGTTTTCTTCGGTCAGTTCACTACACAAAGATGGCAATTTGGTATCTCCAGACTGATCTAGTGCCATCAACTGGTTACCCATACTGTCTTGTGAACTAAGATATTCATATTCTTGAACTATAATGCCACCTAATGTCCTGCATTTGCAAGACTCCCAATCGATGGTAGAGAAATTTCCAGGCTTAGATGTTAAGACAGCCAAAAGGTTGAGACCAAAGAGTATCGATGATGGCAGTGGGGATCCTTCCACCTGGGGTCTATCATAAAGCGCAAACAAATCTCGGAGACGGTGAATTATTTGATAAGCTACAATCAGTTCAATCAAACCTCCTTGCATTTGAAGTTGTTCATCATCGAGGTGTACATGGCCAACAATCGTGGTCACAGTCCATAAGAAGCCATCTAACACTTCACCTGACGACTCTGTATTCTCAGTTGAAGTTTTGTTAGACAGAATATTTGAACTTCCAGAGTTGGATGCTGCCACCTTAATGTAATTCTCCAGTGATGCTGATAGCATGGGAATAATAGGAGGTAAAAGATTCTGTACTAGAAAATATGTTCGATTAGCTGGAAGTGAGAGCAACACTCTCAACAGGCGCAAAAGGTAGACAGTGACTTGACAAGCTCCAGGCTTTGAAGTGTGTGATGCAGGTAAAGCGGATGCGATGAAGTCGAGCAGACCAACTTGTCTTGATGCATGGAGTTCAAGATCCTTTCCTTCTAAATACTGTACCCAAATAAACAGAAATACCTTCAGTACTTAGTACAATACAAGACATAGTGAATATGACAATGAGAAATACCTTTGTTATGTCGCCGACAATCAAACCAATACTAGCAGCACCTTCTTTTCTGGCTTGACGAAGTCTCTGTAGGTCTTGAAGCCATCTACTTAACTTAGCTTTGGCAGCTCCTAGAGCAGCCCTGTGTGTGATTCCAGTACTTTCACCTATGGGTGGTTCAATAAATTCATGCTTTAGAGCCATTAATCTCTGGCGAATCTTTTTAATCCTTCGTTTCATCTGTACATTATTAGACGATTTAACCATAGAATCTGCAGCGCTGGAATTGCCAGTTGTCTGTGAATCTTCGCCACTATTAGTATAATTTGAACGGTTTTGGCCATCTTTACTTGGAAAGCGGCGCTGAAAAGGTGAAGGCTGGTCCCTAAGATCCATTGAGGCTCGCTCGCGTATCTGTTCTAGGTGATACTTACGGCGCTGCTCACTCTCACGGAGCTTTTCAGCTAATTTTTGGGCTAAAAGTTCAGCTTCCTCTTGTTGCACTTTTGCTCTTATTTCTTTTCTACGTTGCTGTTCTGCAGCCCTTGCTTCCCTGGCAGCACTAGATGCTTTGCGCTCCTCTTCTCTTCTGAAAATAGCCTCTTCTTTCTTGCGCTGTATTTCAGCAAGGCGCTGCATCTTCTCAGCTTCAAGGAACTTCCTTCGTTCCAAAACTGCTTCTTCCCTTGCAGTGTCCTCCTTTTGCTTTGTTTTGATCACCTGTAGCTTTTCAGCTCTCCGCATTTCAGAATCATAAAGTTTCTGCCTCAGCAAGAATTTCTTGTTTTCCTCATTCAACGATGTAATAAAACGGACCTCATTTACTTTAGTACTCTCATCACCAGCTCTTTTTGCAACCTGGGCAAGATAAGCTTCATGACGAGATTCACCACGTTGATGGCGTGCATTCATTACTTCTCGCAGTTTTGAGCTGCGCACAGCCTGCCACTCATTTACACGACTCAACTTTTCAGAGGTACGTTGTAGCCTCTGAACCCTCTCACTCTCTAGTTGACTCCTAATACGCAGTGCTCGTGCATGCTTTTCTTCTGCTTCTTTTTTCATATCCAAAGCGCTTCTTTTTTTCTTTTCAGGAGACATCAACTTATCATGTAGAACACGAGCACGATCTGTAACTTTTCTGCCAACACCAGGAGAATGAGAAACACGAGAACTCCTTGCAGGAGATTTCAATATATCTTCCCAGTTTCTTTTCTCCTTCCAGGCATCCATTGACTTCCAAGGTGATGTAATTTGCTTCTCCTTATCAAGATGAACTGTACTCTTTTTAACAACATCAGTTGACTTGAGCCTGTCAAATTTGTTTTCTGGCATCTCCTTGCTATTCTTAAAGGTGTGCTTCTCTATTTCTGAGATCGGTTCTAGTGACCCTCTTCTACTCCTTGCAGAATATGAAGGCATGCTTTGTGGATGTGATTTATCTGACTTGAATGCATCCCTGATTTGCTTCTCTCCAGTAATCTTTTTCTCGCTGCTATCAGGAAGTTTTACCTGACTCTCCACTTTCAAACTTATATTCCTAACAGTTGCCGATGCTGTTGTCAGCTTTGACGAGCTACCCAAAACTTCCTCAGAAGAGCTGGATGTAAATCTCTCTGCTGTTATACCAGCCTGCTTGCATGCCAGTTCCATTTGGATTCTCTGGAAGGCCTCTAGTGATGAAGAGAGTATTTCTTGCCTGTGTGGTGAACTTGTCATCCTTCTAACCTGCATGTACGATGTAGCCAACAAGATTTAGAGTACTAAAACACAGCAGAAGAAACTATCGTGCAAGGCCGGAAAGAAAAACATGCAGCTATTAATATTGTAGTTCTCAATCCAGCAACACGTCACAGTGAAGGTCCCATTCAATATTCATGCACACATATGTTGATGCAAGGAAGAAGATGCTATGCTCACATAGTTAGTGGTCAATTAATCATAAATATGCATTAGTAAAAATGGACCACAAGACATCAGGATGCCTAGTGAGAAAACAGACCTCCCAAGACAAGGCATGAGGTCGCCTATGGTCAGCTTTCACAGTCAATGGCATCCCCTCCTTCGCTACACCAGCAGATTTTTTGGTGTTATCAAAATGCTCCGCTCTGGATTTAAGTTCTTGAAAATCAGATATAGCTTCTTCAAGAACAAGAATGGATTCATTAATTTGTTCCATGTCACATTCTAGTTCACAGAGGAGGTAAAGTTCATCAACAGCCCTATTCAGATTCTCAAAAAGAAAACACCATAGCCTCTGCCTGAATCTTTCTTTGCTCTCAGCAGTTTCAGATCCAAAATCTGCAGAAGCTGGTGCATGGTCAAGAAGTAGCGTTCTACTTTCTGTGGAAGCAACAGATGAAGATGTAACTGGAACTTCATGATCATTATTGGAGCAAGATAGGGAAACGGAGTCAGTTGAGGCTGTTGAACCACTAACATTCAACATACTGTCTGGTATTTCATGTTTATCTTGTGGCCCCCTCGTGTCATCTTTGGGTGTCTCAGTTCCTTGTATAATAATTGGAGATGCCTCATCAACTGTTGTACAAGAGTCCGTCTCCAGTTTGAGTTTACTTTCATCCTTTTGTTCATTTCTGAAATGTGCAGCATCTTCACCATGGCTGAGGTCTCTGGAAGAACTATTATCTCTGCATGAATCTAAGGGTAGTGGTAAACCTGGAACTTCATCAAAGTCTCCAAACTTTACAGGAGTATTGGACAAGGCACCTACTGGCTCTGTTTTTGGAGAACATTTTACATGCTGAGAAAGGTCTGCACATTTTGCAAGGCTGTCTGAACAGGTGGAGGATTCATGAGGAACTGAAGGATTTGCATGATCAGCCAGACCAGTTTTGGGAGTTTCACTTGCTTCTTGAGCCACCAGCAGTTCTTCAGGTCTTTCTACTACATACTCCAAGGCTGAAGCATTTAAGACACTCTTCAGGTCATTGGCGCCTACATCATTGCATCCTTCAGCATGACCATTAGTTGTTTCTCCACTACCAGATTCATCAACATCAACACCAACATTAGCATTTACGCTCGGAGGTGGGTGTTGCGGCCTGTCATGCCACCTTAAACTGTCACTGTTATAGCTGGCCTGTGACCGTGGCGGCAAGTTTGGAATTTTATTGCTGGAACCGCCAGAAGACCTCTGCAATGTGTACTTTGAGCTGGACCGATGCTTCTGCAAAATGGGATCATGGCAAGTTAAGAACGATAACAGTAAGAATCATGAGGCACAATGCAGAGCCGTATGAGAAAATCATCAGAGCAAGACACAGAAAACAAGAGAAAATAAGGCAGGCATAGAAGGAAACCTTTTTGACTTCAAACCACCCTGATCCAAGGTCATCCGCATCTCCGTTATCATTCTCCATAACCACCGACGAATCCTCAGCTGTTGGTTACGGCATTCTTACTTCCCCAGACAAATATATCGCACTGATTACACCTGCTTGCTGCAGGAAATGTTGGAGCCAAATTATTTCGAGTGTATTGAAAAGGGACTACAAAAATGACATGTTGTTCAAGACAATCCGTTGGTGCCTGGGGCAAGTATCTCAGTTAAAGACTACTATTAAACACGGATAGGACTCACTTAAACCCTAAAGCCGAAATGCACTATAAATTAAGGAACTAGGAGAGAGAGAGAGAGAGAGAAAAAACGGGAGGATTCCCCATCGATGCATCATTTCCATGGGCAGGCTTCGCTTGGAATCCTCAGGGGCGGACCCAGTATAGGACATGGGTGTACACCCAACAATTTTTGCAAAAAAATCGAAGTTAGTAGGTAAAATCCATGGTCAGATCCGAATACAAGTATAGGACATGGGTTTTGGGTGTTGGATTTCGCGCATCAGGAAGGGAAGGGAAGGGAATAGGCGAACATACCTGTAGGATGCTCGTCGCCGGCGAAGCCCCGGACGAAGACCAGGACAGGGCGGCCGCTCACTCTCTCTGTCGGCGGCGCTAGGGGAGAAAGGCCGTAAAAATGAAAAAAAAAATTATAGGTAGAGGAGACTCCCAGCAAATTTTTAGGAGGTTTGACAGAAAAAAAAAATGATAGCTCGACGTCGTGCTCAATGATGGCCGTAAAAGTAACTGCAGAAAGCCCAAACAAGTGGGTTTTCAAAAAAAAAAGAAAGCCCAAGCAAGTGGTGCAAAGCGACGTGACGGCCCAACACGCACATTCTCAGGCTGCCAAGATGGGCCGAACACGTTCCAAATCAGCCCAGGTCCAGCTCCCCACCACCTACCATGTCATCCATCCCTGAGCCATCGCCTCATCTCAGATAGCGTCAGCTTTGCTTGCTACCGCAAATTACTGTCATTGTTTGTCGGGGCAAAGCAATCTACGCATGTCCATGAACACATTGCTAGTCAGTTTGAAACAGGCAGCTCTGAACTGAAACTTGACCTGCACACAAACATGCAGCAGAAACCTGTGTGTCTGCTGTTGAACTAGAGCAAATCAGTGCAAGACTGAAAAAAGGGGACGAGGCCTCATAGCTATTCTCTGGATCATCCATTTCGTCATCCTATGTCCACTCAGCGCACAGAACTCTGAAGCAACCAGCTCAGCGGTCCATGAGCACGCTGTCAGTCAGTTTAGAACAGCTCAGGATTCAGGCAAAGTGCATGCAGATCGACTTTATTCCTACTCCTACCTGCAAATGAAGCTGCGATGATGATAGCCTTATGATTGGGGAGGCAAGCCCTCATAACTCTGAATCCACCACCACCGCCCACAAGGAAGACAGACAAGACAATCCCCGGGTCTTGCGGCAGTCAGTTCTTCCCTGCACCGCCGGCCGATGGAGTATTCAATTCCTGTTTCAATTGAGCACGCCTGCTCTGCCCTCTGCTGCCCGGCGGCCTCGAAGAAAGTCTCTGCCTTGTATTAAACCACGGCCTCGCCTCGGCAGCGATTCCCGGGCCGGCGAAAGCTCCCCGTCGCCGGTCCAAGACAACGACGCCTCCCCTCTTCCGTTATTCTCTCTCACGTAACCACACCTGAAAAGCTGAACTGAACTTGCTGCTCAAAGATCACCCTCCCTTTCAGCATGTGCATCCTGCATCCAGGTGTGGCTTGTCCGTCTCATCTCGCGACTTCTCAAGAATCTCTGTTTTTTTTTCCCTTCAGAAGATGAATGAACTGGTGTTGGAGCCGGACAGACACAGAATGTTTGGCGTGCCATGGAAAGAGGAGCCGAGCATTACTCCATGCATTGACCTCTGACTCTGAGCGATTACAAAACTTGATGCTACAATACATACAGTATTATCTTACTGTTACAGGCTGCAGATATGCTAAACTACATTCAGGATTTCAGGTTGGTTGGTTGCTTGTCTGATTCATTGATTATTATTCTAGCAACAATCTAATCTGACTGCACATGCGACAGCATTGACCTTCTCTCTGCTCTCAAGAATCCTACACCTACTACCTGCTGCTGCATACAGCTAGCAACTTCTCCGATCGATCAGATATTCAGATGACCTTGACCTCGAGGAGCTTTGGCGGCGCGTCCTCCTCCCGCGCGGCGGCGGCGTCCTCCAGCATCTGCACGACGGAGCGCATCGACGGCCGCATCGACGGCGTCCGGCTGGTGCACAGCACGGCCACGCGGAGCACCCGCACGGCCTCCTCTCGGGCCCACCCCTCGGTCACCCGCGCGTCCACCAGGGACATCACCTTGTCCCGGCTCTCCAGCCGCCGCGACACCCAGTCCACCAGGTCCCGGCTCTCGCCGCCGCACTCCTCCGCCGGCACCATCGCCGGCCGCCCCGTCACCAGCTCCAGCAGCACCACGCCGAAGCTGTACACGTCGCTCTTCTCTGTCACCTTCCACGTGTACGCGTACTCTGCACCATCAGGCACCAGACAACATTATTAATCTAACAAATCCAACACAGGAGAAAACAAACAAACAAACAAACAAATAATCCACCTGGCGCCATGTAGCCGAGCGTGCCGGCGACGACGCCGGCGGACGAGTCCACGGCGGCCGAGCCGCTGAGGATCTTGGCGAGCCCGAAGTCGGCGAGGCGGGGCTTGAAGGACTCGTCCAGGAGGATGTTGCTGGACTTGACGTCGCGGTGCAGGATGGGGCGGTCGCAGCCATGGTGGAGGTACTCGAGCCCCCTCGCCGCGCCCACCGCGATGTCGTGCCGCTCCGCCCACCCGAGCCCGCCCAGCTTCCTCGCCTCCGGCCCGTGCAGCCGCGAGTAGAGGCTGCCGTTGGGGAGGTGCTCGTACACCAGCAGGCTCGCCGCGCCGTCCTCGCTCGTGATGCTGCACAGCAGCTTCACCACGTTCACGTGCCGGATCGCGCTCAGTGTCCCCACCTCCGAGTCGAACTCGCGGCACCGAACCGACGCCGTGCGCCGCGCCTTCGCCGCCGGCAGCATGGCCGCCGTCGCCGCCGCGGTGGCGGCGGCGGCGGCGGCGCGCGCGCGGGTCACGTGCTTCACCGCCACCACCGCGCCGCTCCCGAGCTTCACGCGGTACACGTTCCCGGACCCGCCGCTGCCGATCAGGTTCTCGTCGCGGACGCCCTCGATGATCTCGCGCTCGTCGAACGCCAGGACCCGGAAAGACTTGATGTCCCAAGAACCCTTCTTGGCGAACAGCTTCGCCCCGCCGGAACCCAGAGCGCCGGCCGCCTCGGCCTCCGCACGCCGCCGCTTCCTCAGGTATAGGGTCACGCCGAGCACCGCCAGCAGGACCGCCGTCACGGCGAGGATGCAGGTCACGATCAAGCGCGCGGCGTTCGCCGACCGGCTTCCGGAGCTCGGCGAGCAGCGGCGGAGGAAGCCAGCGCCGTTGGTGGCGCACAGCCCGGGGTTCCCGATGAAGCTGTCACCGTAGGCCGAGATCGCGAGCGCCTCCGGAACGGGACCGGTGAGCCGGTTGTCGGACAAGTTCAGGTAGCTCAGCTTCAGCGCCGCGAAGCTCGCCGGCACGGCGCCGGTCAGCTCGTTCCCGGACACGTCCAGAAAATTCAGCCGCGGCAGGTTGCCCAGCTCCGCGGGGATCGCGCCGGCGAGCTTGTTCCTCGAGAAATTGAGCGCGCTAAGCGCCGAGCAAGAGCCGAGGCTCGCTGGGATGGCCCCGCCGATCCCGTTGGCCTCAATGTTGAGGCTGTTGAGACGGGACAGCCTCCCGATGCTCTCCGGCATCTCGCCGGAGAGCTCGTTCCCCGACACGTCCATGGTCTCCAGGCTCGCCGCGTTGCCGATCGACGGTGGTATCGCGCCGGTGAACCGGTTCCCGGCCAGGAGGAGATTGGTCATCGCCGTGGCGTTCCCGATGCCGTCGCCGATGGTGCCGGTGAAATGGTTCCCGGCAAGGTCCATCACGTTGACGTTGGGGAGGGCCCACAGCCCCTCGGGCACGTTGCCGGAGAGGTTGTTCTTGCTGACACGGATCCTCACCAGCGTCTTGCAGCTCGCGTAGGTCGCCGGTATCCCGCCGGAGAAGTTGTTCTCGAGCATGAGCAGCTTGAGCATGGTGCCCTGCTTGCACATGTCCGGCGGGATGGGGCCGGAGAGCGCGTTGGTGGACACGTCGATGTAGTTGAACTGCGCCCAGCTCCCGAGGCTCCGCGGCAGCTCGCCGGTGAGGTTGTTGTTGTAAAGGGACAGGTTCACGAGATCCTTGAAGTCGCCGAACTGCGGGGGCACCCCGCCGGTGAAGTAGTTGAAGAAGAGCTGCAGCGACACGAGCCGCTTGAGGGAGCCGAGCACGGCGAGGGTGCCGGTGAGCCTGTTCTGGGACGCGTCGAAGTACTGCAGCTTGGTGAGCTTGCCGAACCCGGCGGGGAGGCCGCCGCGGAGCGAGTTGTTGTAGAGCTCGAGCTGGGTGAGGTTGGTGAGCCTTGCGATCTCCGGCGGTATCTCGCCGGTGAGGTTGTTGTCGGAGAGCTCGAGGTCGACGAGGTTGACCAGGTCGCCGATCTCCGGCGGGATGGCGCCGCCGATCCTGGCCGCGGACATGTAGAGCACGGTGAGGTTGGTGAGCCTTGTGACCTCGGGCGGGAACGCGTCGGTGGGCGCGAGGAACGGGTTGTCGCCGAGCGCGAGCACGGAGAGGTCGGGCATCGCGGCGAGCGAGGCCCACGGGAAGGCGCCGGCGAAGCGGTTGGAGGAGACGTTGAGCTTCCGGAGCTTGGCGAGCGGCGAGAGGTCCGGGATCGCGCCGTCGAAGCCGTTGAACGCGAGGTTGAGCTCCTGGAGCGCCGCGCACGCGGCGACCCCGCCGACGCCGCCCGCGAGCGAGTTCTCCGGCAGGGACAGCGTGGCCAGGGCCGGCAGGGCGGCGCAGAGGTCGGCGAAGGGCACGGACGCCGCGGAGACGTTCAGACCCGGCAGGGAGACGCCGGTGACGCGGCGGCCGGCCCCGCCGCACGCGACGCCGGCGAAGCCGCAGGGGTCGGCCGCGGCGGCGTCCCACGTGGCGAAGAAGGGCGCGGCCGCGGGCGGGACGGTGAGGGCGCTCTTGAAGGAGACTAGCGCGTCCACTTCGGCCGCGGCGGCGGCGCCGGTGGCGAGGGTGGCGAGGAAGAGGAGGAGGGGGAGGGCGGGGGCGGGCGGCATGGCGCCGGGCGTGGAGGGAGGGGGAGGACGTCGATCTGCTGGTACCCTTTGGTGTCAGTGTGCGGCGTTTGACTGGTTTTAAGGGTAAGGTACGGCAGATGCAGATGCACCTACGGGCTGCAAAGCGCTAATGATGATGTGCTGGACCGAATTAGGAGTAGGCAGCAGCAAGGGTTGGATTATATGGGGGTTAGTTACTAGGGTTGTTTCTTGGTACTGGACAGAGAAAGAAAAGGCACTAGAAAGTAGTAGTAATTAATAAACTTACATGCTGCTCTGCAAAAGTGTAATAATCAAGCGCTGGGCTTTGCTTAATTTGGCGCCATAATATACATGCATGAACTAACGAATGGAATGAGGATGAGGTTCTCGAATTGTTCTCGTGGTCGTCGTTATCTGATGATGAAGGGGAGAGGAAGGATGGTGGTGCGGTCAAAGATGGAGGAGAAGCAAAACACCACACCGCCCGACGACAAGCATAGTGGACGACCGAGCTAGTAGCTCTGCGTGCACTGGACTGGACGAGAGAGCGAGAGTGTCACAAATTGAAGCACGCGCGCAGGCCACAAAAGAAAGCGCAGAGTGCACTGGTAGCGAACACACCACTGCTGACAATGCGGAGGACGGAGGAGCTAGCAGGCAGTAGCAGCAATCTCTTTTTCTGAGAGAGAGAGAGAGAGAGAGAGGACATAATGCTAGCTAATAATGCAAATCCAGAAACTAACTAGTAGTAAGTTGCTGTACTTTTGGGGATGGGATGGGATTGGAATGAGTAAACAGGGATGATGATGATCGATGAGGCGAGTGGGTGGTTGTGCAGCTTTTCGGTGCCGCTCGATTTGCCACGCACGCACCTCCGGCATGCAGGCAGGCGCTAGAAGAGACGAAAACGCTGCTGGTGGTGGAGCGCGAGCATGACGGAGATGGACGGATGGATCCGTGTCGTGCCGAGGCAGAAACAAAGAAAGCCGCCTCCATCCATCCATCCATGGAGGATGGAGCAGGCAGCGATCGATCGACGTTTGGATCTGCTGGGGTGGCCGCCGCTCCACTCCAGAGTCCAGACACCACCACTTGAATGCTTAATTTTGGGTGGTGGGTGGTGGCGAGCGGCGGACGGCGGACGGAAGGGAAGAAGCAAGACGACCCCGGGGCAACTTACTCCGTCGTAACTCGCGGCGGCCGCCCTGCGCCCCCGCGACGACGACAGCACCGGCACGGCAAGGCCAGGCCAGGCCACTCTGAAAGCAAAGCATGGAGCAGCAGGAGGCGCCGCCGCGTTTGACTCATCTGCGTCTCTGTCTCCACCGCGTCTCGTTTCCACGCACGCACCAACAGCAGCCAGCAGGTGGGGGGCGTAAACGTAAACAAACAATTCCGACCGAGTGAGCTGCTGCGGCGGGCCAACATACCATCCGCCTCTGCCTGCGTGCGTGCAGCAAAGGCAAAGGCAAAGGCAAAGGAAAGCAAGCACATGGATAATAGATCTGGGAGCGCTCGGCCATGATCCACGATTCTTCTTCCTTTTTGCCATTATCTGCTCTGCTCTGGAATCGCTGCATGCTTCCCTTCCCTTCCATCGAGGTGGCAACTGCTTCTTCCTCCTGAGAAAGCTAGCCGCCATCATCATGCCATGCATGCGTGCTACTTCTATGTAGTAGCAGGAGCAGCAGCATACTTAGGGTGCGTTTTGTTTCAGCCGTGGATTCCTGAAAATCTGATTTCTGAAATCAGCTGTGGAAAAGCTGCTGTGAGCTGATAGCTGTGGGAAAGCTGAAAGCTGTTTGGCTGAAACAACTGTCAGCTGTGGATTTCTGCAAGAAATGTCTGTTATACCCCTGAGATCCCATAAGGCTCTTATATGTTAATTAATCGCATGGATATGTAGATGACCGTTTTGGAAAGAAAATATTCATATTTGTTAATATTTGACATATATAATAATTTATACAAAATATATATCCACGTTATAAAAATAATTGAACAATTTCTTTTTTTCCTTCATTTTTTTCTCTGTATTTCTTTCCTCTTTTTTCTTTCTATTTTTTCCTTTCTTCTTTCTTTTTTTTCCCTTTTCCCTTCTCCCTTCTCTCGTTCCTTATCTCTTTCTCCTCTGTTTTTCGGGGATAGCACGGGGGGCGCGCGGCGAGGGCAGCGGGAGGCGCGTCGGGGGCGGGCAGCGGCTGGGGGCGCGTCGGGGGGCGGCGGGCGGCGGCGTGGGGCATGGCAAGGAGCGCGGCGGCGGGGGCGCGTCGGGGGGTGGCCCGGGAGGCGGCAGGGGCGCGTCGGAGCGCGGCAGGGAGGCGCGTCGGGGGGCGGCCCGGGGGGCGGCGGGCGGGGGCGCATCGGGGGGCAGGGGGAGAGGGCAGGGGAGGAGGCGCACGGAAGATGGATGGGGAAAGGATCGCTCAGAAAGAAAAGAAGCGAACCGGTACGACTAACCAGTGGCAATGCGGGTAATTTCACCTGCGGGAATCGGTAGAATCTGGCCTCCTACCCGCTGCGTCGTTCCACTGCGGGAATCGGTTGATTCCAAGAAATGGCTTCACGTAGCTGACGCGTTTGGTTGCGATTACAGATTCTCCGAAGCGAATCGGTGGTCCGAATCGGAACCAACGGAGCCTTGCTATCTTATTGACACTGCCAGACTGCAAGCTTTTCTCTTTATTATTATTATCCCATCTCGTACTGAACGGAACCTTGTCAAAGAATCAGAGGGGAAATGGACCATGTATGGATTTCATCGGATCTTTCAGAAATTCAGATAGCGAGGAGCATCCTCTCCCCCCTCTCATCCCCGCGTGTCCTTGCCAACATTCAGAGTTTCAGACCACAGGATGATGGGACATGAGACATGGCCAGGTGTGCTTCCCGTGGCTCCAAAAGCTAGCACAGCCAAAATAGCAGCACCGCTAGCTCCATCCAATCCCACACGTGCATACATGCATACACTCACCAGCACCACCCACGGCGGGCATCTTCCTCCATCGCTCTCTCCTCTCTGTTGTTGCTTGACGGCTTCTCTTTGTCACGCACGCACAGTGCCGATCCGATTCCTCATTCCTTCCCGGTTCCTTCCGTCCTGACTGATTGACGCCCCCAAGACAACGACGACCTTCTGGACTAGACAAGTGCTCACTCCCGCACGCAGTACTAATACAAGTATCCCTTTGACCAGGTTACAGTGGTAACTTACACCCTGCAAATGCCTTCTAGAAGGCATGCAGGCCAAGTACAGTTACTACTGCAAGAGCCGATCATTATACTGCAAAAGGGGCCGGGTCGGCAGATGTTACTGTCACTCGCTCACCCCGTCCTGAAATGCCCAGCTGCAGCCTCAGGCTGATAGAGCTTTGCCCGTCGCCATCGCAGGGATTTCTCGCAATCTGCAGATGGCCTCCGCTGTGGTTTCCATGATTCTGTGCTGTCCTCCATCCCACTCACATCATCCAACCCAAACCATGAGGGGAAGGAATTCTGATTAAATTAGTAGTAGCATTTCGTGGGGGCAATTAAATTTAGGCTGCGTTCGTTTACCACGGAATGATGGCTTGGAATAATTCCGAGTCGGATTGCTTCACAAATTTATATAAACTTTCATCAGTTGGAATAAATCCTGGAATGTTCCGGCACAACCGAACGGCCCCTTAATCTGCGCCATGGGTGCACCTGTTTTCTTCATGGGGGCAACTTTAGTTTCAAGTGTGAGCTTCTGCTTTCCATTTTTTTCTTCTCAACCCTTAGCTTTTTCTGTGACCAATACTTTGAGATTTTCCTTTATTTGAAAAGGGGCGTACATGACTAAGTCCAAAGTGGTTCAACTAGAGGTATGCGCACGTACCCCTCGCCAAAAGGAAATAAGCTGCTGCATCAATATCAGTCCTTATCGTCGGTGCACTGCACAGTGGAAGGATAACTAGCTACTGTGAGATGCACTACTCATACTTTGTGTCTCTACGCTTTCGCAGTAGACTGGTTTGGAGACCCTAATTATCTCTTTCCTATAAACTTAATCCATGGTTACTCTCTTCCAATATATGGAATTAGGGCTGTTCAACACTACTGGCCTTGTATTAACAATTTTTACAAAAACTTATCCCATTCGGGCCGTTTGTCAAGTCATAGCGTTTTCTTAATTTTTCGTAATATTTTTTTCAACACATCTTTATCGTGGAGAGAGGGAGGGAGAGCGACATAAAACATGGATACCAAACTACACGCCATTCACCTCACCACATGGAAAATGACGGCATCAACATTTAATTCTTTTTTGGGTACATGGCAAAGCCTTTAAGCCTTTTTGTTTCATTCCGCGTTTAACCTACTACATCATGGCATTTTCGTCAGAAATATAAGTATCTTTAGATCTTTATGCTTCTGGTCATTAATACCATAAGAAAATATCAAACGCTATGGATCGTATAAGTACAAATTATTTTTTTTACAGTTGCATTAGATATGCAGTCATTACTTCATGCAATTTCAAATCACAATATTTGCTAATTGCATTACCAAAAAATATATATGTTTGTGCTTGCCGATAACAATAATAGATAGAATGCGAAATTGTTCGCTGTAAGAATGGAAGCACATAGCTTCAGGCCTTAATTTCTAGAATTTAAACATGATATATCAGGTGTGACAGAAGTAACGATTTTCCCCAGCCTTTAGTGGTTTATTCGACCATTTTTTTTCCCAATTTGATAGATGTTTGTTATATTATTTGCAAAATAAGATGAATGAAAGTGACGGGGAACATCACTGTTATCGCACCACAAAGAAAAAGAAGCCCCTAGCAACTAGATTGCTAGATGGTTAGGACCACATGGAAATTAGATGGCGCCAAGTGCATGCATGCGTGTGCATTCTCTTAGTGGAGGTGCCAGTGGACATGATGTAATCAACAATTGATTTAGAGGTGCTAAACAGATTATGAGTGTGTTCGTTTTCTGGGGTCTAAAGTTTAGAGGGATCACGTCAAAAAGAATCTTGTCATTTAGAAGTATTAAATAAAGTCTAATTACAAAACTAATTGCAGAATCCTAGTGCTAATTCGCGAGACGAATCTAATGAGGTATATTAGTTCATGATTAGCGGATGATTACTGTAGCATCACTGTGGCAAATTATGGATTAATTAGGCTCATTAAATTTGTCTTGCGAATTAGCACCCAGCTGTGCAAAAAGTTTTATAAACAAATTTTATTTAATACTTCTAAATAGCAAGATTCTTTTTGATGTGATGGGTCTAAAATTTAGAGGCTAGGAAACGAACAGGCGCTATATTGATCGATGTGTGACATGATGTAATAAAAAAAAACAATTGCAGGTGAACGATGACTTGACCACACCACTCTTGTGCGACCAAAAAAAGAACATACCTGCACCATCTTCTCGTTTATATCCTGTTTCTTGATGCAGAGCTAATTTTGGATGCAGCCAAATCCTCCTATACTCACCTCTGATGGACTGTAAACAAAGCACTGGTCCCTGGAACCCCAGCCAAGACGCATATAAAACTAGCTAGAGAAAGAGCATATATAGGACCGTCTTTCCGCCAGTGCCAGTGGAGATAGAGGCACATATCCAATGAAAATGCGTTTTCATTTAATCTTGTGTTGAGTTTGGAAGTTATTTGTACAAATCTTGTTTCATATCATGGAATAAGTACGACCTCCAACCTAGTTTTTTGTCATATCTCAGATGTAACCTTTCATAAACATTTTATCGCTGAAGATAGGAGAGAGATGAAAATGACACAAGGCATCTCTATTACATAAACAAATGCAGGCGATGACTTGACCCCCAGCCACCATACTACATTGTTTTTTTGGAAAAAGTCCGTTTTTAACAATCCAACTATCACCTGAGTTCGATTTTGGTCATCCAACTACAAAACCGGGTATCCTTGACCATCAAACTATCAAAACTATTTATATTTGGCCATTCGGCTGTTTTGAAGGATGGTTTGCTGATATGAACGACACGTGGCAATGCGACCCATATGACCACTTGTTTTTCTCTTTTCTCTCTCATCTTTCTCTGTTTCTTCTCTCTTTCTCTCCTCTCTCTTCCCTGGGAGGCCCAGCACGGACGGACGGAGGCGTGCAACGGTGGCTCACCGGCGAAGAGGCCGCGGCACGACTTACGAGAATCATACCATCCGTGTCCCACTCCATTCTCCCCCTCCCATTCTCCCCACTCGCCCCCTCCTTTCTTCCACCTCTCGACACGAGCACGAGCAGAGCCGAACAGAGCCGAGCCGCCGCCGGACCTTCTCACCACCCCGCGCCACCAAACTCAAATCCCCCTCTCCCGACCCTCCTCCCTCCCTACTACCTCCCCAGCCTGCTCCCGACAAGCTCCGACCCATTCCCAGCCAGGAATCGAAGCTCTTCGTCCGCCATTGGCGCCGCCGGGCCCGAGATCTGCTCGCAGGCGAACTCACACCTCTGGCTCCCATTTTCCTTGTCCAATGGCTCAAATCGAATGTAACCAACCTACTAAAGCTCATGCCCTCCGCGTTCCAACACATTCCCCCAGTTTCTGCGCTCATCCATGGAGCTCGCCGCCGGCTGGAACCCACTCCTCGCCGATAGCCATGCTCGGCTGTTGTTCTCACGCACATCACCCACTGTTGAACTCATCTCGCTACGTAGATGTTGTAGGCACAGCTCCCCACCACCGTACGGCTCGCCGCTGGCGGGACGCTGGTCAACCGGCTGGCCGCCACGGTTTTGACCGGCCAGATGAGTTAGACATGTGGCCTCCACTACCATGTGTTATACATGTTAGCGAAATAACCTTTCAAAATAGCCGGATGGCCATATATAAACGGTTTTGATACTTGGATGGTCAAGAATACCCGATTTTAAAGTTGCATGGCCAAAATCGAACTTAAGCGATAGTTGGATGGTCAAAAATAAACATTTTTCCTTCATTTTACTTGACCCAGCAGAAACCACGCTCCATGCACTCTTGTGAGAGTTGAGCGACTAAAGCATCCAATAAAATGAAGATGTTGTGATTACAGTAGTGAATGCAGCAGGGTAATAGGGAGCAAGTATTTAGGGATTCCTATTCATTTTAGAAAATTGTCAGTTGAAGAGCATTTTGAAAAACGTCTGAGTAGCTGGAAAGATAAATATTTATCTAGGATGCGCGGCTGATACTAATTAACTCAGTTCTTAGTAGCTTACCCATGTATATGATGTCTATTTTGCAATCCCAAGAGGTGTACTTGAAAAATTGGATTATTTTTGGTCAATTTTTTTTTGCAAAGTGACAATCATAAAAGAAAGTACCGTCTTGCTAAATGGATTATTATGTGCCAACCTAAAAATCAAAATTAAGAGTATTAGGAATTCATGATCTTGATATAAAAACTACTGCTTTGCTCAGTAAATGGCTCTTTAGACTACTGACAACAGATGGGACATGGCAGCAGATGTTGTGCAATAAAGATATGAACACTAAATCTTTGTCACAAGTTCAATGGAAAAGTGGGGACTCTCACTTTTGGGCTAGTTTGATGAAAGTGAAATGAGAATTCTTCCATTTTGGAACTTTCATAGTTAAAGATGGGTCAGAAATTAGATTCTGGAAAGACAAATGGCTGGGTAATGCAATGCTGTGTGAGCGGTATCCTTATTTGTATAACATTGCTTGCCATAAACAAGTTACAGTGGCAGAAATTTTTAGCACCTTATTTATCAATATCTTATAGCGCAGAGATCTCATTGGTAATAAATTAGTAGCATGGAATAATTTAGTTCTGCGTATCGCTAACGTAGTGTTGAGCCAAGAATAAGATGAATTTTACTGGAATCTCCACCCTTCTAGGCAGTTCTCCGTGAAATCTTATTATTTAGCCATGATTCATGGTGATGTACCCAACTTAAATAAACATCTATGGAAAAGTTAAGATTTTCCTTTGGTATTTACGAAGGGGTGTGGTGTTGATAAACGATAATCTAATTAAGCGCAACTGGAAAGGTGACAAGAAGTATTGCTTTTGCTCTAGCGACGAGACGATTCAACATCTTTTTTATATTGTCCTTTTGCACGTGCAGTATGGTCTATCACACATGCGGTTTCAGGTCTTCCGCAGCCTCATCGTATATCACATATGTTTGGTGACCGGCTATGGAGTATAAGCAAAGAAATAAAATCGCTAGTCCTAGTAGCAGCTACTACTTGTTGGCTTTGCATGAATGATTTTATTTTTGAAAGAAAATTTAATCCTTCTTCTTTGCAGGTTATCTTCTCAGTTATCCATTGGTTATAAAAACCAGCTTTACAGGACTTTGTTGCAGTGGCGTCTCAACAGTTGGCTCAGATGGCTAAGGAATTTTTTACCCAGACACATGGGCGGCGGTCTAGTCTACGGATTGACAGTCTATATCTCGGTTTATCATTTTTTTTATCGTTTTCTTTATAGGCTGTGTGCATCCTCGTAATGCAGAGGTCGGAAATGTTCGAGAATTTTGTATCAAGTTCATGTAAAAGTCTTGAATTAAATAAAATTTCCCTTATCGAAAAAAGAGCAAGTATTTAATTACCGTTAAATTTGGTTGCTTGGTTTGCTTGCCGGATGGAGCGCGTCGTGTGCGAGTGTTTGCGTCTGCATGCGGCATTGCAAGACAGCAGAGCAGAGCAGGGCAGGTGTGACAGCATCCTTAGATTAAGGGAGAAGCATGCATGCATGTACAATGCCACATTGCATCGCGTCTCCACACAGCTACTTGTACAACTGGACTGGCCGTGTTTGATCTGCAGTTACAACTAATAATTCAGTGACGACTGAAGACCCAGCAGGCCGGCCGTCTGATGATCGGGTACGATAGATGTGTGTGATGGAACCTGGCCTCCCCTTGTGTTCGTTGTCGTGAAGAGATCCAATCCCAACCGTGAACTGTTCAAAAAGTTCCTATCATATCGTGGAGGGTGACAGAGCTACTAGTAGGCAGTACAAGGGTGTTTGATCGTCGTGATTGGTCCTCTGCTATTAAAATTTAGTCCAGTCACATCAGATGTTTAAACACCAACTAGAAATATTAAATATAAATTAATTATAAAACCAATTGCATAAATGAAGACTAATTCGCAAGATGAATCTATTAAACCTAATTAGATCATGATCTGATAACTTTATGCTACAGTAAATATATGCTAATTATGAGCTAATTAGCATCGAAGGATTCGTCTCGACAATTAGCTGCGACATATGCAATTAGCGTTTATTTAGTCTATCTAATCGATGTTAAAAGAGGACTAAAGTTTATTCCTTAACATCTAAACAGGATGGTGTCGCAGTCCAGCATTGGAGGCCAACCCAACTAAAGACAGCACCAACAAGCACTTGCGACCTACCTTTTTCTTTGTTTTTCCTTTACCGGCACACAGCTAATCATCGATGGATGGTGGAAATACCCTTTTTCTTTCTTTTGTTTGTTGACTATACTGACTCTCAGTGACAAAATGAAGGATCCGGACAGCGACGGAGCAACATATCTTGTGGATCTTGGTTTACATCGATCGACCCGCGGGTGTCAAAAGAGAATGTCCCAGCGTTCACACACTGAAACATCAAGCATGTACTGATCGATCATGTTGATAAGTAGCATTTCACTGGAAAAGCTACGCACTATATGTTGGTAGCAGCAGTAGTGATGAGAATAACGGCACTGAAGGAGCGTATTACTATTATTATTAATTGAAGATTTCTTTTGAAGCATTCACATGAAACCATCTAGAATCCTTAAAATAGAGAAATTCTAAAAATTATCATAAAAAAATAGAAATATCCGACCATCAATCCGACAACTTAATCATAATAGTCATTAAATCTATTATCTTTTCTAATAAATTATCCACATCTGCCATTATAAAAACAGACTAAAATAATCCCCTAAATATGTATCTAAATTATCCACCTCTACCATTATAAAAAAACTAAAGTAATCCTCTAATCTTCGTATAAATTACACATATATGCCATTATAAAAATAATACAAATAATACTCTAAATTTGCATATAAATTATCCAATTATATAATTATTAAAAGTTAAAGTAACCCTTAAATCTTAATCTAAATTATATAATTATAAAAATATATTAAAATGCACCAATATAGAATTTTAAATTACTATTTCTGTCATTATTAATATATTATTTATGTTTATATAAAAATAATACCATGATATGTGTCACCATGTATTTATGTATGATGCAAGAGATAAGAATAACAAATGGTTCAATTAAGTAGATATCAAACACAACACATGAAGATGTGATGTAAAATAAAATCTATTGCAACTATATAATGATAAATATGTATTTTAGAGTATGTCTTAGAATATTTAATAGATGAAAGAGGGCTTGAGATAAATAATTATAATTATTAGCTATAAGTTTTATTTTTATATTAATTCTAATTAGCTCGTGCGGGAGCACGGGTTGATAAGCTAGTATATACAAATTAGCCACACTGGGCCCAATGCAAATTAGGCGTATGTTGTGTTCATGTAAGAAACATGGCTTCATTAGGCTATTGTTGTGATTTTTATGATTGTGTAAGTTTGTGAGCTCAAGATTGTAGAATTTCTATGTCCTATGGATGAAGTTCAATCCATAGTCAAGGTGTCGAAATCACTATCAAGGTGTCCAAGTTGAAGTGAAAAAACAGAGCGGTGCATTGGAAATTGCAACAACGATCAAGTGCCGAAAAACTGACCGGTTGAACTGACGTTATGGACAGTAAGCGTCGGTGCAATATCAAATTGGTCTGGTGATTTATACAGAAGCTCTAGAAGATTTTGGTCAAAATGTGCATCAGCACCCGTTGAACCGACGCTAACTGCAGAGATGTCGATGCATTGTTCAGTTAATTACTCATAGAGCATTTCAGACAGCAGAAGGCTTCGAGGAACAAATTCTTTAGGACCGGTTGAACCGACACCCGTCGGTGCAATGACCTCAGTAGAAGTAGGCAGTTGAAGTGCAACAGCTAGCAGGCAGGCTGAGTCTGAGCAGTTAAACCGATGATGGTGACTGGTTTAACCGACGCTTTATGCTTTTCAAGGTAAAATCAAGCAACCGTTATAAACTGCCCTCTATCCTACATAAGCACCTCGCCCCAGGTCATTTGAGAATGCTGGAGTTCGTGAGAAGCAACAAGACTTTGAAGAAGTTTTCCAAACTACCCAAGTATTTATTGATCACATACTTAGTCTTTAGCACATGCTATGAGAGTGCTGGTGCTAGGTTAGGTTAGAGAGAGTGACAGAGCAAGGCGTTGTGTCTTATATATGGTTCTAGAGTAAATCACCACTGTAATCTTGGCGTGCCGGCTCCTTGGAGTCTCGGTGACTCGCCGGCAAGTCTTTGACCCTCTGGCTTTGTGTGACGGCTTTGTGCGGGGACGAGGAGATCCCTCCTTCATGAGAAGCTCTGTAGTGAAGGCGGCAATCAAGGTAATCAGAAAACTTGACGTGAGGCTTAGTGGTCTAGCCTTTGTGGCAAGTTAAGGTATGTTTCGGAAGAGATTTGGTGACCGGAAAGCAATACTCTTAGTGAATGTTTTAACAACATAAACTAAGGATGGCTTAGTGCCTACCGATACCACCACGGGATAAACCCTCGTATCAAGAGTTTGCTCCTCTTACCCCCTCTTTACGTTTCCGCATTACTCTTGCAACTTATGTGCCTTTACTTTTTTAGTGTACTGTCTTATTAGGATTGACTATAGATTGCAAAACTTATTTTGGGACGAAATTTTACACTAGATGAACCGTAGTTACACTTTTAGATAGCATATTCTAATTTATATTTTATGTAATCTATTGAAGCTATAAATTTTTAAGTTGTCTAATTCACCCCCTCTGGTCCATAGCACCGGTCGGCCTCGAAATACAACCGAATCACCGATTTCAGGAAGGAACGAGAACAAGTCCTGAAGAACTCTGATGCTAGCTAGCTTTGCTTGTGATGCAGCTAATTATCGGTCTACTAAAATGAAAAGTGGGAGATTTCGTTAAACGAACTAGTTAAGCTAATAAAGGTCGATGAAAAGGTAGCTAGCTTGGATCGATGATGCGCACATGATGTGTCGTCTCCTGTCTCCACGTATCGCTCGCTGGAATCTTGCAACCAACCAAGCAAGCAGGCCGTATAGGAAAGGAAGAAGGAAGGAAAGCGCAAGAATACAAGAGAGATGATGCCGTGTCATGCGAGACCTGCTGCCGCTTTTGCGTCTCAACAACATAGGCCTTAAGCTAGCCTTCCGTGCTGCAAGAGTGAGCAGCACAGCCAACCCCACGTACAGGTTCAGGTTCAGCAAGAAACAACAACAGTTTCCATTGCTGGTTCCACGCACACGTATGCGATAAACTATTTTGGTTTCATTTGACCGTGTGGGCCGTCCCATCGGCTAGCTAACTAGAGTAGATCGAGCAGAGATAGGGAGGTTACTGTTACCTATACTGTAACAGATGTGTACTGTAGGTGGATGCGATCTACTCTACAGTAGTAGGATATATATGGGTGGATGGAATACTCAATACAGGCCGGTGTTAGGATCGGAACAAGTCAAGAAGCAGTATAATGAATGAAGCTATGTAGCTACTGCTGTTGCCTTCTGTCTTCGATGCATGTTTCACTACGTGAAGCAGGGTAATCAGTAACGGGCGTAGCCATCATTACTGTTCCTCATCGCTTGCTGATTACCAATTGCATGCTCATCGCTTGCAGCATGTAGGTATATGTAAAACCTTCACCAAAAATTAAAGAAAGAAATTGCGTGCGTACTAGGCAATTAGCTAGCTAGGTTTGATATGATATGTATGCACAGAGGTCGGTCGATCGATCCCTGCATCTGCATCATGCATTTCGATTGCAACTATGCATTGCTGATGCACATGTACAGGAATGGCAGAACGAAACAGGGAAGAAAACAAGAGCGCATCAAGACCTGTGCGTGCGTTTGCAGACGGCTTGCAGCCTTGCAGGTGTCACTCGCTCTGCTGGTAGCGTACACGTACGCCGTTGGCAGACGACCTCGACGGTCGGTCGGTGTCCGCCGGCAGGACCACCGCGGCCGGCCGATCCACGCAAGACAAAGATCGTCACCGGGCGGACGACAAGGCGATCAATGCCCGTCGGGAGCGGCACGACGTACGGCCATCACGCACGCACGCCATGGACGAGACGGCATGATCAATATATTGGGATGGCATCGATCAGGCGCACGGGACCACTGGTCAATCCGTTAGTTGCTCGACGACGACGGCTAGCTATCCGATCCGCGGCGGTGCAGGTCGCCGAGCACCGCGACAGATGCGCGCGCCGGCGGGGAGGTGGGGCCGGGATCATGTATCACTTGGTGGCTCAGCAGGCTGGGCTAGGGGATTATTCTTTCTGCTGGCCCAACCAATTGGAGGCCCAGTCAGTCACATGAGGCATCAGTGGATAAATAATACTCCATACCAGTGGCAGTCCAGTAGTGCTCTTGCATGTGTGTAACTACTCCCAAAGTCCTGCAGTTCCATTGACATCTACACCTCACCCGGTCCATCTACCATGCAGCGCCCTATTGGACGTACGTCGACTGCGACGAGCCATTACACCTAGACCAACAGTCACCGACCTCCAACCTTCGTCCACTCGCACCTTAGCTTCTGTCAGCAAATTCATTTGTCAATTTCTATACGTACGTGTTTGGGCTCTCCTATGTGTATGATCGATTCATCAACAATCTAAAGCATTTTCATTTTATTGTCATCCCACATGTACAACTCCGGCACTAGCAGGGAGCAAAACAGCATGCAAGTACTAACTGACAAAATGCACACAATGCAAGACACATGAACGATCGCAATCTTTCTTTCATGACTTTTGTCAACACAACACTTGCGTAGTTGCGTGCTCACAGGTAGAGATGGCTAGTGACCGCATAGCGTTTGGTGCCACGCTAGCTGAAAGAGCTCTAAACTTGGGCTTTTTTGTTTCCTGATGATGCGGCTATGATCTGAGCTCTATATGAATTATTGGAGCAAACCAGACCACCGCGATAAGCATGCGGTCGACTTTCAACTAGTTTTGGCAAGACTTGCAGATTCTCTCTTACCATTTGTATTGACCGTATCCTTCTCTGTACACGTATTTATTCGTCTTGCCGTTGCGTTGCCTATCAACCCGTGCTCCCGCGCACGGGCTAATTCGAATTAATATAAAAAATAAAGCTTACAGCTAATAATTATAACTATTTATCCCACGTCCTCTTTCATCTATTAAATATTCTAACACATACTCTAAAATACATATTTATCGTTATCTAGTTTCAATAGATTTTATGTTGCATCACACCTCCATGTGTGTTTGATATATATTTAATTGAACCATTTGTCTGTGAATTAGTATTCTTATCTCTTCCATCATACATGAATACATGGTGACACATATCGTGGGTAATATTTTTATATAAACAATAAAGTAAATAATATATTAATATTATAGAAATAGTAATTTAGAATTTTATATTGTGCAGTTTAATATTTTGTTATAATTATATATTTTAGATTCAGATTTAGGGGTTACTTCAATTTTTTAATAATGATATAATTGGATAATTTGTACGCAAATTTAGGGGATTATTTGTATTAATATTGTAATAGCATATGTGGGTAATTTTATATTGGTACAGAAGGCTTTGCCGTTGCATTGTGTTCAGAGTAGAGTTTATTGTCTTTAGTATTCGCACCGACCATTTGCCAGTCTCATCCAACTCGTTTAAAGCGCATGCAAAACTAAAATGATACTACATTGGTTTTGAATTTGAACCGGCAATTCCCGGATCAAATCGCCTTGTTTGGAAGGAACATAAATTTGTAAGTTGTATAACGATCAATTTTGTAATTTGGTGAAACTTTATTTTTGGCATTGGTTGTTGTAGCGTGTTCCCAGTATCCATCTGGCCGCCGCGTCCCAGAGGAGATGGCTGCGGCCAGGAGAGTCGATCAGTAAAAAGGTTCAGGCTCTGATATATGGCGTCCGCCGCCAGGAGACCAGGAGAACGGTACGCCGGCCGATCCACACAAGACAAAGATCGATTTGATGGGCGAGACAACTTTTCTTTTGTTTGTTCTTGCATTGGAAGAAGAGTTAGGAGTTGGCGCGGCTGTTAATTTTGCTCTGTATTTCACCAAATGTTTCTTGACACCATCAGGCATCATCAATTACCGAACGGTCTGCTGTTCGGATCCGGGACAGCTAGTATTAGTAGCGCTTTGTTAACCTCCTCTGCTATCGATCAGCTCCAGCAGCACCCAAATCTTTCTTCCCAGGCCTGCATCTGGACTGCATGCAAATGAATCCGATGAGCTTAAACCAAAGTACAAACATAAAGTTCAGACCGTTTTCATTTTTCAGCAGCTGATACGACGTTGGCAATCGGCATCAGGGAGCACAGCACCATGCCCTCGCATGTCTAATGAATGATGCACAAATATTTTTTCGGATGACTTCGGGCAGTAACTGCATGCTTACACTCATCTGTAATTTGTATAAATATAAAGCCCAGTGGTGCTCTTGGATGTCACCAAAGTGCTCTCCCAATGCATGAGCAGCTAGCGCTAACCTTTTTTTTTCGCATACCTTCAGCAGGTGTACGGGAAGAAGAACTCGACCTGAAGCATGGGAGGAAACTAAAGTACCATGGAGCTCAAACTGGACAGAGTCTTCCATGTTTCTGACATGGATGCAAACGGCACGGATGATACAGTACTTTTTTATCCTATCCGTGGATGCTGCCTCACTGCAACGCAATTCGCCGCGGCGTTGCCTGTTAGAGAGAGTTGGCAGGAACAACGATCGACTGCACCACATATCAACGACTGTTGCCAACTTACTGTTACCTACACCGCGCTTGAAGCAAGGATTTTCTTTGACTAAATGTTTAGTTTGTACTGTCATTGCACACGTTCTGTTGATGATACTGTCCTGCTGATAAGAGAGATCTTTCAGTTGTCGGTTTTGCGGTGCAATTGAGTTGTGTGTAAGTGGCCACAAAAGGGTCATCAGGAGGGGTTCGTCCGAACTTGTGGAGTGAGCTATTTCTGTCAAGTTGTTAGTTGGGTCGTTTAATAAGGTAAAGTTGGCTCAATTTTGGAGCTAGTAGTGGCAGGGTGTGTTCACTTGTTCGGATGTTGTAAGGTAAAATTGGTGAGCTAGTTGTATTATTTTTGGGCTGGTTTTCATTTAAATAAAAACTAGTCCGGCACCTGTTTTTTTTTAAAGACCGGCAGTTTTTTTATTTTTGTTCTTCTAATGCAATTGTGGTAAAGAAAAAGAAACTGCGGTCTCTTCTTGTAACACATGCCCTTAGCTTCGACTGACAGGCAGAGTGCCAAACCTCGCTGCTCTCTCTGCTATGTTCTCCGTTGAGCTCACGAGCAGCTCTCAGCTGAACTCGATACGCCAACCAATTGGCCCACTGACCTGTCATCTGGCCGCTTGAGTCTTGACTGGACTACAGGCCTTCTTTGCAGCCACGCAGAGTTGTTTTGTTTCTGTTCTTGGAGAGAGTCGGTTGGAGTTGTTCTTGGAGACTGCTAACTTTTGGTCTCTAAAATTCACGGCATCGTAATTCTGAGGCCGTTGATTTGGATCTTTAATTACTACTAGTAAATCAATCATGGAGGGCAGAGGCAACAGAGTTATTAAAACATACTAGTTCGTATGTGCTGCTGCTACGGTCCTTCTTGTGTGTGCTTTCTGTTGTACCCAAATCTTCCCAGGCCTGCATCATATCTGCACGCAAATGAATCCGATGAGCCTAGATCGAGGTACAAACACACGATTCAGCCCGTTCTGATCGTTCTTTCAGCTGGTGGGCGACACGACTCTTTTGGACCAGGGAGCACAGCACCATCCACTCTCATGGCTAATGAATGATGCCCAAATGTTCTTTCGGATAGCTTCCGGCAATAACTGCATGCTTACACTCGTCTGTAATGTGTATATTATAAAGCCCAGTGGTGCTCTTGGATGTCACCCAAAGTGCTCTCCGAGCAGCTAGCGCTAACCTCGATTTTTTGGCCCATACCTTCAGCAGGTGTACGGGAAGAACAACACGATCTGAAGCATTGGAGGAAACTAAAGTACCATGGAGCTCAAACTGGACAAAGTCTTCCATGTTTCTGACATGGATGCAAACGACGCGGATGATACAATACTTTTTGATCCCATCTGTGGACGCTTCCTCACTGCAACGCGATTCGCCTCTTTGAACTGTCTCCAATAGGTCTGCCTGTTACAGAGAGTGTTGCCAACACAGCGTTACCTGCACATGTTTGAAGCAAGGCTGTTTTTGACTAAATGTTTAGTTCCTACTGTCATGCATGCGTTCTGCTTTCAGTTGTCGGTTTTGCCGTGCAATTGAGTTGTGTGCAAGTGCTCATAAAGGGCGATCAGAAGGGGTTCGCGGAAACCTGTGGAGTGAGCTGTTTCTGTCGAGTTGTTAGTTGGGTTGTGTAATATGAAGTTGGCGTAGCTAATTGAGATCGGTGTGTTAACTTATTTTGTTGTTGTACCGTAGATGTTGTTAGGATAGTGGCGGCCTAGTTGTATAGTTTTTGAACCTGATTTTTATAAGCAAAAAACTAGTCCAACAATTGCTTTTTTAAAAAATGGATACTTTTTATTTTTTCTTTTCCTAATACAATTTTGGTAAAACTTTTACCGTCCTTTTAGAAAATAAACTGTGGTGTCTTCCATGGAACACCAGCGGCGATGCTTTGTAGGTCGTCGTAACTGTAGACATGTCCTTAGCACAAGCAGAGTGCCAAACCTTGCTGCTCTATCTCTCTCTGCTACGTTCTCCGTTGAGCTCACGAGCAGCTCTGAGCTGAACTCGATACCTTACCCGTTTACCGGCAACCAAGTGGCCCACTGACCTGCCACCTCTGTTCACTCACCTTCACTGAGCAAATCCAATTGTCCATCTCTGTTTAGCGTTGTTGTTAACCGGTTCACGAATAATCTAAAGCATAGAGCCAATGTTCACTTCGGTTCATTTTTCTCATGTCATGCAACAGCATTGCAAGTACTAAAGTTCACACTAGATACATGAACGATCATAGTATGTATTTCTCGCATGACTTTTGGCAACACTCGCGTGCTCACCGATATTTTATAGATGGCTAATGATCCCATTCCCATAGCCTTTGTGCCACTGAAAGAGCTCTCAACCTGTGCTTTATTTCTCTCTCCTGAGGTATTGGAGGAAACCATACCACCACGGTAAGCACGCAATCGACTTCAACTACGTTTGACTACTTTTGGCAAGAGTCGCATGTTCTTGAGTTCTTCCATACCATTTTGCATTGATTTGTAGGTCTGTCCTTCTCTGTAGCTGAGTTATACATATGGATTTGACTCGGCTCATGAACTTTCGCTGCGGCCACTGTTTTATTCGAACGGTATCGGGGAAAGATCCCCACCTACTGTACAACTTGGAGGTTTTGGTAAAAGCATTTCCTTGGTATTCCGAGGGTGAAAGATTACATGGGAGGTTTGTCACACCCGGTTTAGAAAAGGTAACCGAATGCATCCTATATGTGCGCCAGGATCAAGATCCGCACATACGGTAGACGTCACAAGCGAATATCCGAACAATGCATTAACGAATAAGAGTATAACAGAACTTTATTACATGACCGACAGTCTTAACCTTAAGCGAAATAAATAAACGTCGATAAATAGCAGCGGACTTCAACTTCACAGGCAGTTGACTGGGAGACACTCGCCTAGAAATCTCCAATATCTTCGGGAAACTCCGGAAAGTTATCTTGTTCTGAGCAGCATTGGTTTTAATAAAGCAAGCGTGAGTACACTTATGGTTGGTACTCAGCAAGTGGAGTAAATTATATGACATGCAAGGCCAAATCAAGGATAAGCTGACATGGTTTGACTGCGATAAGCATTTTAGTTTGGTCAAGTTTTATTTAGCAAGCATTAACTAGGTTTAAGTTTATACCAACCCTTATATAAAAACTGATTATATAAACAACATCAACCATAAAGAACAGCAGCTTAAATCATCTTCAAGTTCAATTATCATGTGAGGGTCCAAGCCGCTCTTAACCGTGAGCACGGCTGATATATCAGTTTTCACTCTGCAGAGGTTGTACACTTTACCCACAGCTCGTGTTTCCCTTTATGCCTGGGTTTGCAAGGCCCTTAAACACTTCCAAGGTGAGTGGCAGGGATTCACTACGAGGCCTTTACAAAGATTCCCTAACTCATGATAATCCGCTAAGGTTTCAAGTCAAAGCGGTCATAACTCCTCCTAATGAGGTGGACGCCTTACCCAGGATCATATCACACCCTCAAGAGGACCGAGCTATACCCCGACGATGCAACCCCTCTTGCCCTTGCGGTAAGATCATCATAAGCCAAAGTTTCTAATTAATTAGCCAAGACCAGAGCCATATAGTACTGTGGTTGTACTGTTTTCCTGGGTGGTTCTCCATGTTCCAATTCATTCGATAATCTTGTTTTATTGCCATAACAATATTCCAAAGGACATGAAAGATATAGGAGGTAACATGATTTCCAAACATCCAAAAACTATTAATAAGCAACTAGCGTAGCTATAACATAAATAAAACAAACCCAGGTTTAAACAAGGAAGTTAAATAAAATCTAGTCATATCCTTAATTGGGTTCCATCATATTCTAGACACATGCATGCAATAAGAGTAAAGGTGCAATTGTGATATTAATAGGACGGAAACATGATCAAGGACCACTTGCCTTCGTTAGCAAACTGCTGCTGCTCAGGAAAATCTTCAAAGTCTTGCCCCTGCGGATCCTCGAACTGCGCACCGTCTAACGTCGCACACAAGCCCATACAAACAAGCAAACAAAATAAAATAAGAACAGTACACCAATCATTGAAAACAGAACAAGATAATATTTTAAAAACATTGTACAAGTCGTAAGGATCGCGTGAGCGCAAGAATCGATGAAATCGGAGTTAAAACGAAGAAGTTAGGGTTAAAACGGGGTTCCAGGGGCTTATCTGCGAAGATTTGGATCTAAAAGGACCTAAAACAGAGAAACCAGGGGCTAGATCGTAATTAAACCCTAGACAGAGGGGTTAGATTGCAAAACCGAGAGATATTGGACGGCGGGTTCGATTTTGAAAAACCTCAGGGGTCTAAACAGAAGAAAAAGGACGAAACTGCAAATACTTTTGAGCTGGAAAGGATGGCGGGTTGATTTCGGGGAAACTTAAGGGCTTATTTGCAAAATAGGCGCGGTTGACCGGTACGCGATCTGTTTTGACTCGCGGCTAAGCGGATCTGGGCCGTTGGATCAAGATCCAACAGCCAGGGGGGCGAGCGGGCTCGAGCGGTGGAGGGGGGGTCGCCGGCGGCGACCCGAGCGGCGGAGACTCGCCGGAGATACGCGATCTCGCATCTCCGGCGACCATTCGGGACGGGATTTGGTCGGGGAGAGAGAGGGGAGCGAGGGGAACTGATTTAGGGTAAGGAGAGGGAGAGGTGGCGGCCGTGCGCGGCGGCCGGCGGCGAGGGGTGGCGCGGGGCGTCGGTGACGGCCGTGCGGGCGCGGGGGAGCGGGAGGGAGGAAAAGGAGAGGCGGCAGGGGGTCCTCACCACCACGCGGTGCTTCGGGACGGCTCGTGCGACGGCGGGGAGCAAGGAAGCGGCGGCGCGGCGACGGCCCGAGACACGGGCGGCAATGGCGGCGGCGGCGGGCGCAGCTGCTAGGGTTAGGGCGGGGGTGGCGGCTGCGGCGTGGAGGACAGGGCACGGGGGCGGCGGCTTAAGTAGGGGGCGGCCGCGGGCGCCTGGGCGTGCGGGCCCGAGGCGGAGACGGCGCGGAGGGGCGGTCGAGCTCGGGCTCGGAACAGAGTCCCGGTCGGTGCGGGGAAGGAGGAACCGACCGGCGGGACCCACGCGCCAGAGAGGGAAGGAGGGGAGGGAGCGAGCGGATCGGGCCGGGGGCGTGAAAGGTTGGTGGGCCGCGCGCTCGGAAGAGAAAGAAGGGGGAAGAGAGAGAGAGGGCCGCGGCTGGGCTACCAGGGGGAGCGGGCCGCGCGCGCAGGAGAAAGGAGGGAGGAGAGGAGAAGGCCGCGAACGGCTGGGCCGGCCAGGGGGAAGCGGGCCGCGTGTGCAGGGGAAAAAAAAAGGGAAGGAGGGAGGCTGAGGGGCCGGCTGGGCTGGGCCCAAAGGAGAAGAGAGGGAGAGGGAAAAAGAAAGAAGAAGCACAATTGTTTTTGAATTTGAATCAAGAAATTGAATTCAAACTTAAATCCAAATGAACTACAACCAAGGAAACAATGCAAAGAGCATGAATGCGCATGACATATATTTTCCCTACATTTATTTTATACTTTAAGAAAATTGCTTATCAAAAATCATGCAACCCTTTAACCTACCATGCCATTCCAATTATTTTTGTACTTTGCAAAAATTAGGGTGTTACAAACCTACCCCCCTTAACAGGATTCTCGTCCTCGAGATTCGGCTGGGCTAGCAAAGAGCTGGGGAAAATCTGCCTGTAACTCATCCTCTCATTCCCAGGTAGCCTCATCCTCTGAATGGTGACTCCACTGAACCCTGCACATTCGTATCCTCTTACTCCGAGTAATTCTCTCTGCCGTATCCAGTATTTTGATCGGGTGCTCCTCATAAGTCAAGTCCTCCTGCACATCCAGTCCCTCCAGTGGCAACTGCTCCTCGGGTACCCTCAAACGTCTCTTCAACTGAGAGATATGAAACTGTTATCGCCATATTTTGGACGGGTTAGAAGTGGGCCGTGGAGCAAGATGGGCTTGAGAAACGGTTATGATAAGCTTGCAGATCGGGTTCCGTACGGGCGTTTGGGGCCCGCAAGGCCGTGTAAACTCAGGTTTAGGCAGTTAAGATTTGTGTCGTGTTTGATTAGGGTTAGTTAAGGAGAGCAAGTCTACGGACTATAAATATGTACCATGAATAAACAAGAAAGACAGATTCATTCATCAACAACTCACGGCGCATCGCCTCCCCTGTTCCAGGGTTTTGTTTCATCGGGTAAGTGCCATGTAGCCCCCTGATCACGCTTCGCGTGATCAGGGGGCGCAGAACTCTTGCTTGCTTGCTTCATATGTTGCTCGTTCTGAAGCCTTGTAGATGGCGAGTAGCATTAGTTATCATAGCGTGCATGGAGCAATGTTATTTTTGTATTATGATCTTGCCTTGTCCATTGTTCTTGCGCGCTCCGCGATCATTATGCCCGACCATGGATGTAATGATCGCACCTTGCTTTGTTTATGTTGATAGATCCAATCTGTTATGGCTAGTTTCTATCTATTGGGAATTTAGTTCAATATGTGCACGATTAGGCCTTGCAAACGAGTTGAAAGTTCCGGCAGTATGCTAGTATCAGATCTTAGCTTGCGTAGGGGGTTCCTTAGGAATCGGCTCTTTAGCTGTTCTTAGGGTCTCTGTTCGGGTTGTTCGTTCTGTTGCTTTGCGTATTAGTTAGGCTCAATCACGTGTAGGATGTTCCGATCGTGTAATGAGGGCTTAGCTGTCGTAGTTTGGATTAGATTAATATCTTTAAAGCGAGTTTCATCTTATTATTGTATACGTATGTTATCTGACCTGAAGATCCGATCCGGTACCGATGCAATCGGCTCTCTACAGCCGATACCGGAGAGGAGTAATGAGCCGATCACGGCTCGGACTAATCTTTACAAGTATCTGTGCTTACAGGAACTTCACGAATCACACCTTCCTGATCAGGTACAAGATCAGGTGGCACGCCTAGCAACTCCAAGCCAGGGTGTGCGCCAGATCGCTGGGCCGTTGACCGAGGGACCGGGGCCCGCCAGCCGTCCCGGAAGCCTCCCGGCTCCTCGTGTTGCCTGTCGCTGCTCGCCGGTGGGTTTCGATCGACAACAGAAACACATTGTGCACATCTGACAACCGTGCAGGTAACTCTAGTTGGTAAGCCACCTCGCCTTTCCGTTCTAGAATCTTGAACGGACCAATGTAACGAGGCGAGTAAGGTATGTCAGGAATCAACGTCCAACTTCTTCTGCCCTTCTCAGGAAATACGAGTATCAGTACCAGCAGCGCCTCCGGCGGGAGTCTGAAGACGAAGAATATGAGCATCGCACCGGAAAGCGTTTGAAGAAGCATGAGGATGCTCGTGATCATTGGCACTGTCCATTCTTCAGGTACTGTTGGGATTCCGGTATGAGCCGATCGCCTACTGTTAAGGATTGTCCAGAATGTGCACCTATGAAGACGGAGGCAAGGGAATCGGTTTTTGGGCGATTAGGACCTGTGCCAACTCGGCAACAGCGGGTTCAACCACTACGAAGAGAAGATGAAGAGGAGGATAGGTATCATCGCCCACGTTGGTGCCCGGATGGATTAAATCGTTCGCAGAAGCGTCGAGTTCAGAGGCTACGGAGCTTGGAGGAAGCCGAGGCCAGATATATCGAGACATTGAGAAAAGCGCGATCGGATCTGGCATAACAAATTCGTTATGAGCAGGAAAAGAAGCCGCATGCCTCAAGGAAAGAATGGCGGCCTAAGTCAACAATAGCCGAGAAGAAGGTATCGGCTGATACACACATGGTTTTTGTGCTTCCTGCAGAATTTCATGCTCAGACCTACGAGGAGCCATCTGTAGCCCAGCTTGATTTGGGACCACGACCGGTGATATTCGAGAAGCCACAAGCCAAGATTTACAAGCACTTGAAGGCACTGTATCTCAAAGGGTATATCAATGGACAGCCCGTTAATAAAATGCTGGTGGATACGGGAGCGGCAGTCAACATTATGCCGTATTCAGTTCTGCGCCGATTGGGGCGATCCACTGGAGACTTGATCAAGACTAATGTCACGTTAAGTGACTTTAACGGGCAAACTTCAGAAGCGCAGGGCGTCCTCAGTGTGGATCTCACCATCGGGAGTAAGACCGTCCCGACTTCCTTCTTCGTCGTCAACAGCAAAAGCACCTACAATATCTTACTTGGCAGGGACTGGATCCACACCAACTGTTGTATCCCCTCAACAATGCATCAATGTTTGATCCAATGGGATGGAGACGAAGTGGAGGTAGTCCAGGCAGACGACTCAATCGAGATTTCACATGCTGCCATGAGTATCTGGGATGCGGAGGACCAAGAGCCGATTTCAGGGATAAGCCTAGAAGGGTGCGACCGCATCGAGGCTACAAAAAATGGAGTGAGGCTGGTCTTATCCACTGGCCTTACAGAGTAGAAGAGTTGCATGAAGGAAGTCGCAATGATGTACCCAGGGAGGCCGATTCGCGCAATCGGCCCCAAAAAAATGAATTTTTGGTGGCAAGTGTTTTACGTAGCTGTTATGAGATGACCGGCTTCGACAGCCGGCCTGATTCTTTTCTTAAACACTTGGAAAATAGTGAGATATGTGTATCGGCCGATACCACCGATCGGCTGGAGATCGTTTTGTTATCTTCTTTTCCGATTTACAGCATTGATCTAACGGAGGACGGGAAGCTAGGGTATGGCTTCACATCGGCTGATGAACTTGAAGAGATCGATATTGGTCCCGGGGATAAGCCGCGGCCAACGTTCATTAGTAAGAAACTGCATCCGTCATTGCGAGGGCCGATGATAACTCTATTGAAGGAGTATGCCGATTGCTTCGCCTGGGAGTATACAGAGATGCCTGGGCTCGATAGGAGCATAGTGGAGCATCGGCTCCCTCTCAAAAGTGGATTTCGACCGTTCCAACAGCGGATACGTCAGATGAAGGCCGATGTCTTGGTCGAAGTAAAAAAAGAGATAGAGAAAATGATAGAAGCCGGGTTTATCAGGGCTTGCAGATATGCTGAGTGGATTTCAAGTGTTGTACCCGTGCAGAAGAAAGATGGCCGGTGGCGGGTTTGCGTGGATTTCAGAGATCTTAATAGGGCCACTCCGAAGGACGAATATCCGATGCCTGTGGCAGAAATATTGATCAACGCGGCTGCCGGCCACAAGATTTTGAGCTTTATGGATGGCAATGCTGGGTACAATCAGATTTTCATGGCTCCTGAAGACATACACAAAACGGCGTTCAGAGTACCCGGAGCGGTGGGACTGTTCGAGTACGTGGTTATGACCTTCGGATTAAAAAACGCCGGGGCAACGTATCAGCGTGCCATGAACCACATCTTCCATGACTTAATCGGCAATCTGGTAGAAATCTACATCGATGACGTCGTGGTCAAGTCAGCATCGGTTGAAGGGCACCTAGATGATCTACGGCAAGTTTTGGAACGAACCAGAAGATTCGGGCTCAGGATGAATCCGAAAAAATGCACTTTTGGTGTAACAGCTGGGCAGTTCTTGGGTTTCCTGGTCCATGAAAGAGGAATAGAGATTGGCCTAAAAAGTCAGGAGGCCGTGCGCACTATGGTGCCGCCCACTAACAAGAAGGAGCTCCAACAACTTATTGGCAAAATTAACTTCGTCAGGAGGTTTATTTCTAACTTATCTGGGCGGATTGAACCCTTTATGAAATTGGTAAAAATCAAAGCCAATGAAGAGTTCCGCTGGGGGGCAGAACAACAACGGGCATTCGAAGAAATCAAAGACTATTTGTCGAGACCACCTGTGTTGATGCCGCCACAGCAAGACAGGCCATTTTACATATATTTATCGGTCGGTGACACCTAAATTGCTTCGGTGGTAGTACAATTATACGATGGCAAGGAGAGGGTGGTGTTCTATCTCAGTAGAAGGATGTTGGACGCCGAAACAAGGTACTCCGACATGGAAAAACTTTGCCTTTGTTTATTTTTTACATGCACCAAACTTCGTCACATCCTGCTATCGGCTGAGGTAATCATCATCTGCAAATCGGATGTTATAAAGCATATGCTATCGGCTCCTGTGTTGAAAGGCCGATTAGGAAAATGGATGTTTGCGTTATCCGAATTCGACATCCGATATCAACCTGCGAAGGCAGTTAAAGGGCAAGCATTGGCAGACCTCATTGCTGAGAGGGTTAATACCAACATAGCAGTGCTTTCCGTACGAGCCTGGGCCATGTACTTCGATGGATCCGTTTGTGGAGATGGGTGTGGAATCGGCATCTTGCTCGTATCGCCCCGGGGGGCAACATACTCTTTCTCAATTGGGTTACCGGCCGCTTGTACTAATAACCTTGCAGAGTATGAGGCGGTGCGTAAAGGCATGGAATTGCTTCTGGAAGCCGGAGCCGAAGCTGTGGAGGTCTTCGGAGATTCCAAATTGGTAATTTCTCAACTCACCGAGGACTACAGGTGTGAAAGTGAGTTGTTATTCCCATTGTGGGTGCAATGCCAGGAACTGATAGCCCAGTTCAGGTATATAAATTTTTATTGGATACCCAGAGCTCAGAATGCAGAGGCCAATGATCTCGCGCAGCTGGCTTCAGGATACAAAGCCGATGGGCCCAGACATCAGGTATACTTCCTGGACCAGGGAGATTGGAGAGCCGATATCTTCAACTACTTGAAGGATTCGGCTCGGGGGGCACCCAGGAAGATACGGTATAAAGCCATGAGGTACGTCCTAATAGGAGATGATATGTTTTACAGGACTTTGGAAGGGCTGTTGCTCAAATGTCTAGGGCCAGCCGAGTCCAATCGGCTCTTGCATGAAGTTCACGAAGGAACGTGCGGGTCTCATCAGTCAGCTCACAAGATGAAGTGGCTAATCAGGCGGTCAGGATACTACTGGCCCACCATGCTGGAAGATTGTTTTAAGTATTATAAAGGGTGTCAGGCTTGCCAGAGATTCGGAAAAATCCAGATGGTGCCAGCGTCAGTAATGAATCCCATTGTTAAACCGTGGCCGTTCAGAGGCTGGGGCATGGACATGATCGGCAAAATCAATCCCCCGTCTAGCAAGGGCCATCAGTTCATCATAGCTATCACAGATTATTTTACCAAATGGGCAGAAGCTGTTCCAATGAAGTCGGTAGCATCCAAAGATGTGATTCAGTTCGTCAAAGAACATGTTATTCACAGATTCGGGATTCCACAGACTATAACAACAGATGGTGGCTCGGTCTTTATTTCAGAAGAATTTAAGAAGTTCGCTACGGATATGGGTATCAAGCTGATTAGGTCGTCTCCTTATTACGCCCAGGCGAATGGGCAAGCCGAAGCATCCAACCAGAGCCTCATCAAGTTGATCAAGAGGAAGATCGATGAATACCCCAGGCGCTGGCATGAAGTCTTATCAGAAGCATTATGGGCATATCGTATATCTTGTCATGGGGCAACAAAAACTTCTCCTTATCATTTGGTCTATGGGCAGGAAGCCGTGTTACCGTGGGAGGTTATAGCCGGGTCCAGGCGCATAGAGTTCCAGAATGACTTATCCGCTGAAGAGTATGCTACTCTGATGAGTGATAATGTGAAGGACCTCACGGAACTCAGGCTATGGTCACTAGAAAAGATCAAGGAGAATAAGGCTAAAGTAGCCCGTGCATATAATAAAAAGGTCAAGCCAAAGGAATTCCAGGTAGGAGACTTGGTTTGGGAAGCGGTACTACCGTTGGGAACCAAAGACACAACATATGGCAAGTGGTCCCCAAACTGGCATGGACCGTATAGGGTTGACCAGGTCTTACCCGGGAATGCATACATGCTTGAAGAATTGGACGGCGTCAAGTTTCCGGTAGCAGTCAATGGCCAACACCTAAAGAAATATTTCCCAAGTATGTGGGCTGACGAACAGTAGAGCCGATAGCACCCATCAGGCAAGAAGCCGATGCAACCGGCAGGTTAAGAAGGGAGGTGAAGGTTGAGTCGACGACCTTAGCATTGGCAAGACAGGAAATGGGAAAAAGGCCGATGAGCGCTGATCGGCCCGAACAATAATAGAAAGGATTAGAACAGCCGATGCGTTGCCATCGACTTTAGAAGTTTCTGCTTATAGCAATCGAAGCATCACACATTGTCAAACAGCCGATGTGCCACCATCGACTTTAGGTTCATTACATGGAAATACAGTGGATTCACTACATACAGATACAAAGTTTATCCTAAACAGGGCTGCCGAAGGAAGGCGTCTATAGCAGCGATAGCATCAAGACGGATGCGGTCGACCTCAGCGAGTACTGCCTCATCATCTTCGTCCGCCCCCGGCACCACTTGTTTGCTCAAGTTGCTCAGCTCGGTCAAGTCCGCCTGCAGCTCAGAAGTCAAAGCTTCTGCCTCCTGCTTAGAACCCGCAATGAGATCCTTCTCCTCCTGGATGCGCCGCTTGGTGGCCCAGACTTTGGCTTCAAGGTCTTCCAGTTCCCTCTCCAGAAGTCGAAGCCGATGGGCAGAAGCGGATGTGTCAACCTTCGCGTCGAGTGCGGCCTTCTTCTTGTTAATCGACTGACACATCTCAGCGATGATGGTCCTTAAGAGCGATTAGGGAACGCCGAGTCTCGATCCTGCGACGAGCTTCTACCACTTTTGCTTGGAAGGAAGAAAGGTGTCCGGCCGGCAAGAGCTTGGCCTGGAGACCCACCGGGAGCTGGGAACTGACCTCGTCAAGGATCTGTTTAACTGCACTAGAGTCTTGAATCAGTGCGGAGATCGGACCCAACAGAAGCTCCTTCACGCGGAGGAGCCGATCAACAGTGCTGGTCAGGCCCGAGGAAGAGTCAGCGGCTTCCAGTATGGTCGATCCAATCGTGGCAGGATCAAACGCAAGGAGTTCTGAAAGATCTAGGTTCTGGAAGAAAAGAGGGTAAGCAAGGTATTGCAGGAGAAGACCAAAGCAATTGCAAAGGAAGAGGAAAAGACATACCTGTCCTGAGAAGGAAGTAGCGATGGCCAACGAAGGGACGATCGGCTCCCGGGGGTGCACCCTTTCCGAAGGACGAACGGTAGCAGCAGAGGCCGCCTGAACCGCACCCTCGGAAGAAGAGGCAACAGCCGACGGGGCAACAGTCGGCTCTGCGAGAGGGATGGCCGATGAGATGGCAATCGGCTTTGTGGGACGTACCTCCCGTGCAGGGGAATCAGCAGTAGCCGAAGCGGTGGAGGGTCCTTCCAAACAGGGGCCAGCAGGGGATGAAGACACGATCGGCGCCTGCGGGCTTGGTGAGGCAGCTGGAACAACAGCTGACGCAGAAGGATCCTCCAAGGTCGTTGCGCCCGGGCCACGGAGAGTAATCAGGGCCCTAATAGGCGCATTCACGTCTTCTGGCGCCCCTGAAGATGAACCTTTCTGGCATGGGGGCTCCTCCCCACTGGAGACTTCTACAACGGCAGGCTGCAAGAGAAGAGAGCGCCGTTAAAAGAGGTATGAACAAAGACCCGATCGCAAAACGAGAGAAAGGGCCAAACCTGGGCGACGACTGGAGATGACGGAACAGGAGAAGATGGTGTGGTTTCCTTCCGGACCTTCCTGACCAAAATCTTCCTCGTTTTGGCGCGAGCTCGGGGGGCAACAGCTTCCAAAAGCTGTTTTCGCTTGGGAGTCAATTTAACGGCGCTCGGCTGAATCTGCATCACGCTTTTTGATGGAGGAGGCGCATTCCTGCCGAAGAGGACCACAGGAGCAACCGCCAGAAAGTAAAAAGGCGATCCATCGTCGTTCATCGGCCCTGGGCCATCTTCTCGCTGCAGAAACAGGAAAAGGGATTCAAGAGGAGCCCAGTAAGAGTTGAGAGAAGAGATGTCAGTTAAAGACGATACCTCTCCGGCGGGGATATCGTACTCAGGATGGATCTGCTGCAGCATTGGGCCCAGAGCTCTCCGGAAAACGTGAGTTTTCCACATTGACCACCATCCCTCGAAGCCGACGACCGAAGAAGTAAAGGAAAGATTGGCGGGAACAGATAAGGGAAGGTCGGCGAACAGGCTGTAGCACCTTTGGGTGGTCAAGGCATCAGGAAGGTCCACCCTGCTCGATGTCAACGAATGGAGAAGGAAGTGGGGAGGCACCTGCGCAAGGCCAAACTGCCGGGCTGCTACGACCGGCTGATAAAACTCATAACCAGGCTTGAGAATCCGGTTAGAGGTACTCATGCCAACCGGGAGAAGACAGGGCCGAACCATGATAGAGTAAAGGCGCCTGGTGTCAGCATCATAGGCAATGTCGGCTAATCGGAAGGTAGCCGGGTTCTCAAAGAGCTCAGAATCGGCATAAGGAAGGAAGTCTGGGTTGTCAAGGCCTTTATAGAAGATCTTGAACCAACGGGAAGCATCTAAAGGATTCAGTTTCCCGCCAGGGAGACCATACAAGGCCTGCCCAAAACTAGTGCACCTAATCTGTCTCCCACTCAGATCAGGGAAGGAATTGCCGACTAGGGAAGGGAAATCAGGGTCAGAACTTTGGAAATAAAGACGAGTCCTGATTTTCTTCTGAGAAAGAAGGCTAGAAGTCATCAAATGGAGATATCTGTAAAGTTCCCCGAGAAATAGCCTACCAAGGCCAACAGATTGACCCCTGGCCAGTTCATAAGCCAAGGATAGGTAGTTCTTGGTTGGAGCAAGAGAAGGGCCACAGAAGAGGAAATGTTCGAGCCATAGGTTCAGAAAGGCTGTGTGCTCCTTCTCAGATACAGGGCCCTTGCTTTTCTGGTGTTGGCTCAAGTATGTGCTCCAGTTAGTGCACTCGGTTTTGGATGACAGTTTATAAGGGACCACAGGGAGGCTGTAAGCAGAGGGGCAGGTTGATGATATGTCCAAACCGGTAATCATCATAACATCTAGCAATGTTGGTGCTAATGGGCTATGCCCGAAGAGAAAACAATTCAAGGCGTCAGACCAGAAATAGCCGATGGTCTTCAGAAGGTTCTCGTCTTTTTCAAGGGGAGAGAGAGACAGAGACAGAGCATCGGCTATCCCGATGGATTCCCATAAGGGCTGGTAGGCGCTCGCTACTCTATTGTACCAAACTATCCAGTTTTCAGGTGGATTTGGCCAAGCGCGGAGGCTGTCCGACCAAGATTCAAGGTCTATATCCTGACTCACAAAGGGGATTCGATTGGCTTCACATGAAATCAAATCTATGGGTTTCTCATAGGAACGAGGCCCAAGGCAGAAAGAATTGGGGGAAGAAGGGTGCGGCAAGAAGATATCGGAAGCCTGAAAAAATCCCAAGAAAAATAAGATTGCCGAAGGGGGAATTAATCAACCGTGCAGTAAAACTTGCAGATGCTGTGTTAAATTAATGGGGGGTCGGAGTTCACCTTCAGACCAAAGACATCGGCGGCGGTGCGCGAAGACTCCGCCATCGGGAACCTTGAATCGGGATCCTGGAGGGCGGATTTAGGTTTGGCGGCGCAGGATCGGATATGTGTCTCAAGGATCGGGGAGGATCTTGCGGTTAGGGTTTGTGAGCGAAGGGGATCGGAGTTGATCCGGATCCCAGAATCTTTGGAGATTTGTGTCAGGTGAAAGGCCAGCGGAAGGGTAAAGTAAATTGAAGGGTTATTTCAAATCCGGATCGGCATATTCTGAAGCCAATGCGTTGCCATCGGCTCTTGAAACAGATAATTGCGCACAAAAAGAATTGCTGGTACAAAAGTAGATTTTATTCACAGCAGGGTAGCACATACAAAAGAGGAGTTAACTGCTCCTAAAGATGGCCTAATGGGAATACTACAGTCTACCACCAGTATACGCCGGAGGTCTTGCGGCGCTTGGGCGACGGAGCAACGCTTGGGCCACTGTCGCCGGTGTTGCTGCCGCTGTCGTCGTCATCCCTGCTATCGTCACTGGTAAAGCTGTCGTCGCCATCGGCTCCTGCGCTGCTATCGGAGGAATCGCCCGATGACCTGCCAAGAAGGAAGGTACCTGCCATATTTTGGACGGGCTAGAAGTGGGCCGTGGAGCAAGATGGGCTTGAGAAACGGTTATGATAAGCTTGCAGATCGGGTTCCGTACGGGCGTTTGGGGCCCGCAAGGCCGTGTAAACTCAGGTTTAGGCAGTTAAGATTTGTGTCGTGTTTGATTAGGGTTAGTTAAGGAGAGCAAGTCTACGGACTATAAATATGTACCATGAATAAACAAGAAAGACAGATTCATTCATCAACAACTCACGGCGCATCGCCTCCCCTGTTCCAGGGTTTTGTTTCATCGGGTAAGTGCCATGTAGCCCCCTGATCACGCTTCGCGTGATCAGGGGGCGCAGAACTCTTGCTTGCTTGCTTCATATGTTGCTCGTTCTGAAGCCTTGTAGATGGCGAGTAGCATTAGTTATCATAGCGTGCATGGAGCAATGTTATTTTTGTATTATGATCTTGCCTTGTCCATTGTTCTTGCGCGCTCCGCGATCATTATGCCCGACCATGGATGTAATGATCGCACCTTGCTTTGTTTATGTTGATAGATCCAATCTGTTATGGCTAGTTTCTATCTATTGGGAATTTAGTTCAATATGTGCACGATTAGGCCTTGCAAACGAGTTGAAAGTTCCGGCAGTATGCTAGTATCAGATCTTAGCTTGCGTAGGGGGTTCCTTAGGAATCGGCTCTTTAGCTGTTCTTAGGGTCTCTGTTCGGGTTGTTCGTTCTGTTGCTTTGCGTATTAGTTAGGCTCAATCACGTGTAGGATGTTCCGATCGTGTAATGAGGGCTTAGCTGTCGTAGTTTGGATTAGATTAATATCTTTAAAGCGAGTTTCATCTTATTATTGTATACGTATGTTATCTGACCTGAAGATCCGATCCGGTACCGATGCAATCGGCTCTCTACAGCCGATACCGGAGAGGAGTAATGAGCCGATCACGGCTCGGACTAATCTTTACAAGTATCTGTGCTTACAGGAACTTCACGAATCACACCTTCCTGATCAGGTACAAGATCAGGTGGCACGCCTAGCAACTCCAAGCCAGGGTGTGCGCCAGATCGCTGGGCCGTTGACCGAGGGACCGGGGCCCGCCAGCCGTCCCGGAAGCCTCCCGACTCCTCGTGTTGCCTGTCGCTGCTCGCCGGTGGGTTTCGATCGACAACAGAAACACATTGTGCACATCTGACAACCGTGCAGGTAACTCTAGTTGGTAAGCCACCTCGCCTTTCCGTTCTAGAATCTTGAACGGACCAATGTAACGAGGCGACAATTTCCCTTTGACCTAGAATCTGCGCAAACCTCTGATAGGTGACACCTTCAGATATACATAGTCACCTTCCTCAAAGGTCAACTCTCGCCGTCGAGTATCCGCATAGCTTTTCTGCCTCGACTGAGCCACCTTCAGGTTCTCACGAACAACCTGTACCTGCCTTTCTGCCTCTTTAATGATCTCAGGCCCGAACAACTGACTTTCACCTGTCTCACTCCAATACAGCGGAGTCCTGCACTTCCTGCCATACAGTGCCTCAAACGGTGCCATCTTTAGACTGGCTTGATAACTGTTGTTATAGGAGAACTCTGTGAACGGCAAGCTCTTATCCCAACTGCCTCCATGTTTCAATGCACAAGCTCTGAGCATATCCTCTAACACCTGATTTGTCCTTTCTGTCTGCCCATCTGTCTGCGGATGATAAGCGGAGCTGAAGTTCAACTTTGTATCCATTGACTCATGCAACTTTTGCCAGAATCGAGACGTAAACTGAGTACCCCTGTCTGATACTATCTTCTTAGGTACTCCATGCAAGCACACAATTCGCGAGATGTACAATTCTGCCAATCGTGCACCTGTATATGTAGTCTTTACCGGTATAAAGTGAGCCGCCTTGGTCAGTCGGTCCACTATGACCCATATAGAATCGTAACCATCTCGTGTCCGTGGCAACCCCACAATGAAATCCATACCGATTTCTTCCCATTTCCACTCCGGCACCTTCAAAGGCTGTAACAATCCGGCTGGTCTCTGATGTTCTGCCTTAACTCTCTGACACACGTCACACAATGCCACGTGAGCTGCCACGTCACGTTTCATGCCATACCACCAATACCTTTCTTTCAAATCCTGATACATCTTAGTACTGCCAGGATGGATAGAATAAGCTGAGTCATGAGCTTCCTGCAGAATTTTCTCTCGGAGGTGTTCCACATCTAGTACACATATCCTCTTCCTGAACCATACTGTCCCATGTTCATCTTCAGTAAAATCTGGTGCCTTGCCTGCTTCTATCATTCCTTTTATCTCCTGTATCTTAGAATCCTCAAGCTGACCCTTCCGTATATCTTGGTCGAGGGTCGGCTCAACCTCTATAGTGATTCCTTCCGTATGAGCGACGAACCCCAGGTTGAGTCGTTCAAATTCCTTGTACAACTCCCGAGGCATCTGGCTAACCATCGTCGCGTTCACATAGCTCTTGCGACTCAAGGCATCCGCAACCACGTTTGCCTTCCCGGGATGGTAGTGTATCTCCAGGTCATAATCCTTGATGAGCTCTAACCACCTTCGCTGCCTTAAATTGAGATCATTCTGAGTGAAAATATACTTCAAACTCTTATGATCGGTGTATATCTGGCATCGGTGACCTAACAAATAGTGCCTCCATATTTTCAGAGCATGTACCACTGCTGCCAACTCCAGATCGTGCGTGGGGTAGTTCTGTTCATGCTTTCTCAATTGACGGGATGCATATGCAATCACGTGTCCCTCTTGCATCAATACACAACCAAGACCCTGCTTAGATGCGTCACAGTAGATATCGAAACTTTTGTAAATATCAGGCATAGCCAACACTGGTGCAGTTGTCAGCCTCTTTTTCAGCTCCTCGAAACTGTCCTGACATGCCGCTGACCATATAAATTTCTTGTCCTTCTCTAACAGTGATGTAAGGGGTTTCACTATCTTAGAGAAACCTTCAATAAACCTCCTGTAGTATCCTGCAAGTCCTAGGAAACTCCGGATTTCCGAAACGGTCGTGGGTGGCTCCCATTTCAACACATCTTTTACTTTCCCTGGATCCACTGCAATACCTCCGCCGGTAATGACATGACCCAGAAATGAAACCTCATTCAGCCAAAATTCACATTTGCTGAGCTTAGCATACAACTGATTATCCCTGAGCTTCTGCAAAACGAGTCTCAAGTGCTCCTCATGTTCCTCCTCATCCTTGGAGTATACCAGGATATCATCAATGAATACCACCACAAACTTGTCGACATACTCCATGAACACTTTGTTCATCAAGTACATAAAGTAAGCTGGAGCATTAGTCAACCCGAACGACATCACCGTATATTCATATAATCCATATCTAGTAGTGAATGCTGTCTTGGCAATATCTGAAGGCCGTATCCTCAGCTGATGATAATCTGATCTCAAATCAATCTTTGAGAATACCTTGGCTCCCCTCAGCTGATCAAACAAGTCTTCTATACGCGGCAATGGATACTTGTTCTTGATACTTACCTCATTCAAGGCCCTGTAGTCAACACACATCCGCTGTGTACCATCTTTCTTTTCAACGAATATCACAGGTGCTCCCCAAGGTGATGAACTAGGACGAATGTACCCCTTACCTAGTAATTCTTTCAGTTGTTTCTTAAGTTCCTCTAGTTCACCAACTGACATTCTATATGGCCTCTTAGCAATAGGTGCAGTACCAGGTAAAAGATCTATAATAAATTCAATGTCACGTTCAGGTGGCATACCTGGCAAATCATCAGGGAAGACGTCCGAGTACTCACTGACCACTCTGATATCCCCCATCGAACTTGCCTTCAACTGATTCACTGCACAATCTGCTGCTGACGGAAGCGTTGCAACAAACTCGAATCTTTCACCTTCTGGACTAGTGAGAAGTACTGACCTTTTGGCACACTGAATGACTGCATCAACTTTGCTCAGCCATCCCATTCCGAGTATGACATCGATTCCCTTGGAATCCAGCACCACAAAGTTTGCACGGAACTCTCTGCCCACAATTTTGAAATTGACCCCAAGGCACTGATACATGGCCCTCATATTTCCCCCAGGTGAACTAACTAGCATGTGGTTTGACATAGAATGCACGGGAATGCCATGTTTTGCAACAAACTGAGCGGAAATAAAAGAATGCGATGCGCCGGAATCAAACAAAACCGAAGCAGGGGCAGAGTTGACTAGGAACATACCGAAAACAACGTCCTGAGCTTCCTGAGCGGTCTCCGCAGCGACATGATTCACGCGCCCGCGGACGTAGTTCTGCTGACCCTTGTTGCTCTGGGGCGTCTGCGCGTTGTTTCGGGGCTGTTGCTGCTGCTGCGGTGTCTGCCTCTGTCCGCTGTTGTTAAACTGGCCTGGAGTGTTCTGGCCATTTTCCTTGGGACAACGGTTTGCATAGTGTCCTGCTTCACCACATCTGTAGCAAGTATTACCACCGGCGGGAGCAGTAGCATTGTTTCTCATCGGTGTACCCGTAGGGGTGCCCTGGCGGTTCTGCTGAAAGTTGGAGCGCTGCACTGACTGACTGACATGTTGAGCTTGCTGCTGCGGCTGCCCCTGTTGGTTGAAGCGCGGGTACTGGCTCTGCCCGAAGTTGACATTCTGTCCCCCCGAGCGGAAAGGTGTTCCCTGCGGGGCATTGAAGCGAGGACGTGCATTACTGCTGAACTGCGTCGGTGGTTCGTACTTCCTTTTCTGCTCACCCATCTCCTTGCGAGCATGCTCCACCATGATGGCTTTGTCCACCATCTTCTGGAAACTGTCGAAGGTGTGCACCATTAGTTGATATTTGATAGGACCAATCAGACCCTCCCTGAAGTGATCCTGCTTCTCCTCATCATCTGCGACATCTGCAGGGGCGTAACGAGACAGTTGTATGAACTTGTCACGATACTCACTCACGGACATTGCTCCTTGTTTCAGTGCAAGGAACTCCTGCTTCTTGAGCTTCATCAGGCCCTTGGGTATGTGCTGCTCCCTGAATTTGCTCCTGAACTCCTGCCAGCTGATAGTGTCGGGGTTGTCATGAGCTGCTGTGTAAGCATCCCACCAATCTGCGGCGGTCCCTTCCAGTCTGCCTGAAGCATAAAGGACCTTCTCTCTGTCGGTACACTGGGCGAGGTTGAGCATCTTCTCCACAGTCTTGATCCAGTCATCAGCTTGGAGTGGATCCGGTGAATGAGAGAATGTGGGAGGCTTGTGACTCATGAACTCCCTGTGCCTGTCCCTTGCTGGTGGTGGTGGTGGTGGTGGCGCTTGGTTCATCTGAGCCTGCATGTTGGCGATGGTGTTCGCCATGTTGGTCAGCAGCTGAGTCTGGGCGGCGAGAAACTGCTCCATTCCTGCAGGTGGCATCTGGTGCGGTTGACTTGGTGGCGGGTTAGGGTTAGTGTTGTTGCGCACCCTCCGTCGCGGCGCTGCAGGCTGATCAACTCCTGACCCGGACCTGGTGTTCACCATCTGATTGGGTTAGAAAAAGGAGACTCATGAATTCAATCATGGAAAATGGATAGGAACAAGGGCAAGGTAAAGACAGCAAAGAAAAAGACATCTCCAAAATTTTACTTACTATATATTTGTATTAATAACTTGATATGGTTGTGGTCATCACGCCACAACCTATCGCAATCATTACAAAGATCCAACTCAAACATTGTCACAAAACCAAGCACACTTTCACATTAATCTAATTTAACACACGATTAAGATCGTTCGTACTAACGATTACAAAAAGTCTCCTAGAAAACTCCTATTTAGAAAGAAAATTTACTCCTATCTTAACTCCTAATCTATCCTCTAACGGTAGGTGGTGCGATAGCCGGGCTCTCCATAATGTATACGCTTGCGAGGGGGTGACTCCGGCAAGTACTCCTTTGGTTCAATGCTGTCGCACTCCGGAGGTAACACTGGATCTCCTCTCAGCCGAGCCTCCAGAATTGCCTTCTCCCTGAGGGACCTCATCAGCTTCTTCTTGACCTCCTGGATCTCTGCCCCGGCTGCATCTAGATCCGTGCTAAGAGCGGCGACCAGCTCCTGTGTAGTGTCCATGAGCAGACTTCCTTCCCCAGGGGGTGGAGCAGGAATCTGCGCACAAGTAGCTCCCCTCTTGCGTTGTGGAAATTGCTGAAACTCAGTGCCCTGGAGCTCTTCCTTGTAAGCGTAGCAAAGAAAGTAGAGTGCCCTCCTGGCAGCTTCACTAGTCCCTGCCTCCAAAGTCCTCCTGGGCACCTCGTCAATGTGCTTAGAGTATTCCACCCAACATCCAGGTCTCTCATCCGGAACACAAATCAACACAGACACCAACCATTCTTCTTCCTGCTGTGCATTCCTGAACAAGTGAGCCTCAAAATGTGGCTTCCGCGGAAAACCAATCCTCTGCATGGCCCTCCAGAGAAGCGCGGGGAATGGACCCTCGGCAGATTCCAAATGAAGTATCTGCTTCTCGTAGCGAGGCTCAGGTGGTGGTGAGTTTGTGGCGACAGCTGGTTCTGGATCATCATCTGGATCGTCGTCGTCATCTCTTGGTGCATCGGAATCGTCATCACCACGCTCATCCTTGTCTCCATCTGCGGCACCTGAATCACCTCCATCCCCTCCTGCAGGGCCCTCATTGCTGCCACTTGAGACCTCTGGGTGGTCGTCTGGCAACTCCATGGGCTCCTCCTCAGTGTCGGTGTCCACCCATCCTCCATTGGAATGGTCGTAGTGATGGTCATTCAGTGGGTCGGACACTTCCTGCGAGTGATGAATCGGATGCGGTGGTCCACGGGTGCTCTTACGGGCAGTCTGCCTGATTCTGACCATCTGCAACAGAAGTGAGGGCAACGCAAGATAGAAAACATTTAGAGGATAAGCTATGAGTGACCTTAAAGCAAGATGGCATTTTTGCAAACATCAACACACTTGAGAGACAAGCATGTGCTCAAGGAGAAAAAGATAGAAGGATAACGATATAATCAAGAAAATAAGCAGTTTTCAAAAGCAAGCAGGCAGAAGCTTGGCTACTAAGCAAGATAAGACTTAAAATTCGACCATTACTAGCTAGGCTAACGTCCTACAGTCAACACGGCTCTGATACCACTTCTGTCACACCCGGTTTAGAAAAGGTAACCGAATGCATCCCATATGTGCGCCAGGATCAAAATCCGCACATACGGTAGACGTCACAAGCGAATATCCGAACAATGCATTAACGAATAAGAGTATAACAGAACTTTATTACATGACCGACAGTCTTAACCTTAAGCGAAATAAATAAACGTCGATAAATAGCAGCGGACTTCAACTTCACAGGCAGTTGACTGGGAGACACTCGCCTAGAAATCTCCAATATCTTCGGGAAACACCGGAAAGTTATCTTGTTCTGAGCAGCATTGGTTTTAATAAAGCAAGCGTGAGTACACTTATGGTTGGTACTCAGCAAGTGGAGTAAATTATATGACATGCAAGGCCAAATCAAGGATAAGCTGACATGGTTTGACTGCGATAAGCATTTTAGTTTGGTCAAGTTTTATTTAGCAAGCATTAACTAGGTTTAAGTTTATACCAACCCTTATATAAAAACTGATTATATAAACAACATCAACCATAAAGAACAGCAGCTTAAATCATCTTCAAGTTCAATTATCATGTGAGGGTCCAAGCCGCTCTTAACCGTGAGCACGGCTGATATATCAGTTTTCACTCTGCAGAGGTTGTACACTTTACCCACAGCTCGTGTTTCCCTTTATGCCCGGGTTTGCAAGGCCCTTAAACACTTCCAAGGTGAGTGGCAGGGATTCACTACGAGGCCTTTACAAAGATTCTCTAACTCATGATAATCCGCTAAGGTTTCAAGTCAAAGCGGTCATAACTCCTCCTAATGAGGTGGACGCCTTACCCAGGATCATATCACACCCTCAAGAGGACCGAGCTATACCCCGACGATGCAACCCCTCTTGCCCTTGCGGTAAGATCATCATAAGCCAAAGTTTCTAATTAATTAGCCAAGACCAGAGCCATATAGTACTGTGGTTGTACTGTTTTTCTGGGTGGTTCTCCATGTTCCAATTCATTCGATAATCTTGTTTTATTGCCATAACAATATTCCAAAGGACATGAAAGATATAGGAGGTAACATGATTTCCAAACATCCAAAAACTATTAATAAGCAACTAGCGTAGCTATAACATAAATAAAACAAACCCAGGTTTAAACAAGGAAGTTAAATAAAATCTAGTCATATCCTTAATTGGGTTCCATCATATTCTAGACACATGCATGCAATAAGAGTAAAGGTGCAATTGTGATATTAATAGGACGGAAACATGATCAAGGACCACTTGCCTTCGTTAGCAAACTGCTGCTGCTCAGGAAAATCTTCAAAGTCTTGCCCCTGCGGATCCTCGAACTGCGCACCGTCTAACGTCGCACACAAGCCCATACAAACAAGCAAACAAAATAAAATAAGAACAGTACACCAATCATTGAAAACAGAACAAGATAATATTTTAAAAACATTGTACAAGTCGTAAGAATCGCGTGAGCGCAAGAATCGATGAAATCGGAGTTAAAACGAAGAAGTTAGGGTTAAAACGGGGTTCCAGGGGCTTATCTGCGAAGATTTGGATCTAAAAGGACCTAAAACAGAGAAACCAGGGGCTAGATCGTAATTAAACCCTAGACAGAGGGGTTAGATTGCAAAACCGAGAGATATTGGACGGCGGGTTCGATTTTGAAAAACCTCAGGGGTCTAAACAGAAGAAAAAGGACGAAACTGCAAATACTTTTGAGCTGGAAAGGATGGCGGGTTGATTTCGGGGAAACTTAAGGGCTTATTTGCAAAATAGGCGCGGTTGACCGGTACGCGATCTGTTTCGACTCGCGGCTAAGCGGATCTGGGCCGTTGGATCAAGATCCAACAGCCAGGGGGGCGAGCGGGCTCGAGCGGCGGAGGGGGGGGGGGTCGCCGGCGGCGACCCGAGCGGCGGAGACTCGCCGGAGATACGCGATCTCGCGTCTCCGGCGACCATTCGGGACGGGATTTGGTCGGGGAGAGAGAGGGGAGCGAGGGGAACTGATTTAGGGTAAGGAGAGGGAGAGGCGGCGGCCGTGCGCGGCGGCCGGCGGCGAGGGGTGGCGCGGGGCGTCGGTGACGGCCGTGCGGGCGCGGGGGAGCGGGAGGGAGGAAAAGGAGAGGCGGCAGGGGGTCTTCACCACCACGCGGTGCTTCGGGACGGCTCGTGCGACGGCGGGGAGCAAGGAAGCGGCGGCGCGGCGACGGCCCGAGACACGGGCGGCAATGGCGGCGGCGGCGGCGGGCGCAGCTGCTAGGGTTAGGGCGGGGGTGGCGGCTGCGGCGTGGAGGACAGGGCACGGGGGCGGCGGCTTAAGTAGGGGGCGGCCGCGAGCGCCTGGGCGTGCGGGCCCGAGGCGGAGACGGCGCGGAGGGGCGGTCGAGCTCGGGCTCGGAACAGAGTCCCGGTCGGTGCGGGGAAGGAGGAACCGACCGGCGGGACCCACGCGCCAGAGAGGGAAGGAGGGGAGGGAGCGAGCGGATCGGGCCGGGGGCGTGAAAGGTTGGTGGGCCGCGCGCTCGGAAGAGAAAGAAGGGGGAAGAGAGAGAGGGCCGCGGCTGGGCTACCAGGGGGAGCGGGCCGCGCGCGCAGGAGAAAGGAGGGAGGAGAGGAGAAGGCCGCGAACGGCTGGGCCGGCCAGGGGGAAGCGGGCCGCGTGTGCCGGGGAAAAAAAATGGGAAGGAGGGAGGCTGAGGGGCCGGCTGGGCTGGGCCCAAAGGAGAAGAGAGGGAGAGGGAAAAAGAAAGAAGAAGCACAATTATTTTTGAATTTGAATCAAGAAATTGAATTCAAACTTAAATCCAAATGAACTACAACCAAGGAAACAATGCAAAGAGCATGAATGCGCATGACATATATTTTCCCTACATTTATTTTATACTTTAAGAAAATTGCTTATCAAAAATCATGCAACCCTTTAACCTACCATGCCATTCCAATTATTTTTGTACTTTGCAAAAATTAGGGTGTTACAAGGTTTGAGAAAGAGAGAAAGGGAAGAAGTCAGGAAATAATACAGTTTTCTAGCCACTCACGCCATGCTTGCACCTACGCTTGTAGCTTCTTATAGCGGTAGCTCCAAGCGTTTATATCTTTGAGAGTCTTGCGTAGGACATCCACTGGGGAGAGATCTTGATGTTCAAAGATAAGACCATTCCAGATGTGCCATAGAATCAGCAGAATCATGTCAACGTGGACAGCCTCCGGAAGAGCAGTTGCCATAACAATTTTCCAAGACCTTCTGAAACTGTCACCTTTGATGCAGATGTGTAGGCGCCCCAAGACTCCCAAGACAGTGCTGCATCCATTGAAGATGTGCTCATCAGTTTCTAGCACCCCGTGGCAGCGTTCGCACCATGACTCGTCCAGAGGTTTGGTATGTCTGTGATAAAGGTGGGCACGGGTGTTCAACCTGCCGTGATAGAGGAGCGCGAACGGTGCTGGTATCTTGTACACAGTGTGAGAAAAGCGCTGGAAAGGTTTCGGCCAGAGTAGTATCGGGCGCACTTTCGCCATCGCCGATCTGAACCGTCGTCAGGGAAGGGTAACGCGGGAGTTCTTTCGCTGGGGTCTCTGGTGCAACATTGGAGCCATTGTTGGAGGCTCGCCCTTGCATCGTGTTGGCAGTGGAGTTCATTATCTGTACTGTTCACACCCATCATTGCCGGTGTCATTCCATCTGGTTTGAGTGGCGGACACTACAACGATTCTGAATGGCCAACCATTAGAAGAAAAAGATTAAATCAGATCAAGAGATACGGAAGAACCATTTGACAAAAATTCAGACACTGATTGTGTATAATAACCATTTGACAAAAATTCAGACACCGATTGTGTATAATAAAAGAACAAGCCGCTGCCGGTGGTGGTCGGTGGATGCACAACCACTGTAGTTTTTTTTTATGCAATGCATAAAGTATTACCTGTGCATATACGTTGCCGACTAGCATGCAGTGTCACTCTGCTCCGGTAGGTAGCGTACATGTACGTTGCATCCGACCTCGATGGATCGGCTTCCGCAGCCGCCCGCCAGGACCACCGTACCCGCCCCCGCCGGCGATCGGCACAAGACAAAGATCACCGCGCCAACAATGCGATCAATGGCCGGACGGGGCGGCACGACGGCATGCCGGCGGGGGTCCCTTCCGGAAGATGGATAGCGACTCCATCTTCCAGCCCATTAGGCTCACGACGTCTCGTCTTCCAGCCCATTAGACCCACAACGTCTCATCTTCTTCCCCATCCTGACTGCCTCCTCCGCTACTCCGGCCGGCGGCGCTGATATCGCTGTGCCACGCCGCCCTCCCTTCACCCGCCGCCGGCGCATCCCCATCCTCCCCTAAACTTGCTGACATCACACCCCCGTCCGGGGACCTGGCCCGGCCGCCGGCAACCACCACCCCGGCTGGCGGCACTCCGCCGCCTCGCCTCCCGCCCACGCACCACCGCCGGTCGATTCCTCCTGCCCCCCACCTTCTCTTCTAACGTTGGCGACCATTGGAGCTCGCAATCCCGGAACCCTAACCTCGCTGCCGGCTTCGACCACCACCCCCGCCGGCAGCGATCCGCTCCCCCCACCTCCCGCTTGCCCATGCTGAAAGGAGGAGGAGGAGGAGAGGATCCGACAGCCTGCAGCTCTCGCATGAATCTTAAACATTGGAAGTTAAGTTGGAAAAAATCTCCCAGAGGATATATATATATAGGTTTCCTGCGCACCGGCACGGCCCGGAGGGTTGCCTGCTGGGCCGATTGGAGGCCCCGTGAATGATTCATCCGGTCGACGGGCCCACAAACCAGGTGGGCGTATGGGCCGTGCGGAGAACCGCAAACTTGATCTAGTTCAGTTGTGATTCTGGCCATAAGCCCATAATGCTGCAACTGAAAGCAGTATAGTATGTTGCTGCTGGAAATTCTTAGGAGCTACAAGTAAAATTACCACCACCCGAAGTTCAGTATCATGCTAAGCAGGGGCACGCTTCTCATAATCATCCTTGGATTACAGGTTTGGTAGCCCAACAAAGAGAAGGAAGGGTGCTGGTTGAGGCCACTGCTTGCATGATATGGACTGCAGCTGGATTGTACATGCCGATCTGGCCCGTGCAGTGGATTGTCTGAATCTGGTTTCAATATTTGTTTCAGTCTGCACAAAATTGCAATGCGCAGTCTGCAAGCTAAAGCAAATAGGGCCTGCAAATGGTTCTATATATTTGTTCATGGTATAAGAAATATAGGCAAAAAAGAGTCCCAGACAAAAAAAAGAGAGAGGCTGCAGATGGGCATCGTGTTCGTGCGGACTCCCAAGACCAGACTCCTCTCTTCATCGTCGCCATCGTCATCGTCATCGCACACAGCGCCGCCCGCCTTCCTGCCCATACGGCAGGCACAGCGAACTCGATCGGAAACGTGCACGCATCGTCCCGCGACCGCGAACCAAACACCCACCTGCCTTTTGCAACGAACCCCCTCTTCCGGTCTTCCTATTCCTCTCATCCCCGACTCTCCCTCCCTCCCTCCCTCTCTCTGCAAGTCTGCAACTCCAAGGCATAGCCAGAGGCAACTATGGAGCAGCAGCAGCAGCAAGGGGCCGCGGCCAGGCGGATGGCCACGCTCGCATCCCACCTGCGCCCGCAACACGCATCCTCTCACCGTCAGGTTCGTCACCACGCTCTCCCTTCTTCCTTCGGCCACTCTACGCTTCGTCTGATTTGCCCGGGGTCCTCCGGATCAGGGACCGATGGCGCTTTGCTTGGATTCGCTTCGCCTCCGGCTGCCCTTTGCGTCTCTATACGATAAACTCCTAGTTGCCCAGCTTTCGCTGTGAATTCGGGGTTCTTGGAGAACCAAGCTCCGACCAGCCCCAAAGGTCAAGGGGCTCATTTGCCGCGGCGAAGGCGGCCGCCGCTCCCGCAAGCTGGGACCTTGGCATCAAAGGAGGCTCCTTTTTTTCTGGGGAGCCGAGTACAAACACTGTCTAGGATCTTTCGTCGATTGGGGTTGCCTGCCCACCAGGCTTTCGTTTGTGCCAAAATTGGGGGCATCTCTTCTGTTTCCTGAAGTGCCAGTAATAAATTGCTGCTCGGGATGCTGATTCAGTTGATGTCCCGAATGTGTGTACTGCCAAATGTAGAATAAACTGCACGGTGTTTGCTGCATCATGCCTTGTACCATTGCTCTCGCATGTGTACTGAACTGTGGGTGAATGATTTGTGTGCGTAAAGGGGCGCAATGCTGATAAAATTGCAGAATCTGTTTCACTCTGGTAGCAAATACCATCATTCCAATTACAGCAATCCAAAGTTTTTCTGCTTAACTGTGGATAGTTAAATGACAGTACCTGATCAACCACATATGACACACGCTTTTAACGAACATGACTTGATTCTGGTGATGAACCCAAGCTACTCCTTTCTGATACCTGTATACTGATTGCCTACGACCTGTCTAGGGATTTTACAATTGTGTTCAAATTAGTCGCCCTGATAATTATATCTGATATAATACATTAATACTGGCTACAAGTTTCTACCTTCAGACTCAAATCGAGGCTCAACTGTGGTGGTTGGAAGCTAAAAAATTGTAATTGATGTGCTGCTATCTTTTCTGGGCTCTGTTTTCACTCTCTGCTAACTTTTCTACTGTTGATTTGTTTTGAAGATGGAGGAGGTACCCCTCCTGATGGGATCCAATTGCCGTGCAAAAGGGGCGGCGCCAGGCTTCAAAGTCGCGATCTTGGGTGCAGCTGGTGGAATCGGGCAGCCACTCGCGCTACTGATGAAGATGAACCCTCTCGTTTCGGTGCTCCATCTATACGATGTCGTCAACACACCTGGTGTCACAGCTGACATTAGCCACATGAATACTGGTGCTGTGGTATGCCATTGCGTGTATCCCATCTTTATTTGAAATCATTTTAAGAGATTCTGATAATTTGATTCAGAAGACAGATTGCCACCATAGTTCCATGCTACTATGCTAGTAGGCCTTTAAGACTTAGATTAAAATTTAGAGGATATAAAGTTTGGCACATAGTCCTTTTATACTGTACTTGTGACTAAAATGAAGCAGTTCCGCATAAACCAGCTTGCTGTTTATAATTTTTTTAGCTCAAGAAACAAAATGTAAGTTTGAGTTGTATAAATCATGTCATATCAAAATTTCTACTGAAAACCTTGGAAGAGACTTAGTAGCTGACGTCCTGAACATTCAGTGATAAACTGATAATTGTTTAAATCTCAACTTATATCGTTACCTTTTTAGATTATGGTGTAACAAATCCCAGCCGCTACATCCGAAGATATATAGAGCTGTCTCTTATTACAAAGCTTTTGATATGATGTAGACTCCATCTACCACATAGCCAGTAACCACCTCTGAACAATAGAGGCTCAACAATATGAAAAAGTTCATTATTAAACACGATTCTATTGCTAAACTTCCATTCATTCCTGGCAAGGCGGCATGCAGTACGCATATTGTCCCCGTCGTGCTCCTCCCCTTTTGTAACAACGCCTAGAAGCAAGTCCATTGTGTGGCCCGGAACAGAATCTGCATAGAAGAGTGGATTATTGCCTTGTCAAAGACAACATCCTACTTGCAGTTTTCCTAACAAGTGTGGAACTATCATTGGATTTCAGTTTCTTCAGTTCTGAGATGTTCTTGAATGTCTTTGCCATTTGTTCTGCTATCCATTTGTTTCATGGATCATAAATGTTAGATTGATCATTGGATGTAATTACTTAGGTTTGAAATTCTATACAGGTGCGTGGGTTCTTGGGTCAGCCACAGTTGGAAAATGCTCTAACTGGGATGGATCTTGTGATAATTCCTGCTGGTGTCCCTCGGAAACCTGGGATGACAAGGGATGATCTGTTTAACATCAATGCTGGAATCGTCCGTACTCTTTGCGAGGGAATTGCAAAATGCTGCCCCAAGGCGATTGTGAATGTGATCAGTAATCCTGTCAATTCTACCGTTCCAATTGCTGCTGAAGTTTTCAAGAAAGCTGGGACATATGATCCCAAGCGCCTTTTGGGGGTTACAACACTTGATGTAGTGAGAGCCAACACTTTTGTGGTATGCACTTCAAATCATAAACAGAGTTTGCCATGGTTCATTATTTGATACTAATTTCTGTATTGCCAGTTTTTTGATTCCCCTTCCCTGTTTACAGGGAGAGGTTCTTGGACTTGATCCCAGAGAAGTCAATGTTCCTGTCATTGGTGGGCATGCTGGAGTTACGATATTACCACTCCTTTCACAGGTTAGGAGTAATTTTGAAGTGATGCAAAATTCTTGACTTTGTAATCAGTCTGGAAATAGGAGAGTATCAATTTCAATTTTCACCTTATTTTATTTTATACATAGGTGAATCCTGCCTGCTCATTCACTTCAGAAGAGGTTAATCACCTCACTTCTCGCATACAGAATGGTGGGACAGAAGTAGTTGAGGTATGCTTTTCCTTGCTGCATCTCTTATAAACAAGGAGAAAAGAATGTGAACTGCATAAGCCCCTTATGCATTTGCTCAGCCCTGTATATCGGTTCAACATTCATCTGACCCATTAGATTCATGCATTCTGGTTTCATCTTTTTGGTTCTACGATTAACGTATCTGAAAAAGAATCCGCATGCTTAATTTTGAGAGTATAAGAGTCAGATCACTAGTAAAATGGATATGTGAACGTCTAGACGGTCCTTATCTTTACCTATTTCTAAAGAGAGGACTGTTTCCTTGGTCCGTCATTGGCTTTCATCCGATTTGGTGGGCCTCATGATGATGGTGGGTCCATGGATGAAAAAAGATCGAATCAAAATCAGAAATCAGGCCGTATGTTGAGCTAAGGGTCCGAACCATATAGAATTAGCGCTTGGCGAGTAAAACTGGGAAAAACTGAAGTCCTGGACCAACACATACTAGATTATTACTATTTTAATGATAATAAAAAAGTACTATAAGATGCTGTATAATATATTATATTTTTATAAAATCACCTTTAGTATTATAGTATGCTAATCAATATATTTATATGGTTTCGTCCGTAGCAACGCACGGGCATATTTGCTAGTATTATATAAAAGACTAATTAGGTGCTTATATGCATATCAATGGCATCTTCATGATGTTGACAACATGATCCTTTTCACCCATATGCAAGGTACTAGGTTTTGGTGGTACTAGTTGTTTACATGCGTTTTAATTAGGTGACGTTCTCATACTTTTCTCATAAATAGTTCTGTTCTTGACTGTCATTCAGTTAATCCTAAAAATTCTTTTTTTTTTCCTTTTGGTTTCATCGTACTCCCTATATATCTCAGGCTAAAGCGGGAGCAGGATCAGCAACTCTTTCAATGGTTTGTTTCTGCCACTTGTGTCCACAGTTTGTAGTTTGTAGTGCTGCTTCAGTTAACACTGAAACTTGCTTTGTAGGCATATGCGGCTGCTAAATTTGCAGATGCTTGCCTAAGAGGATTGCGTGGCGATGCTGGAATAGTGGAGTGCTCTTATGTAGCTTCTCAGGTTCTTCTTCTGTGTATACTGAATATTATCATGATTCAATTTCTGTTTTAACCATCTTCATTGAATAGTGGAGTATTTCTGATTTGCGAATTCTGTTTTCCTTGTCTTGTGGTTAAAGGTGACGGAGCTACCTTTCTTTGCATCCAAAGTTCGGTTAGGGCGCTCTGGTGTTGAGGAAATTTTGCCACTTGGGCTGTTGAATGAGTTTGAAAGGTCTGCACCCTCCACTTTCCGAACTTTAAAGTATTCCTGTTTGCAGCATGCATTTGAGCTAGATATTCTCTATCTATCAGCCAACACCAGCGGCAGATAACTGCCACAGCAAATTTCGTTTGGCTGAGCTTTGTTTAGAACACCAAGTTCATCTTGCATGTTCACATTACTCTTCGTGAATCATGATTGACCTTTCATGTCGTAGTAGATGTGACAATAAGACAGTTTCATGCATTCTTCTCAGCTGGACATGGACCTACGGCTTCAGTAACACATATACTAGAATGCATGGCTCAGAATCGAATCAGTGCCAGATTAGATTCAAACCTCTGTTTCATCATGCCATACTTAAAATGCTGTATTAGGACCACCACGATTGTTATTGATAATCCTGGAGTTCTACTGATGACCTACATCATTTCATCTTTTTCACACATTACTATCATGCAGAGCTGGTCTGGAGAATGCAAAGAAAGAGCTGGCCCAGAGTATCCAGAAGGGCGTCTCTTTCATCAACAAGTGAGGCCGGCCATCTAGCAAATGTCCAACCCCAACATAGAGAAAGATGTGCTGTGTTTTGGCTTCCTGGAAACCATTGTATTGTAATCTCTCTGTAAAACTGTGTACATGGCGTGAATGAATAATCTACACGGCTGTACTAAAAAGCTAGGATAAATCTGTGATCGCAAAAAAAAAACGGGGGGAAAGGAAAATCTGGTAATAAAAGTTGCTTCTGAACAGATGGGTCTCTGATGTCTGAATGTTGCCCTATATATTTACGGTATCAGATGGACTGTATGATCTCAATCTTGTGACGAGATCTGTATCGTCATTAGAGAAAAGGAAAAAAAGAGAAGAGAACTTGTACACTGATTGCTCGGTGTGATGGGTTTGTATGTTGGCAGCGCTGTTGCTTTCATTTCCTGGCAACAAGGATAGGTGAGTGATCTTGTTTCATGACGGACAGCGTGGCTCTGGTACAGTTTGAATCTGTGTAGCAATGATGGTGAGGCCCAACTAGATGATGTGACTGGAGATCGATGGTGGTTTGTATACATGTTTAGCATGCAGGGGTGTTGCTTTCACGATGCAATGCAGGAAGAAAACAATGTTATCCTGGCAAAGGTTATTACTACGATCCTCGGGCTGGAGGATGGGCTCGATCCAAAGCAAAGATTGCATGCATCGCAGCCACAAACAATGTAAAATGCCTTGCTCAACGTGAAATAATAATAACTAGGATTTAACTTTTATTTCTCATATAACTCAAGCTCGCGTAGCGTACATCACATCATACACCACCACACCAGTCGCGTAGCGCATGACCCAAGGACGGTGCGCCATGGTAGTATGCTGTGGCGGATCTAAAAGTTCAATTTAGAAGGTTTTATTTCTTCTTCTTCCTCCTCCTCTCTTTTTCTTTCTTCTTCCTCTTCCTTTCTTTCTTCTTCGTCTATGGCTGAAAATTGTTAGGGGGCTTCATCGGCTGCATGGGTAGGCGGACTCCAGGCCCCCGCCCCCTCCTACCCCACGCTAGCTAGATCCGTTCCTGAATATAATGCTTAAAATCTGCATGAGTATCCAAAAATGTAAGGGATACGTAGGAGTAGGAAGAATCAATTACACCCACCTCATCTGCATAATATATTGCAACAGTGACCGTGAAACCAAAGAGGGCAATCTTACGTACTGAAGTCGATACGTAGCGTGCGTATTGACCCCCAGAAGCAATACGGCACAAGCGCTGTTATAACGGTAACTCGCAGGGCCACGTAATCTACACAAAGTTAATAATAAGCACACACAAACTATATGCATGCGTGCATGATAGAAAGGGCATGTAAGTCGAGAAGACGGCAGAGGCCATGTTGTTGGCGATGAAGCATACAAAGGCAAGAGTGTTGTTCACCCAGGGTTTGGAAGAGTGGATGCATCGGGCAGCCAGGCTGTCTGTAAGGTTACAGAAAATACCGTAACGGTTAAGATGGAGATTCGGGGGCTGGTGCTTTTTTTTTCCACACATCTGGTTTCTACCTATTTTTTTCGTTGACAATTTTTTTCTTTTTGAAAAGCAATAATGCCCAGGGGGCGAGTTGACCCGTGAAGTGCGTATTGCTGACATTTGTTGTGCTGAACCTGACAGAAGTACCGCAGCACCAACGGCGATCAAAGCTGTACTGCCGTAAATTAAGCCGCAGTTTGAATCTGCAGATTGTTACTGCTCAATGTAGTAATGATGGTGAGACCCAACCACTGGAGATGGGTGGTTGGTATACATGTTTAGCATGCAGCGCTGTTGCTTCCACGATGCAATGCAGGGAAGAAAACAATGTTATCCTGGCAGAGGTTATTACTCCTTTGGGGCCGGATCGGAGATCACTGTACTATGTCTCGCACGTGCTCGATCCAAAGCAAAGCTTTCATGCGTCGCAGCAAGAACCTTTAATGGCGGCGGCAACCCAATAAACAACCCGAGATCGAGGATGAACGGCGTCGCCATAGGGAACATGCAGGCAGGGCAAGTGGTTGAGTTCAGTCACAGAAGCTTGGATTTTCTAATGGCTGGGACTGGGAGCTTCACTGCCTTAATTAGTCACATGAAACCCGTCACGGGATTGGGGATTCGTGTGCATGATGATCGAGCTAACTCGTACAATTATGCTCATCTATGCTGGGCTGGGTATCAAATAGGGGCGGATCCAGAAAATGAAAATTGGGGTCTGATTTTTCGTTCTTCAACCTCCGATCCAAAACCATTAAGCTCCTTCCCACCCTCCAACCCCACGTTGGATCCGCCCCTAATATCAAACCAACTGCAGATGACCACTGGATGATGATATTGGCTTTGTGGTATGGGCATACAAGAGGCAACTCTAGTTGAAGTTTTCTTTTTGAAGTAGCTTCAAGTTTTTCTTTTGTTGTGTGTTAGTGTGTGCATATTCATGCTAAGCAATTAATTAAGCGCGTACCCATACAGTAGAATTCAGATTTCAACTTCACCTGAAAGTTTATGTAAGTCGTTAATTGTCACTCAGCCAACTACTCCCTCAAGTCAAAAATAGGTACCACTGATTGGGTTTTGTGCAAGGTAACCATTCTGAACTGGAGTAGGAGAGGATATTGTTGCGTCCAGATCTAATCCCTGCATTTATGACTCAAAGCGAGGTTCAGTTTTATTTGCCACGATGATCTAATCATTCAGTACGTTTTGCTGCGATGATCTAATCTTGGGCGTGTTCGTTCGTTGGGACGCAGATCAGCTTCGACCGATGTGCTTCCTCTAATCTTGGGCGTCTTCTTTTTTTCTTTTGAGACGATGATGATGACGACGACGACGATGATGGTGCTTCCTTTTACTACAGTCTACAGTCAGCTACGCATGCAGCCAGTCACAACTGAACACTGAAAAGGCGTCTACCTGCAACCCTCCAAATTAACAAACTTTTGTTGGCAATAAAATATACCAGGGCAGCATGGCTAATCCACCAATTATTGAAAGCTGCTTTCAGCCATGCATGTGCCCAATTGCCTATATACTTTCAGTTAGCTTAGCTTTAGCTAAACTAAACTGTAAATAAACAGAAATTAGTTTATACCAAAACAATATATAATTTCTTATTTCAGAAGATCAAAAAAGTTGAAAGCTAAAGTTGCTTGAGATATGCTGATGATCTGCCAACTGATCCCAACTCAGAATTTTTTAGTCCATGTCCCTCCAGTTTGGTACTGTACCCTTATTACTCATTAGAGTATTTCTTGTCTGGCAATGACCAGACGGCCGGGTCCCCAGTAGAAGGAAGCTGCTGTGCAGTGTTCATCACCAAGATGCTTCCTCAGCGAAAAAAATAATCCAATAGGTTTGCAACAGATCTCTCGAAATCATCGTTAAGGTTGCTAATAAATCATCATGCTTTATTCCTTGATGGGGGATTAGAACCAGATCTCGTATATTTATGTCTACAGATACACATGATTCATGACATGATATGGTATTGGTATGCAACAACTGCAGAATATAATAATACAATTGCAGTACCTGATCGATGATCCTATCTTCGATCTTGGCTTGTTATACCAACCAAAGACATGTTGCATTTTATGCAAACAGCACTGTGCCAACTTTACACAGCATATCTCAACAGCTTTCCCTGTATCTCACCACAAAAAACAATTCCATCGAGAGATCTTTAATTCTCTGACCGGAGCTTCCGTATCTTCAGTACGTGCTGTACAGATCACGCGATATCTCTCAAACAAATGCTACATAATTAAAGAGCGCCTAACTAACACCGTACTGAACCATGCATATACCTTTATAATATTTTCTTTTAGTGAGGATCAGACCTTTATACGATAGAAGTATATTTTCTTAGCTTTTTGGATGCATGACTCATGCATGAGTCAGAGAAGATTGCATACCAGATTATATTGCACTCGTATACTAACAAATTAAGATATATATATATATATATATTTCAAAATAAGCGACGCAATTATTTGACAAGATCAGGCCGATATCATATCGGATTTGTTTAGCCTTATTCTAATCTAATCATGTAGTATTTTCAAGAAATATTATTCTTGGTACCAAGCGAGTGCATGTATGAAAGGGTCGGGATTGATGCAAACAGTGCAACTTGCAAAAGCAATATTAAACAAACATGTGTCTCATTTGACATGAAGCAAAAGGTCATTTTGATTCTCTCATCAGTGATTTTGATTGAGCAACTGCATGCAAGTACGACTCGACCAAAACTTGCAACTTGTGGTTGAGAAATCCTCGTCATCGATCAACAAGCTGATGCATGCCATCTTTTGGTCATAATTTACCTGCTGAATGTGATGTGTTGCATGACCAGAATTATTCCTTACCATGAGTTTATGTCTGATCATCTCAGTTTTTTATGCCACCAGATGAAGAGTCTTGCGTGCTCAATTATTAGATATCCTTCACCACAAGGACGGAGGGAAGCATGGCTGCAGTGATCCTCTTCTTAGTTTTTTTTTAACTTTTCCCAGCAAATAAGCTAGCGCTAGCAGTAGTCTTCTTTTCTATCCTCTTGTTTCTTCAGAACTGCTGCTGTAATGTTGGTGCAGCACGGAGTTAATACTTCTCACAATCTCATCTACCGTGGCAGTGAACCCCTCCTCCACCTGAAAGACAATTGAGCAAAAAACTGATCAAAATAATGCGCTATGCAAACTGAAGCACCAAACTTTTTCTGAAGATTAGATATAAACATGGTTATGCAAAATTATTTTGCAAGCAATATGGTATAGCACGGTAACCTCATATAACTTTTTTCTGTTTTTCGTAAGTCCTGGTTACAGTATCAGTGTTACATTATACTGCATTGGTTGAAGTCGCATCACATTGTCCCCTTAAATTGACATTTTACAAAAGAGATGTGAAAAGAAGCTTTTATACAATTTTGACATTAAATGAAAAATCAACCCGCCCTTTTGACAGTTTCCACATATCGATTATTTTCCCACATCATTTTTTCTTATCTGCCGTTTCAACTAAAGCACACGCAAAGTCAAAATTTCAGTAGCGTTTCCAGTAGCGTTCGCAAGCTGACTTATCATACCAATCCACTCCTAATGAGCCTAACATTTTAACTAACAGCTCATGTCAAATACATGTCTATTGCACCTTGTGCAATTGTCCTTAACACGGTCATGTTCTTTTTAATTTGTCCTAGATATTGAAATAGCATGCATGGATCCCACAAAGCTGTCTCAGTTCATACATACATATTAATTGTATTTCGTTTTTATATATGTCTATTTTCTTTTTCTCATGTACTGTTATCCATCGATCCCTCAAGATCTACCATGCATGCATGGAGTAACCTGAGAAAAAAAAAACCTGCCCATACGCGATAAATGTTATTAAATAGAGGAATACCATAAATTAAATAATGTCAAAATGCTCTAGCTAGCTAGGTGCATGGATGCACATGCTTGCTGCATGCAGATATCTTAACTTGTCGGTTGTTGTTCTGGAGAGAAATTATATGCATGCATGGTGCAATTGATTGATATTTACTACAGTTTACTAGTATATATAGTAATAAGATCATATATATGCAAAGGGCCATTAATCTATGATGATGCGAGAGTATGTGCTTGCCTTGGCTGTGATGGTGATGATGGCGGTGGAGGCGGGGAATGGCATGACGTTGGTGTGGGTGATGGAGAGGTGCATCTGCTCCACCTCCGATATCACCCTCACCAGCAGCCCCCTCGCGTTGTAGCAGTGGATCCGCAGCAGCACGCTCTTCTCCGACAGCCGTGCCTCGATCTCCGGCAGCTGTACACCGCCGGCGGCGGCGCCATTGCTGCTCGCCATGGCCTCGTCGTCGGGCAGGTGGCACTGCTTCTTCACGAGCACCGCCGACTGGATGCTGCTGCCGCCGGCGCTGTGGGCGCCGTCCTCCTCGAGGGTCTTGACCTTCTCCTGCAGCTCCCTCACGTACTTCACCGCGTCCCCAAGAATGGTTGCCTTGTCCATCTGCAAATGTAAACAAGCTCGATCTATCATAATGTAGTCAATTAATTTGTTACTGACCTGTTGAAGTAAATACATATTTTCACTCTTAATTGTTCTCAATTCTCATCAGCTTAAATTCAAGCTAGTGATGGCTTAACAATAATTACTCGTTTGTTTATACATATTAATTATACGAACCTTTTAAACACTGTATTAGATTATATGTTGTTAGTTTCTGCAGCTCGATTTTTCCTTGCATAATTTAACTTTGAAATTTATTCTAGAAACCAAGAATATATGCTCCATGTTTGCACTTTTTCTGCTGCTAATAACCTAATATTCTAGCTAACTTTGCTTTGTACTATGTCCATAAATGATTGCCTCACAGTGACTGTAAATATATATATGCACTTCTGCTGAGCGAGATGATATACATGCAATCTTGGTGAATATATAGTCAACATGAGATTTACCAAGAGCCCTGACAAAGTTGAAAACGTTACTCCTGCAGGTGAGATCGATGGCTAAAAACAAGCATGAAATTAAAGACAGACAAAAAAGAAATAAAGAAGGAGAGGAGCGAGGGATGAGATCAAGGAGAAGAACGATCGAATTATATAATTAACAAGAAGAAGGGGAAGAGATCAACAAAAGAAAGTAGCTATCTCATTGCAGCTGATAGCTGAATCAGTCATCAAAAGAAAGAAAGAAATGGTGAGCTAACCTTCTTGAGCCCGGGGATGACGGTGGAGAGCTCGATGAACCGCTGGTTGATCTTCTCCCTCCGCCGCCGCTCCGCGATGATGTGGTCCTGCACAGGCCCCGGCGACGACGATGCCGCCGCCGTAGCGGCAGCGGGCCCCGCGTTGCTGCCCCCTCTCCTCCCCGCAGATGCGAGTTGCACCCTCGGGGCCATCGCGGCGTCCGGCAGCGCGACGACGCCGACGCCGCCGCTCTCGCACGTTGGCTGCGCCGACGCGGCGCTGAAGTTCCAGCTCACGGGCCTGCTGTTGCTGCCGCCGCCTAGGCCGGTGGTCCTGGAGCGGGCGGTGTGGGGGGACCACCCGGCGGCCGCGTCGTGGTCCATGGCAGCGCCGCCTGCGCCCGGGCTGTCGCCGGAGCTAGAGCTGTTGGTCAAGTGGTCCACCTGCACGGTCAGATCGCGGACTCGGACGCTGGCGGCCACGGGCTGGGAGTGGGACTGGGTCTGGCAGGCTCCGCTGCGGAGCGCATGGAGCGACGGGAAGATAGCTTCCCGATCTCCGGCGCCGCCGCTGCTGCCGGCACCAGCGCCGTCCTGGTATGCAGGAGCTGCGGCGGCGGCAGAGGGGTGTTGATGGTGCAGCTGATTCATTGCCCACTGGAGGAAGGTGCTCGAGTCCTCCATATGTCGATCCATTAATCCTTCCTATCCCTGCTGACTGCGTGAACAAATCAGGAACGAGAAATCAACCAGCAAATCAAGAAATGCTATGTTTGTGCATGGAAGATATATAAATCGAGAAGAACGAGGAAGACGATGAAAAGAAGCAAGATTAAGGCAACTGAAGCTGCTGAATCAAGCTGCTTCTGCAAGTGGTTTCGTGTAGTAGCCAGGTAAGCTGAAGAAAAGCCAAGCAATCAATCAATCAATCACAGGTTAGAGGCCGGGATCAGACTCAGGTGCCCGGACAGATCGGCATGCAACAGTGCAACAGATCGTCAGCGAGTCGAAGCATGCGCACCTATCTATGCGCAGTTGAAGAACAAATAAGCAATCCAATAAATCAAGAACAAGCTGGCCAAACAAGAAAAGCTGATGCATGACTCCTAGAAGAAGAAGAAGATCGAGATGAGCTAGGAAGAGATGCATGGATGCTGGCCGGCCTTGCAACCATGAAGTACCTGCAGATGGAAGAGAAAAGCTATATACCCTCCCCAAATCTCTGGCTGGTGCTATATGATGCCTGTCTGCAGCATATCTCTGGAGCTAGCATCCAGAGAGAGAAAGACCCTCTGTGTTTGAGGAGTGTGCTCAAATGATCTTGCTCTGCTGTTTGGTAGATATATATGGATTGGATCCCTCTGTATTGCTGGACATATATGCCGGGCCTCTCTTGTCAATGCCCCCCCTCGCCTCCTCTATGATTTCGTCCTCACAACTCTCTCTCTCTCTCTCTCTCTCTCTCTCTCTCTCTCTCTCTCCATCTCCACATAAAATATTAGTTTCCTCCCAGCTGTTGTAGTGTGGCCTAACCCTCCAAATATTCAAATATTATATGATGTACCACCATAGGGTTTATATATTGCTCTCTCTTTTACACTACTGCACAGAGAAGTGTGAGGCTGGGAGCTAAAGCATTGGAGCAATAATTTCACTCATCACTGTATATACGAGAGATCGATGCACGGCATAAAGTAACACATTTTCATTGCCGTATGTATGTTACCATTGTGTGTGTGCGCGCGCGCGCGCGCGTGGATGCACGGTCCAAGTCAACTGGAGCTAGCCAGGTTTTTTTTATTCGGCTACTGATTTGTACCTTGTACTTGTTAATTGTGGAGGCTCAGTGACTGTTTCTAGCTAGGGTTCATACCAGCTAGCAGCATGTGCACGATGCATTGCCTGCATCTATATGCAGGCACTTGCATATGACGTCGACGACATGCTTTTCTTTTCCTAATTCAATGTCAACAGTAGTGAACTAACTACTGTTCACTTTTGAGTTGTGTTCGACGAGTCCCTGAAAATCTTTAAACTACTAAATTTGTTTCCACACATGTGGAAATCAAAATACTATTTTTAGTCGACGCGAATATAGGAAAACCGCTGCTCTTCAAGCTGCTACATATTGACTGGGGCCTACGGCTGGCTGGACAGCTCAGCCAGATTCTGCACTAGTCCGCAGGGCCAGCATGCCGCATGCTGGGATTCTGGCCTGGTGCACTGTGGTGATCGATCACCCAACACTACAACAGTGCCCTGCCTAATAACTGTGTTTTCGCAATAACGTAACACAGCTAGCAATATAACTATTCTCAGTTGTACGACTACACCATCAACATTTATTTTAATTAGTCGATGAGAATTAGTACATATTTGCGTTGGTTCTTACAAGTGTGTTTTGCAACCGAACATCTGCAATTCCATAGGCACGATATATACCCTATCTACATATAGCTAGCCTCAATTCCTAATTTGAAAGCTGAACCCCTCAGTACAGGCAGTTACCTTTTCTTTCGTACATTGCTATGTGCAAAAAGGTTAATAACTAACCCAGACACGGTATCGGAATTATTGCATTCGCTCCTGCGAAACAACAATAATAAATTGACATCACCAGTAGTAGGTGGGTGTTTGGATCCAAATGCTAATATACAAAAGTGTTAAACTTTAGCACTAGCTCATCCAAACAGAAATGCTACTGGGGTGGTCTAAACTTTTTGGACAAAATTCAAAAATTTTAGCGCAATTAAGATATGAATGCTAATAGGTGGTAACATTTAGCACTTAACTTTAGCCCATCCAATCCAATGCAAACAGATCCTAAGTTAAGTGACGGAAAATGAAGGTGGCCGTCTGCCCCGTCGTCTTCAAAAAAGCGCCGTCGTCATAGATGTGTAGCTATATATCTGTCTGTTCATCTCTCTCTCAGCTCCAAAGATTTGTTTTTTCTTCTTTTTTGCAGAGTTAATTGGTTGGTTAGCAGAGCAAGCAAGCAAGCATAGGTGGCCCCACCATGTTTAATTTGTGGGTGGTCAGAAATTAAACAAGAGCCCAAACGTGTTACACACATGAGGAGGCCAGAATAGAGATGGGAGGATCTTGCATAGCCGACTCTTGAGCTGGCTCTTCCCCACCAAGCTGCAAGGAAAGTTGCCGGGGAAATAAAGCAACCTGCTCTCTCTGATTGCATTATTGACAATCGAAGCAAGTAGAAGTAGGTAACCCGGCCAGAGGCAAACTAGCTAGGCTCCATGCTTATGTTAAGCGCGCCTCAAGCTAGCTGTACAAATTGCGGCTGTTAAGAAAAAGCAATAAAGATTTAAAACGCGTGCTGCAAAGCTTGATAGCTTGCGCGCCGGGGTCATCGTGACGTGTACTAGCAAGATCGAGAGACATGCTCACGTGCCATGCCATTAAAACCGGGCCCAAGAACTAATTAATAAAGCAGCTAGCTGCAGCCAACAACTATCTCCAATGCAAGTGATATATAGTAGTAGTGTTCTCTAATAAATTAAAGCACTTATTACTTATTGAGTGCCTTATTATTTTAGTACAAGTGCATGCATGCCACCTGCTAGCTGTTAAATTTACAAAATTATTATTTCACCTCAACTAACTACAGTGATTTTTTTTATTTGACAGAGCACACAATAATATATATATATATATATAGCATGTGAGGGCGGGGGAAATATATATTTACCCATTTCACGACTAGAAAAAAAAATGTAGATGCATGAGCTCTGATAATTGAGAAGGACATGCATCAAGATTACATTGATTATTATATCTTGTCGACTAGTCTTCAAAAATTGTTAGATTAAATATTTATCGGTCATCCTTGCGGATCGCATAAATAACAAGACATGCATCCTTTTTTTAACAGAAAAAAGAAAAGAAAAGACACGCATGCATATATGCTACTGTGTCATCATGCAAGTTTAATTTTGTTGTTATACTTTAGTCCAAAGATTGTCCGTTCCAATCAGGAACAGGATATATAGGCTGCTGCAGGATCGATCGATGGTGGGCCGGCGTAGACCTCGAGCCAATAATCTCCGGACAAAGCTGTGATTGAAAATATCATGAGGAGTTGATTATTGTGCATTGGTTGGCACGTAGCTGTAAGATCGAGTAAAGTACAAGTTGTCACCTCATGCATTGGAACTAGGTACTGCTGATATGATGATCACTAGTTGATTTCCGTCACGTGCCTTTGGTATGTATATGTACCCAGTAGTTCCTGGCATGGGAGAATCTCTCCATCATTTACATGCCTTGCTTGGAGATGCATCATATTGTTTGTCTTTGTTGTTAAATTATACTAGCTAGTAAAAAGAGGATTTGTATGTGCATCATTCTTGTAATTGAGGAAAACAAACAAGTACATGCATACACAAGCTTGCAAATCCTCCATAAGCATATCATACGGATTCTGATCGCCGACAGCAAATAAACTAATAATTAAGCGCATGCGCGTCTGATTTTCTAAAATCATCTCGATCGATCTTTTATTATACTGACTGGACAATATATACACAACACAATCTTCTGAAGATCACAACGTCTATATAGCCAATGCAAGACCATTAGATGAGTCTTTACTTTGGTACATATATATATATATGTTACATCTACCTTATCTGGATGATGGTAGTAGACGAAAGATTCTTTTTTTTTTATCATCTTGCAGTACGGATAAGATTTCTCTGCCAGGATTAACAATTAACTAGAGATCACACGGCCGGTACGGTACGAGAGAAAGATATGCATAGTATCTGCTGAGAGAAATAAAAAAAGATAGAGAAAGTCATTGACAACTAACGGTTTTGGTACCGTCGTTGTGTGTGGCCTATTTCTTTTCTGAACAGAATAGATGAACTGTGGATTCCGAGCTGTTGGATGATGATGGAGTGATCCCTGTGATTTGTTCCACATATATTAGAGAGGGATGATCATCATCACTAGCGCACGGGCAGATCGGTGTACGTGCAGCACTATATATAACAGCTAGGTTGGTAACTATTTCTTTTCTTAATATATCCAGTAGGGGATAATCCCCTCCTGTTACGTAAAAAAAAATAGCTAGGTTTGTCAGGCATGATCATCTGAATAAATCGGATTTTCGTTTCAAGCTTTAAAAAAAAAGGAAGGATGGATTGGTTTTAATTTCATTCAACTACACGCACGAATGGGGCCGGCTAGTTAGTCAGATCGCAGCAGCAGCTGCTGCAAGCCTGCAACAACGACTACCAATCCTTCACTACTGTTGTTTGTGTTGTTGGGTACAAACTTGAGGACAAGGCCGCCTGCTGTCTCGTGATTCCCACGGAACTGAACTGATGATAGATAGATATAACGCACCTACTTCCTCCGTTCCATCAAAAGCATAATCTTGCGTTTGAAAAAAAAATCCCATAAAAATGTAATTGTGGAGATTGTATCTCAACTACCTGCCTAATTAAGTTATCAGATTTGATTTGCATACCAAAACTAACCGCATGTGGCAAACAAATGAGGGCATGGGAGTCTTTTCACGCTACCACTAATTTATCTGAAAAAAATAACTAGAATTGCACTCTTCGTAGTACGGATGGAGTACACTTTCGTACCTGTACCAACAGTTGTTATATATATATAGGACGAGTTTTATCTACACTCGCATGTAGCTACTCTCACTATCAGTATACCACTGTGCGTATGTCCACATACTTATTTACCACTTTAAGTATATTCATATACTAATTCTAAGATACTTTAAAGGGATAAATATGAAAAATTTTAAAAGCATCCTAATTTTTAAATATATCATGATTATACATTAGTACTAGTATATAAAAAATGAGTATGTACATGTACTCTATGTATGGTTACGTATTTAAAATTATATACTATCACAGATGGTTTAGTATGATCACATACACCTTGTACATATCTTTTATTGGATCAAATATGCCCTACATCATGAGATATGTAAGAGTAGTTATAAGTGCATGTAGAATAAATTATATTATATATATATATCGTACCTGCAAATACATATATGGATCCGCAGAGATAAGCTACCATGTGCCATGTTCATTCCGTACAAGTTCGTGCTCTGGGGTACTAACTTGTCTTCTTCACTTCACTGTGGAGCCATCGAATCGCCTTGCTGGCTACCTGCCTCATCTTGAAGGCTCTATTGATTTATCCATGGTAACTCATCTTTCACAGTTGACAGTGGTAACAAATTATGTATTGTGGGTCAAGGCCTTAGCCCTAATGGTTGTGAAACTGTGAAATTAGCTATAGGGCCTGTTTAGATCCATGCCAAATTGTGAAAGCTTGGCTTTTAAACTTGTAGGATTGTAAAAGCTAGACTAAAAACTGGACTGTTTGGATCCTCACAGAAACTTGTAAAAGCAAGAGAGAACCAGTTTGTGGAATTCTGAAAACTGGATTGTGAAAGCTGAACCAAAAGCTGACATGTTAGGATCCAAATTGGCCCATACTAAGATCGATGAACACTCTGATAGGCAACATCAGGTGAGCGGCTTATCTGTGCCTAGTCTCATCATCTTATGGCTATTTTCATGATGGTTGAGAAAAGATGGAATGACTACTTTAATTATTTATGTAATCAGCTGTTTGTAATCTCGGACTTCTTCTTCTACTTTAAATGACATGGCAGCCCTTCTGTCTTTTCTTAAAAAGAAAAAAAAAGAAAAGATGGAATGGCTTTGAGTCTGAAGTCTGAACTCCCATTATTCTCGCACTGAGCATCATTTGAGTTCTCGAGTGGGAAGTGTCCATTTCAAGCACCCAGATCCAAACTGGGCCTTACACGACGAGCATGGGCTTTCCCCATCAAACATGGCATTCGGCCCATCAAGACCAACAAATTCGGCCCTCTCAACTAGCTAGCCCACCAACCGTCGCCGCCCTCCCTCTGTCTCACGCTTCTTCACTTGGGATCCTTCAGATTTGGCCAGAAGCTCCGCATCTCGCCGGCGACGGCCGTGACCAGGACGGTTCACTCCTCCTCCTCCTCGCAGGCTTCCCCGGTCTCTCTCTGGCGCCTGCAGACTGCGAGCTTGATCCCGCGGTTTTGTCGTCCCGGACCAAGGCCACGAGCGGGACGGCATCCTCCTCCTCGCTTCTTCATAGGTGCGCGAAAACAAAAACAAATAAGATTCTTTCTCCGATTGCTCAACGTTGTCTCAACTTTTTGCGCTAGTGCGTAGGATGTTTTACTCCTGTGGGCCGTGGGATGATTCGGGACCAAGTAGTGCCTGGTAGGAGTTGAGTTCAGTCAATTGCAACACTCTGAAGGGTGCTCTTACAGTTCCTGTAGTTTCAGAATGAAGCTACCTTTGAGTTTTACAAGAGTGGAGATTTCGTGTGAGACGAAAATGTGAACAAAAAATTCACCGATGTGAAAATTCTGAGCCAGCTTACGCGTCTTGTAAAACTGGTTCACAAGAAGAGATTTGTTCACAGTGGAGAAATACTGCTCTTTTGTTAAATCTGTGTAATTTAGAGGCAACCTGACGATTGCAGTGTTAAAGATTCACTCTCACTGTTGTAATATTGTTTCTGTTTGTGATCTCTCTCAGCTGTATTGTTGTGTGGGGTGGGGGGATGATGCTCGAATACCTGGTGATAGTGACCTGAGCGAGATGACAAAGCTTGGTTCTACTGCATTGAAGAATTCAGTGCTCTTCCGGCCTCTCTTTATCTTCCTTGCCTCTTCATTCATCTTCTGGGCCGCCCCTTCAGGATGGGTCTTCTTAGCATCATCAGAAAGATCAAACGCAAGGAAAAGGAGATGCGGATTCTCATGGTGTAAGCATTATCCTCTGATTTCAACCCTTTTTATTTCTTCCATGGTCCCAACAAATGTACACTGTTATATATTCTTGGGTTTCGATGCAGTCTATATTCACTTTCTGCATTGAAGGATTCCCATTATCGAGTCCCTGGTTCATGTTCATGATTCTTTTTGCTTTTCGGTGGGTCAATGATGCGATAATTTCAGGGGCCTGGACAATTCAGGTAAGACAACGATTGTGCTGAAGATCAATGGTGAGGACACCAGTGTCATCAGCCCCACCCTTGGCTTCAACATCAAGACCATCAAGTACCAAAAGTATGTATTCCTTTTGTTGTATAATTAGCATTTGGTAATGACTCTTTAGTTGCCTAGATCATTGTAACCCTCACACGTGCAATGCTAATGTAAACCATAGAGCATCCAACTTTGAGTCGATTGTAATAAAATTGCTAAAGCATTTTTTTTAGTATGGCTCCATATTCGATTGTTTTCCTGAACGGTTGGAAGTATGCACTGTAGTTTCACCCTTTTCCTATCTGCCAAGACTTGCTAGCCTAGTATTCCCCGGGGCTAAACTTTACATGACCCTTTTACAATGCAAACTTGTGACCTGTGAATTTGTGATGTGGCAGTCATAATGTTAACAGCCATGTTGGGGCAGGGGAATTGGAGCTTTATTCGCTGGAAAATGAGGATGGCAATGGCAGATTGAGCCTAGCTCACCCTCACTCGTAGGCTAAACTTTGCTGCTCAATTTCTGCTTACTGATTACATGGACTTCCTTCGGCTTCTATGCTTCAGAGATTAAATACCAAGCTAACAACTTGCCCTCAATTAATGCTGACAAAACCCCTGATCACAACTAACCAATTCTATCTCCTAAACCTGCTGGCTTCTGGTCGAAGCCTCCTTGGCCTTCACCTTGCATCTCTGCCGCTGATAGGTCTGGCCCACAAAGGCATCCATAACACTTAAGGAGTCCGTAACAGCCTTAGAAAAATATATACCCCTGTGCCTAGCAAACAGAAATCATTAGCTGACAGTGAAGGTTATCCATCTGCACCAGCTCCCAGTAGTGGCATATTAATTTGCTTGGTGGTTCTTATGATAATGGCTGTGTTTGTTTACTAAGAGTGAAACCATTTTTATAGTTAGTTCTTGAAGCATCACAACTGTATTTTGGCATTAATGTCAGCATAAGCAAGGTAATGCGGCAAGCTCCCATGGAAGCAGTGATGTCTTCAGTTCTGAACTTATGGGAGTCAAATGCACAATTTTAGATACTCTTTTTGGTGGAAAGAATGGCTGTAGTGCTGCCAGTTCATTAAGCTAGGAATAGGAAAAGGTACATAAATGGTTTACAGTACCAGGTTGCCCCCCTCTCAGCAGACCTAGCTTCTGTGAATTTCAGATACACTAGTGCATTATTGGCACTGGAAATCGAAGCTGTGTCCTGATGACCAGTACTTCAGCTGGGAAGTTCTTGCGGCACCCTGTTTAGGACAGTACTATATATAGTTAGAATTTTCCTTCTGAAAACGGCTTGCAGTTGTGGTTTGTGCTTCTAGTATCCCATTTACTGCAGTCTGCAGATACTAAGTCAAAATTTCAACAGCTGCTTGAAACTCATGGTGAATTGGTGGTGAAAAATGGCTCGGGTACAAAAATGAGATGGCTCACAAATTGCTGCAGATTGACGAAATGATTATTTTCACAGGTACACATTGAACATATGGGATGTTGGGGGACAGAAGACGATCCGCTCATACTGGAGGAATTACTTTGAGCAGACTGATGGACTGGTTTGGGTAGTTGACAGCTCTGACGTCCGGAGGCTTGATGACTGTCGTGCCGAGCTCCACAATCTACTGAAAGAAGAGGTGCATCATCTAGTCAGCAATGCTAACAGTTAGCTTCCCGCAGACCACTTTTGTTGGCCCTTAAGTCTAAAGTCACCCGTAAATGATGTGACATGCATTGACTTACTGTTCACCGTCAACGGCGGTTGCAATCGCTAGTCTTATGAGTTGTGATCTTGATTGCAGAGACTAGCCGGAGCTTCGTTGTTGGTGTTTGCAAACAAGCAGGACATTCAGGGCGCTCTGAAACCTGCAGAAATCGCCAAGGTACTCCTGGTGGTGTTTCTCAAGTTCATATTATATATCTGCTTGTATGGATCTAGAATTTATAATCGTTCACTTAGGCAGCTTTTGCTAAGATTCTCAAACCTGACCGTAGTCCAGTTGAGCGTTGAGCCACCAGATTTGGTGGACATAGAGATCCGACAAGCAGCGTATTTTACTAATATAGTTCACAGTAACCCGTGTTCGTGCTGCAGCAGTGCACGTGCGATCTTTGGAATCCTGTTGTGTTGTGATTTGGTTGGTGTGATCTTTTGAAATAGAGGTTGGTGTGATTTTTCAGGTCCTGGATCTGGCAGCCATGGAGAAGAGCCGGCACTGGCAGATCGTCGGCTGCAGCGCCTACACCGGCGACGGGCTGCTTCAGGGTTTCGACTGGCTCGTTCAAGACGTCGCCTCGCGCATCTACGTCCTCGACTGAAGACCTGAAGAGAGCCTCTGGTGGAATCTCGATGATTTGGAGTATCGAGTTCAGGATTGTTGCGCTAGACTCGATGCAAATGTGACTAGCAAAAAATATATTTTTTTACCGGAAATATATCTGAGTTTTCACTCAGTAACAATCTTCAGGGGAATCATGTTCGGTGACATGCTATTACTAGGATTAATCATGAAAAATCCAAGTTGGATTCCATCTCTGTGATGGCATCTAGAGGTCAAGTATTCGAAGATTAGCACCATGTGTTAGGATCTTTGTCATGATTAGCACTAATCACTTTCCCCCAGATTTGTGGTGATTAGCGGCAACTTTTGCCCAGATTTGCGTGCTAAAGCACTGCAACTTTATCTCGGTGCTCTTTACTTTTACCAAGCATATAATTCATTCACACTCCAAAGCCAAGAACTTCGCAGAATCGCAGCTGACAGGACAATCATTTGCAGCACCAAGTAGCACTTTTTTTTCCATTTGATTTAACAGAAAACGGTAACAAGTCACACCAGGATAACAGCATCCAATCCCAACACCCGACCAGTTCATGGGATGGAGATCAGGATAGCTCAGACAGACAACAACACGAGCACTAGACGAACGAGCTTGCGATCAAAAACACAGATGGGCAACGACGAACACGAAACAGACACCGAACACAGGTAGGAGACGACACAGGATAACTCCGGTAACAGTAGGTAGCACAAGATAACTTGGCCACGCGGGCCCCACCGCTCAGCTCCTCCAGTTCCCATCGGAGTTGCCGTAGCCGCCGCCGCGGTTGCCACCGTAGCCGCCGCCGCCGCCACCACCGTAGCCTCCACGGCCACCGTAGCCGCCGCCGCCGCCGTAGCCGCCGCCGCCCTCGCGGCGCCCGTAGCCGCCGCCGCCGCCGTAGCCACCGCCGCCCTCGCGGCGCCCGTAGCCGCCGCCGCCGCCGCCGGAGCGCGGGCCGCCGCGGGACTGGGCCTCGTTGACGGTGATGCTGCGGCCGTCGAGCTCCTTGCCGTTCATCCCCTCGATGGCGTCGCGCATCGCCTGCTCGCTCGAGAAGGTGACGAAGCCGAAGCCGCGGGACCTCTGGGTCTCACGATCAAGGATGATCTGCAAGGAACGGCACGAGCTAATGTCAGAAAACCCCCAGATCTAGCTCAGCAAACCCTCCAGCACCACAGATCTGGACAGCTCCCCGATTTCTCCTTCAAAAATTTGGTTTTTCTTCCCGCTCAAAGGAAATCATCATCAGCAGAAGCGAGGGCGGATGGATGGCGGGACGGACCTTGGACTCGAGGACCTCGCCGAAGGGGCTGAAGGCGTTGTGGAGCGAGTTGTCGTCGGTGGCCCAGGCAAGGCCGCCGACGAAGCAGCGGTACTCAACATCCGACGCCGCCATCTCTTCCTCTCACCCCCGAACGGAACCCCAAGAACCCGAACCGAACCGGAGGGGGAGGAGAAGCCAACCCACCTCTGAGAGAGCACGAAGAAGACGAGGACTCCCCGGGCCTCGCTTTATAGCGGAGACGAAGCCGCCGCCGCCGTCGTGATCGGATCGGACGGCGATCAGGTCAGACGCAGGATAAGGGTTTGGTGGACCCACATGTCAGCGAATGGGGTTCGGTGCCTTGGGGATTTGGAATATCCGTGCCCCAGGTTCTTTTCTAGGAGCCGGCCCCGCGTGAGGTGGTGGGGCCCAGACTGCCCCCCTTCCCCGAAAATATCTCGACGAGCCAAATGACGTCCCTACCCTCGCAACGCTTCCATGCCCTCGTTGATGACGGTGGCATGGATTATATGGTGATTATCCTTCTTTCCTGTCAGAAGGTGAGAAGATTATCCGTTTGCACCCACACGCGATTAATTTTTCAAAAGTCTTTCCATCCATGACAGGTGAAAAAGGAAAAAACTGCAAAAATTAAGGTCCCACCGAGATTTGAACTCGGGTTACTGGATTCAGAGTCCAATGTCCTAACCGCTAGACCATGGGACCATCAGCGATGTCGCTCGCCTTATGTTTCTGTTGTACCTTATACGGATTCTGAACATCAAGAATCAGTGTAGGTTTCCAAACCCTGCCACGGCTGGAGAGCAAGATTGGAGGACGACAAAAGCTTGAGGCAAAGTGTGTCAGGGATCCAAATACTCCATCCTGCCCAATTTCTTATTTCTCATGCGTTCTTTTTACACTAGTGTATTGTATGCTGCAGCCTGAACACGACCGATATATCGTGAGATGGTTAAAACATGGGATCTCGGTGACCTGAAGAGATGGGATTTGCGACAGATGATGCTTCAGATGCTATCGTTGTCCTAGCAAGACGTAGAGAGAAGATATAGGAAATCTACTATTGACTATAGAGAAGATGATTCGTAGCATGAGTTTAGGTCTGATATTACAATCTTTTGAGATGGGAAGAAATACTTCTCACTAGCTAAATTATTGGTCGTTTCGATATTTTGAGTGTATCCTAGAAAATGCTAAAATGATTAACAATTTAAAACGGAAGGATTATATTTCTACGGTCATCCATGGACTGGATTGAGAGCCTACAGCCAGATAAAAAAAAAATAGCAGCTCCAAGGTAGGAGAGCAGTCCATTTGGGATCGAGTTCGTGTGTTTCTTTTGCTTCGCCTGCTACGGTAACACGTACTAACCCGAATCCGTCTTCTTTGTACCGTTCGCGTAATCTGCAGCACACGAGTCGCCATCGGAAAGCGAAAGATTCTCACGAGTCACGCCCACGGACCACTGCGCCCCGGCGGCTGAACCCAAACAAAACCCCGATGTCGCCGGCGGCGAGGCGCCTCCTGCTCGCCGGCGCCACCCGCCGCCGATTCCTCTCCACGGACGCGGCTTCATCGGCCTCCGCGTCGTCGCAGCTGCCCAGGGGCAAGCGCTGGGACGCGGTGGTGATCGGCGGCGGCCACAACGGCCTCGTCGCCGCGGCCTACCTCGCCCGCGCGGGCCGCTCCATCGCCGTGCTCGAGCGCCGGGGCGTCCTGGGAGGCGCCGCGGTGTCGGAGTCCGACCTCGTCCCAGGCTTCCGCTTCTCCCGCTGCAGCTACCTCCTCAGCCTCCTCCGCCCCGCCATCCTCCGGTAACTTCCCCCAAGACACGTCTTTTGCGATTAGGCACAACCTCCGCTGCTGTCCAATTCACGCATTGCATACTTGCGCGTAGATGCATTCTGCAATCTGTCTATCAATGAGGCTACTTCTGTTTACTGAGCTCTGAACTTCCGATGCTTTGCTTTGTATGTGGTGCTGATGATACTGCTGCTGCTGCTGTTGCCGGTGCTTGCATATGTAAGCGATCTGGAGCTGGAGAGGCACGGGCTGAAGCTGCTGCCGCGAAGCCCTTCATCGTTCACGCCATGCCTTGACGGCAGATACCTGCTTCTTGGTCCGGATGCCGAGCTGAATTACTCAGAGATCAGCAAGTTCTCCAAGAAGGATGCAAATGCGTACCCAAGGTGCAGTTTAGCTTGGAATGACCTTATATTAAATGTTTAAATTCCTGCTGTTTGTATGTACATTTAGCTCCTTAGAATGATACTGGTAGGATCTATATGTGAATGTGTAGGTACGAGGAGCAGCTGGAGAAGTTCTGCAAGCTCATGGACTTTGTCATTGACTCGGCTCCACCCGAGCTGAGGCAGGACTTCCATGCCTCTATGGTTGACAGGATGAAGGATAGGGTGGACAAGTCAGCATTCTGGGGCAATCTTCTTCGGCATGTCATGCAGCAGGGGCAGAAGAACATGGTGTGAGTACTAAGTACTGACCTGTTGCCAATGCTCATGATCCGCACCACTTATGCACAATGCACTCTATGTAAATTTAGTAGCACCCTTTCTAAAAAATAAAACTGTGGTTTGCAGGGAATTCTTTGACCTCCTCCTTTCTCCGGCATCGAAAATCTTGAACTGCTGGTTTGAGGTCCAAAGCTTATTTCCATCTGTTCTTGAACACTTCTGTTCATCATGTGATTGCTTTATTGCAATTGACAGCCTGCACTTAATATTCTTATACCTGTGAACAAAAGGACTTCTTATTGACTGCTATCTACTACAGAGCGAGGTTTTGAAGGCGACTCTTGCAACTGACGCAGTGATCGGTACCATGGTAAGGGTGCTTTGAATGAACTAGGCAAAATCCTTTTCCTTTCCTAGACTGTTGGCATTTCATCGCTGCATCTCCCCTCTGTAGGCTGGTGTCAACACTCCAGGTTCTGGATATGTTCTGCTGCACCATGTAATGGGGGAGACTGGGGGTCAACGTGGTGTTTGGGCGTATGCTTCTAACTTCGACTCTTTGAGATGCTTATCTTCGTTATTCTGTCAAACTATGGAAAAATATAGCCTTCACTATTCTACACCTGAATCCATGTGCTGATGCACGGATCACTATGGTCCTAGCATGGATTAAACTGAACTGAAGGCCAACTGCTGTGTATATCCACTGGCTGGGCAAACAAGTTTTCAAGGATTACTGTTATAGAAACTGGCATCATACTATGTAGTCAAATCTGCTCGTTAGTATGTTGGTGCACTATTAGTTGTTTCGTTAGCTCATGTTTGTTTCAGATTTTTAGAAAACTTGCTATTTCATTAAAGAAAATAATACACTTGCTTCAGGTATGTCCAAGGTGGTATGGGTTCAGTGTCATCTGCTATAAGCAAAGCAGCTCTTGAAGCAGGAGTACAGATTGTAACAAATGCTGAGGTACTTTTTCCAATTTTTATGGCATGATACTAGCTTTCTGATATGTAAGGCTGCTCTTTGGCTGATCGAATTTTGTAAATTGAAACAAAAAACAAAATGGTCAATTATTTAATAACTCTTAACTGGATTTTCCAAAGGAAAAGGGCATTTGTAATACATCATGGCTAACTAACAACTAACAACCCAAGCCTTTCTTTCCCAAGCAAGTTGGGGTAGGCTAGAGTTGAAAGTTGAAACCCAACCAGAGCCGCAAATCATGGTTAATTGTCATAATTGTGCTTTACCTTCCATGTTTGGTATCTTGCTTGACTTGATCCGTTGTTCATGTCTAGGTTTCCCAAGTGATGGTTAATGAAACTACAGGAAAGGTAGAAGGGGTGAGTACTCTGATTAACCTGTACTGTAAGCGTATTTCAATTCATTGCTTTCTACCTCTTGAAAGATTGGGATTTGTAGGTAGCTTTGGCTGATGGAACAGAGGTGCACTCGCCAGTTGTTCTATCAAATGCCACTCCATACAAAACATTTGTGGTAAGAAACTCTAAAATTTGTAACATGGAAGGTCTACAGCTCTAGTTTTTCACATAATTAAGCAAATATTTTTTTTATACTGATATCTGGTCTCTTTTGCAGGACCTAGTGCCTGTTAATGTTCTTCCAGAGGACTTTCTCTCAGCTATTAAGACAGCAGATTACAGCTCTGTAAGAATTTATGGGCAAGCGTGTTTTGATATGTTCTTTTTAAAAAGAAGAATTGCACTTAAACAATAGCCAACGAGTTGAAAACACCCTCATCATAACCCATTTTTCTCGGATGCTCATCATAACACATCTACATGGACATGCTGGTCTGTGACATCCTTGAATGGGAAAACTTTAGAAAACTTAAAATCTTAGAGAAAGTCAGCGTGCTGTTGATTATAACGTTGACACTATGATTTGTTTTTTCCACTTTTCTTCTGCTCCATTCATTACTTTCTATATGTTATTGACTTCTACCATCTCCAAGATGCAGCTTGACCATGACTTTTGATAGTAAAATAGATTTTTTATACTTTATGAAATTACTTCTAAGATGAATGATTTCGACACTGCACCGATCAATAGTGACTCCAACAACTGAATACTGTAATATTAATTGCTAATAGTATGATATGAATTCTTTGTGACAGGCAACAACAAAGATTAATGTGGCTGTTGACAGGCTGCCACAGTTCCACTGTTGCAAAGACATGAGCCCTGAAGGTGGTCCAGAGCACATGGGCACCATACACATTGGATCTGAAAGGTTACTCCACCTTCCTACTTTGATAACATCCACCATGTGATATATTGTCGTGTTCAGTTGTTTTTGATCCTCTTCTTTGCAGTAACCGAACAAACAAATTCTCTGCCAAATACTACTAAATTTCTTATCTCATTTATGTTCACGGCCTGTGCGTATCAACACGAGTAGGGCAAGGGAAATGGTCTCTTAATTGAAGAGTGCCATTGCTCTGTTTGATAATAAATTGTGCTGTTCTGATATAGTGCCCTTCACCAGTTATTTTAATTTTATTTACCAAATTTGTTATCTGCATGAGCTGATTCTGCAATTTGAGAGTGTAGGGACTAAATGACAGACCTGGACAAGTTAGAGGACTGTCCATGCATTTTACTCTTGACATAACTATGTTCTTACTTGTCCTTAGTGCCTAGGATAATGGAAGATCATGATCATGCTAACCACAATCATGTTATATGAGACCTCCCAGTGTATAGATAGTTTCTCATTCCTTTATCATGGGAAAAGCAAGATGATTTGGCCTCTCAAGTGGTTGTGTGAAGAACTATTTATTCAAAAAAAAAGTGTCACTCTGACATTTATTTAGTATTTTCTGCATACTAATATGGAACTTCTGTTTGTTCTCCAGCATGGAGGAAATTAATGTTGCATACAGGGAAGCTGCAGGTGGCGTCTCATCCAAAAGACCTGTTATAGAAATGACAATTCCTTCTGTCTTGGATAAGACCATCTCCCCACCAGGTATGCAAGTTTCTTATTGCCTCATCATTGCAGTGGCATAACTTACTACTAAGGCATATCTCATTATCCCAAAATCCCAATAGAGCAAGAAAGTACTTGGGGGTATTCGTCGTTAAACTAGCATTGGATCGTAAAGCCACTCTTTATGTGTCCAAAGCAATTTTGTTCCTACTCTAACACAATTTCCATCTTTTCTGTTGTCCTTTCGATAGGCCAGCATGTTATTAACCTTTTTATTCAGTACACACCCTACAAACTTTCAGAAGACAGCTGGCAGGATTCTAATGTCAGAGTATGTTGACCCTACTCACGCTTTGATCTTACTATCCACTGTGTTAATTGCACATCCCATGGTTCACACAGGCTGTTAGCCATTGTCAATAAACACCATCCACGGAGAGAAGTATTTTCTGAATTTATTAACAGTTTTGATGGAAACCAATTTTCAGAAATCCTTTGCTGAGCGATGCTTTTCTTTGATTGATGAATATGCTCCGGGCTTTAGCTCATCTGTGGTAGGCTATGATATGCTGACTCCACCTGATCTTGAAAGAGAGTTTGGTCTAACAGGTAAACTCTTTCCATACAACCTTTTTCTTTTGCGTGCAGTGCATGCTTCATCCTTTTGATGTTTTGGTTTACCGGTTGAAAACTTAGCTAAGCAGACATGATTCACATTTGATAGGAGGCAACATTTTCCACGGTGCAATGGGCTTGGATTCTCTTTTCCTCATGAGGCCGGCCAATGGATGGTATGTCTGCAACTCTGACGTGCATATCAATTTTCTCTCAATCCTTCTTCTCCCCTACCAATCTTTGAAGGTTGAGTCTCAGAAGTCATGGATTTGGGATCATGATTAGCCTCTTTGCACTTTGGACCATACAGGTCAGATTACAGAACCCCTGTGAAGGGGCTGTACCTCTGCGGGAGCGGCGCCCACCCAGGTGGTGGGGTGATGGGTGCGCCAGGACGTAACGCTGCCTCTGTTGTTTTAGAGGACCTGAAGGCAAAATAGATGTCAAAGTGGCATTTTCAGGAAAGTCTGTAAAAGGCATCGTTCATTTAGCATGTGTAACCGGTAGTGTCATGTCATTCATTCGTGGAGCCAGTGGGTTGCCCATCTGATTTCGATTATGGGGTTGCACAAGCTTTGCGATGAGAATCGTCACATTCATAGCGATCGAGGGACCTGAATTTCAATCTTCTAAAGAAATTCCAATGTCGAAATGAAACAAGCTTTTCGGGTGATTTCAAGCGTCTCTTCCATGCAAGATGAGATTCAGGCTGGAGGTTGAGATGGTGCAGATACCTGACGTCTGTGGCAACGAGCGACAACGTCGACGTCTGCGGGTGCCGATTTCCTCGATGGAGGCGTTGTCATATTTTGACTTAGATTATTGACAGTTAAATTTCTACTATTGCTTGACTCGTTTGAAGAATACAAAATGATTGGTATTTGGTATTGAAAGTAGTAGTGGTGTGTGTGTCTGGTTCCCGTCCGGAGGGTCGTCAAACCAAACTTGTGCCTGTTGTAAAAATTTGGCCACTATTTTGGTTCTAAGCCCAAATTTGATCGGCCCGTGGAAAGTAGGCCCGGCCCAAAACCAGACCAGTTCCGGCCTTCCAGGCCTCCTCGACTCCTGGCCGCAATCCCTAGCCGCGCCTTCTTCTCCGCTTATGGCGACGAGGATGTGGACCCCTGCGGCCTCTGCTCTCCGCCGCGTTCTCCTACTAGGTAAATCAGTCGCTATTCCGACTAGTTTTAGCGCTGCAATTGAACGCATCGCCCGTCCTCATTTTTCCCCTGACAAGATGCTTTCTGAGACTTTGGCCAATCCAGCAACCAAGCCGTCGGGTGACCCAACCTGTGCAGTCAGGCCAACTTCCCCCAATAGATATATCCTAGATGGCACCCGTTTCTTGTGCTACTAGTACTGGTAATGGTCTTTCCTGTTGATCATGGCAACATAATCAGTATGGAGCAGGTAGAATGTACGAGCACCTCCCAGAATGACACGCAGAGAACATAATCTGAGGTCACATCTTCATTCAGAAATAGCTACCATCAATTCCGTATTAATGAAAAATATACTTATTTAAGCTTTTAATGGCTACGCTAGTTATCTTGTTTTCATTGGTTCTGATATTTGTTCCTCATATATTAGATTGTTACCAGGCACAAAGTGAAAAGAAGATCATTTAACGACAATCTTTCCCTAGACATCCAGTTCATGTAATTATTACCAGCATGACATAGAAGACTTCTGTGCCTATGTGCTTATCACTAAGATCAAAGGAACGCGAACGTCTCAACGTTTACAGGGATAGTAGAAACAAACAAGCACTGATTTGCAGTGCTCCACATTACTTGCATGCCCTCAAGTTTCCTTTGTCTTCACTATATTTTAAGGGGATCCATGTCCTCAGGTGTCTCTTCTTTTTTATGTAGAACAAATATTAGGAAATAGCATTGGTTTCAATATGTTGATGTTTCCATCTCAACTTATTTATTTAGCTTCATTATTATGCATTAATTGTAGGCTGGACATCAGAGCACTGGAATCCCAAAGTCAGCTGCAGTTGATGAGTCACTGACTGGAGAGTTGTATAAAGTTGGAATGACTCTCAGGTGAGGGCATTGCAATTTATTCGTACTTGATTTGACTCGCATGATTCCAGATATATGATTCTCTTTTTTTTCTCTTCTTGTTCGAAAGGGAGCATGAGGTGGAATTGGATAACATTCATGCTGAGATGAAGAGTGTTACGAAGCGGTTTGTCATTGCTATTGTTGGGCTGCCTCTTCTGGCATGGGTTCTGAAGACTTACTGATAAGGCAGACACCAAGACTGCCCAGATGGTTTGCCTTGCTCGTATTGGATTCCCCTTAACTTAAGAGGAAAGCTAAAGCACACCCGGGTGCTTCAAAGTTGAGGAGAGGGGGAGGGGGGAATATATCACCTTGAAGATCCAGGAGCCGCGTACCCCTACGGCGACCTTATCCTTGGTGATGGCCGGGGTCCACGATGGGGACTAAGGCTTCCTTGAGCGAGTGCACGTACGCAATGCGGTCGGCACCAGGCAGCAGCAAGTGCATCCCGGGGGGCAGCGTCTTCCTGTATCTGCCGAACCGCTCAACCACGAACAAGTTCTTCTCGGGGACAATGGCGAAGCCCCAGTTGACGGGTGGGTCTTGCCTGCTCGTCAGACAAAAGATAAGGAAACGAGCAATAATAGTTCATACTCCATCTCTTATCCATCAACAACACATTTGAATTCGTATGCCAAGGTAACGATGATGAATCAGACGAGCGATCTCGTCGGAATCTTGCATAGTGTGTTCTCTATCCCTGGGGCCAAGCACATGTGTCACTGTCAGCTGCACAACATGCATGGAAAACAAATGAAAATGTAACCGCAGGCACTATGGTTACTTTTAATCAGCCTCCAAACCGTTGGAAGATTGAGGTACGCTAGAAGAAGAGCCAAGATTACAAGTCCAGATCCAGCCACGGCGTCGTCTAGCAGCACCACCTTGCGGTCTCCTTGTTCGCCAGCAGCACCTCACAACAGCAGCTGTTCAACAGCAACAGGCCAACCAAGGCTACATAGTCCGTTCCTTCCCTGGGCATCTTCTTGAACCCGAAGAAAAGGCCCCAAGTAGTAATAACAATAACACGGCATTGGGTTCTGTATGTTTATACAGCTGATTATCATGACAATTATTCTGAGCAAAATACTAAAATATGAAGGAAAAAAAAGAGCTATGGTTGCTACTTGGCTTTCAATACAATCATTCTTCCAACGAGAAAATTGTACCAATTGAACTTGTCACGTCAAGCTAGGAGCACCTCAACCAAAAAAAAAGAAAAATCAAAATTTTCCTATCACCAATCCTCCTTTTCATCACCAAAACAACACATCTGCTTACGCTGAATAAATGCCAATCATCCATAATTCCTTGGTAAAAGACCAAAACACCCATCCATATCTGCAGGTTTGAACCTTACAACTAGGATTGGATTTATTGTGCCAAATTAAATATCCCCAGTCTTCTTCTGTAGAACCCTCACCTATCTCACTTATTTCTTAGAAGAACTAAAAATCCCAAAGCTTTTAGGTGAGTCGGTATCACCAGGCTTACTATTAGTACCAGCACCATCTGCCTTCCTCAGTTCAGATGAGGCAGGTTTTGGAGTACTACTAAAGATTCCAAAACTCTTGCTCGTTTGATTAGGATCACCACCTAAACCACCACCACCTGCTGGTTGCCTTTGGTGGTTGTTTTTCAATGCAAACTGACCTCTTCTGTCATTTCTCGGATCTTGTGGCAATCCACCTTGGTTGAACCTTGGTAACGGTCGATTGTGCTGCTGTTCCAGAGGTCTCTGGTGGTCATAACGGCCTCCAGTTTCATTCCTTCTATCATCTTGCGGGGGTCTCCCTTGACTGAAACCTCGGTGGTTGTCTCCTCTCATCGGCTGTCTCCGAGCAGCATACCTATTCATTTCACCAGGTCCCTGGTCCTGTGTGTTGTTCTCTCGCTTTTCCATGTCAGGATTCACATTGCCAAATCTGCGTTCAGATGCTTGTGATCCCCTCTGCGCAGGATTCATTCTGCTTTCCCCAGCATTGGCATTGTGCAATTTTACATGGTCGGCCCCTGAGTTGGGTTTCGACCAATTCAACTCCCTTTTAAATCCTCTATCCTGCCCACCTTTTTGTGTGGGAGAATCTCTGCGGGCAGCTGTTTTGTCAACACGATTGGAGATGGCTTGATCATCAGCTTTTTCTGAACCACGTTCGACTGTCTCGCCTTCGCTATCGTTACCAGCAACAGTCGATTCAGAGGCAGCACTACGGCTACCTTTTCCCGCATCTTCCATGGCTTTGCTGGCCTTCTTCCCACCTTTCTTTGTAGCAAACTTCACATGCCTCACAATAACATAAGCATGTTTCGAGTCCAAGTGTGGACCACTTTCGACAATGCTGACATCTTGTATCTGTTCAATTGGTGGGATTTATTGAAACAGGTGAGCTTTTACTGACAATAGAATTGGACATTTTGTCATTTTAACTCATCAACTAATCTCAAAACGAATTTGATGGCATTTGGTTAATGAGTAACAGGGAGACGAGAGGTACAGTACTCACAAGTCCTAATAACCGAGATAGTGGTGCTCCTAAATCTTCTCCTTCATTACCTGAGGGCATGGCCATGCACTGTCAAATAGGAATGTCATTAAGATTTTCAGAGTTCGCATTTGAAAATTTAGGATAAATATATGCATATGACTATGAATAAAAATTGCAGACATGTAGAACAACACAGCTGAGGGTTTAGTTGGCTAAATCCTAAACATCCAGTCCAACATGGAAATGGATAGATGCATGGTTATTCAGAGGCCATGGTAAACATGTCAGCCGTATAAGGCCACCAATCATACTCCATTAAGTAAGACATAGAGTCAATGTAGCCTTAATCCTACTCTTATCATAATGAATAGATTATGTGCTTCATCAGGAATACCACACCCCACACCACACACACACAAAAGAAAAACGAAAAAGCAACTCAAGCCAATCAAAAGATCGGACAAAAACCCCGTGGCTGAACCCTGAAAGACACAACAGATTATGCTATACTTGACAACAGATCCACAGAATCCCACTCTTTATTCTCACTATTTATTATTTACCTTCCCTGTGTATGTGCATAAATCTGCTGGGTCGCCCATCAAACATCATGAAACAACTTTTAACTACTAAAAACCAAAGGCTTTTCTTTGGTGCTCTTAGATATGAGGCCTGTTTCTCTGTTATCAAAAGCCAACTATATGAATTACAGTGAGAAAAAACAAGATAGCTGATTGAGATGTTAGAAACAACTAGACGCTCAACAGAACGCAAAGGGTTCCCTTTGATTTCCCAGGATATAAGGTTTACAGCTCTTGTTTCAGAAGTTAATTATATGAATCAAAGGGGAAAAGCAAACGATCGGCCATAATAAACATGATACAATCAACTACAAGTTCAACAGAACCCAATGGTTTTCCTTTGATATAAAGTCTATTGATCTGATAGTAAATAGAAATTAATTAGGTTGTCACTTAGCATTTGCAGAACTGAAAAGGAAGACAAACTCACCTTCACCCTGTAACCCCGCTCCATTAATCTGGTAATTGCATCTGCTTTCACCATCAAATCTTTTAGTTCCTGCACGTAAAAGTTAGTTCTTGTCAGTAAAGATGCATGCCACAAGGTTTCCATAATGATTACAATGTATAAAACCGTTGAACTGTTTGAAATTTGCCCCAGAAAAATAGATCAAGTTCAACTAGGCATTGGGTTTAATTGTCCATATAGATCCAAATACACAGAACATAAGCTTACAGCAGTCCAAACAAGCCTATACTCCAGTTATGTGGCATTATTAATAAAGTCTGCATGCCACACTATATCTGAAACCTAAATAATAAAAGCAAAAAATTACTTACTGTTTTCCCCTTAAATCGCACTTCTTTGTTCTCCCCACCACGTAAGACAATAGCAGACTGCAAAAATCAGGCATAGATCCAAAGTTCACAACAAGATCCAAAGTACACTATGACATAAGCTATGCAAAAATACAATTACTACAGTAGGAGATAATATGGTTAACACTTTTGCATAGATCCAAGCTTAAATGCTTAATAGTTAAGAGCCTCAATGCCGCAGAAGTTAAGAGATGGCAGACCTAAAAAAGAATACCCAGTAATTCTGGCTGTTTTCACATTTTGACCAGGAATGTACCTAGCTTGTGATCACACCCCTTACAGAACAATTTGTGCATATCCTATTGACATGGACACGTATATGTACAGCAATCCATCTAAAAGATGTAACTGCTTTCATGAAAATTCAGAATTTATCTGTGTATTGTAAAGATCCGATTAATACATTACAAGAGTGGGAATTACAAGAGAATAGCCAACTAACATGAGTTTACATTTGATAATAAAACTGTATTCGTTGCACAACTTGGATGCCCATGATTGAAAGTACAGTTGTATATGTACAGTTCTAATCCCTATCGCTGAAAAATAGATAGAAAATTCACTACAAGTGTAGAATACCTTGGTTTTCAAACGCTCTTTCTCCTTGGTGTCTTTCTTATACTTCTCTTTGTGAAAATCCATGATTTTACATACAGGAGGGTCTGATTTTCTGTCGACCTGCACATGAAGTTAACCATGAGCACAAAAATAAGTAATTAAGTATTTAGAAGAAAAGGCCACATTTTTGTTTCTCCTCAAGGCTGACACCAACAGCACATTCAGAGAAAATATAAGGAAACGAGTAATCCTAGTACATGCATCATCTCTTATCCATCACAATCTTAAATCACATCCAAAAGCAAAGGAAGAAAAGAAGACCTTATGAAGACTAAATGGCATATATAATAAGAAAGTTATTCAGAACAGAAAGCTTGTGAAACTTTACCCTCATCCGGTTACACTGCATCGTCGTGGCATTTTTCACAAAAAAAAAAGGTATTGTCACGGCATGTGAATGATTTAGTTTTGTTACAAGAAATTTTTTTTGATATAATGGCACCACATACTATGTAATGACAGTATCATGGGTCATGGCATCATTAAAAAAAAAGAGCTTTGTTTGATAAGCAATATCAATTGGTTGCAGGAATCAAATCACAACAACAATGTCAGACTAGCATGGGATTTGGGTTGGGGAAAAAACGCGAGCAGCTGTGAAAATGCACACCTCAACTAAGTCCATGCCCATCCTGGCAGCTAGCTGCAGAGCTTCATGCCTGGGGACAACACTGTGGCCTTCATCTCTGACGAGCCTGACGAAGGGAGAGGTGATGGCGTTGTTGATGCGGAGGCCAGTGGTGTCATCGTCATCGTCCTTGCTTCCCTTCCTGTTGCCCTTCAAAGTTGAGACGGAACTGGATCATCACAAGGCAGTTGCCACGGAATTCCCCAACAGAAGAAAAGAGGAGTCCCCTAGTAGCTAGGTTACAAGGCAGGGGATGAAGGAAGGGGAAATGGATGGAAGCAGCAGCAGCAGACCTTCCCCACTCGAAGAGGGTAGAGTACGGGTACCTACCTGAGGACCAGGCGGCGCGGCGAAGTGCCGGCACTGTGGGGCGAGCGGGCGGCGGATGGGAGTCGGAGCGGGGGCGGCAAGGGCGAGAGGAGGAGGAGGAGCGGGGGGGCAGTGGCGGCGGAGGTATGCAGCGGCGGAGCGGAGGGCGAGGGATCCGAGGCTGCGCCGGAGAGCCATATTCCTTTCCCTCGCCTTGCTTGCTTGCTTGTTTGTTGTGTCGCCGGGAGGGCTGCCGGAGTTGGAGGCGGAGGCGGCTGTCTCTGCCCCAACTCTTCATGGGGCTGGGCTGGGCTGGGCTGGTCCCCCTACGTGTGCCAATTTTAGGCTCTGGCCCATTACTAAACCAGGCCTTCTCCGGCCCGCACACCATAAAACCGCAACGCTGCTGGTTGCTGCTCAGTTCGCCTGCATTGTGCATATTTGATACGGTATTGTGATTGTTGGATATTTTATACGGTCTATGAGTTCAATGGAGATGAAAAATATTATGCCCGCGGAACATGACGATTTACTTGAGGAGACAGTGATCTTTCTCCAAAATCAATCAAGATTAAACAAGTTTTGGGATACCATTAGATGACCAAGAAGTCCCTTCCAATGGAAGCTAAGAATAGGGAATGGGAAATGTAGAGCCAAATTTAGGAGAGGGTGTGTCACATGCTTTCATATTTTCCAAGAGCTCAACATCTAGCTCCTCACTTCAAATTTGCACACCTAATTAAACTTTCTTTGCACTATGCTATAGAGCCTTTAGCCATCCACATCTGCGAGCTGCGGGACCCAAACGGAACACAAGTGATCTCATAAAGTGAGTTGGAGAGAGCAGCGGTTTGTTGGAGATGGCGTGGATGGAGGAGCGAGTCATATTGGATGCTGGCACCTGGCCTTCACACACATGATGACAAACAAATAAATATTAGCATGGGGTTAGGCCAACAATTAGCATATCTTCTGACTCATCCAGGTCCCCAGCGGGCCCGCCTCCTGCTGGGATCAAGGGCAGCCCAAAACGACACCTAGGGTGGGCGCCCCTCTGCACGGGCCGCGACTCCACTCAGGCCGCTGAGGCACATGCTCCCGCCCGACCGACCGATCGGTCGAAAGGCATGGGCTGCGCCCCGACCGGGGGAACGATCGGGGACTGGGCCATATCATGGCCCCGACTGAGATCCCCGACTGATCTCCCCGACTGGGCTCCGTCCTACACGCGCCACCATTCCCAACCGACGAAGCCTGGGGCAGCTAGACCCTGCTTGCCGGTGGGCTCTGGGAGCAGGTGCGGGATAAGGACGCGGCTCGAGGTCAACCTGCCGCACTGGCCAACCAATCCCCCCACGGGAGACACAGTGCCCCTTGCTGCCGCAGCAAGGGATGCTGTTTCACCTACTCGTCCAGGCGGGCTGATGGAGCACGCCGTCATCATTATAACGCAGCAGGCACGGTTCCATCATAATGGGATGACGGGACGAGGCCCTGAGGATGAAACGTGACTGCCATGCCCATGCTTATCAACGCACGCTTATCGCTCCGATCGACGGAGTACGGCACACAGGAGCAGAACGAGACGACCACTCCACGACACAAGATACGGGCGGCGACCATCCAAGGGCTCCGACTGACAAATTGGACGGCTCCGACCGGACGAAGCAGGGAACTCTCCCTCTCAGTCCTCTTGTGAGGAGGCCCCTCCGTTGGAATATAAAAGGGAGGGTCAGCCGCCTAGAAAAACAGATTCCATTCGAGTCCATCAGAGTTCATCCTCTCAAACCATCCTCACTCGTAGGCTTGTAACTCCCAAACTCTCACAAGCACCTGGGCTCGAGTAATACATCTGACCGATTCCCCCGACTGGATGTAGGACACGATTGCCTGAACTAGTATAAATCTTGAGTCTTTGTGTGTTATTTGTGTGTTAGACCATATCCGATCACGGTGCGCGATGCACACTTTAAGTAGGTTTAGCTGCCGGTCATTTCCGGAACCGACATCTTCTTGATGCGTCTGTGAAAAAAATTGCCAATATAAGCGTCTAAAAGCCATGTAAGGGAGAAGCCTGCTATATTCTTTACCGAATTCAAACTCTAGTGCTTACCATGATATTTTGATTTCCCCCAATGCTTCATAGTGCCCCATCCAGAAGTAGTTTATAACAACTCATGTAACGCGTACCAGCACTCCAAATGATGGGATCATATATGGTTATACACTGTAACTTGTAAGCATAGCATGCGAATGCTGCTAGTGCACATGCAAGACGCATTTGTCATTCCCGTACCAATGTATCATGCGTTTGCGCACTCGAGAATCATGCCATACAATCAATGTGCTGTTCGCTGGTTGAGGAGCGTTGTGGTTGTGGCGCACACACTCTCTCTCTCCATCCCAGGAAGAAGAACTGAATTGTTGGCGTCGCCAGCGCCCGCGAGGTCACAGAACCCTTGAGGTGACTGGTGAGGAACACTAAAAAAGTTCTCACTTTGCAGGTTCTCGATCCGTAACAATAAGAACAGCAATGGGCAGTAACAATCCGCTGATATCTTGCATCTAACAGGAAATGCAGGGGAAAGACGTCTGCATCTGAATGTTCAGGATCCACAAGTGTTCAAAACTTGTTGCCTCCAACGCTTAGCTCTGCGATATTTGCTTGCTGAGATGCATTTTCAGTGGGGATACAACAACACTGCAACTTCAAATCCTCATTCTCTCGCCGACGGTGTACATCCTGGTGACCTCCGGTCTACTAACGGTGCGAGCAAATCGTCGAGCGGCTGGTGTGCGGCCGCGAGCTCCACCGGCCGGCGCAAGGCAGCGAACAAGCGCACGAGGGGAGCGACGGCACGGGCTTGCTTGCTTGCTTGAGCTCGGCTCACCCGCAAAAAGTCCGGCAGTCCATAGCTAGGCGGCATCCGCGTCGCCGGGCACCACGCGCTCTCGCCGGCGGCGATGCCTTGCCAGCATCTACCGAGGAGATAGGGCCGTGAGAGAGAAGGTGGCGCGCAAAAGAGAACCAAGAGGTGGCAGTTAGGCGGCGCTTATTTGACGGAGGGAAGGCAGCGGCGCATGTGTCGGTGGCGGAGATCAGCGGCGGCATCTCCAGCTCGTCGGCTGCCATATGCTGCCGGGCTGATTATTTGCAGTTGACACCCTACTTTGGAGTTTAGGTGGTGTTTGGATCCAAGGGCAAATGGCAAAAGGGCAAATGGTAAAATTTTTGCTCCTGTCACATCAGATGTTTGGACGCTAATTAGAAATATTAAATATAGTTTAATTAAAAAACTAATTACATAGATGAGGACTAAATGACGAGATGAATCTATTAAGTCTAATTAATCCATAATTAGCAAAATTACGGTAGCATTTGCCCTTTTGCACTTTGGGGTGTTTGGATCCAAAAGTGCAAAAAAAGTGTAAAAGAACAAAAGTTTTGCACTTTCTGTTTCTCTTTCTATCGCATCCGAACAGGCCCTTAATCGCGATCCAGGTACTTCTTATATAGCGCCCTGATCCGGATAATCGCGACCGAATATTTGCAGAAACATCCCTCTTTTTTTTTTTAAATATCCCCCATTCCTCCCACCCGTCCTTCCGCCGTTCGTCCGCTGATGGCCGACGACGCCATCCTCCCCGCCGGAATCCCAGAGCCCTCTTCCCTATTCAACGCCAGCGCAGGTTCCCCTAGGCTCCTCAGCAAGGACAGGAGCCGACGGGCATGGCGTCTTGCAGCGAGCTGGAAGGCCTGGGTCTCCTCCCGCACCGCGGTGATCGGATGCTACGCCTCTGGCGATGGTGTGGTCTCCGTATGCAACTCCGTTGAGCGTTGGAGGCGCCACCGGTGGGGATCGCCTGCTGCAATGGCACAACACCAGCCTACTGCGGCATGCGCTCCAGTGTGGAGACGGGAAAGGAAGCAGGTTCTTGATCAACGGGAATGGATGTCGTTCAGAGAGAGAGAGAAAAAAGCAGGGTTCTTGGCTGATCAGCATCACCGCCCGGTCCAGTCAGAAGCAGTGGAGGAAGCAGCGCAGCAGAGATGTTCAGGAACAGGCAGAGCTAAAGTTGTGTTCAGGAACATTGGAACAAAGCAAGGAGCACTACACCGTTTATACTAGTTTCATTCTTGGACATGCATTGTACGGTGCATACTGAAGTTGTGGAGCGCTGTCATATGAAGAACTTGGAAAAGAACTGATAAACTATTCTTTTGTTTCATCAAAAGTACAGGCCACTGCTTTGTTTATTCATCAATATGATGATTATATAGTTTTGGTCGCTGATTCTTATGCCCCATGGGTGAGACTACTAAACTGCTTCCTTGTTGGATGGTACCATGATTGCGTGCAGAGATAACAGATTTACTGCATACGATGCTAATCCAGCACTGTCTAATTAAGAACAAGAATTTGAAACATCATGTACAAGCAAAATTTAAGAGAGATATTATGTACAAGAAGATTGAAGTGAGACTGTTACATAATTTCACATTAGTCTCTCACCACGAGGTTGTACACCTAAACTTCCTTGTACAATGCATGCTATATTCGATCAATCCTCAACAACTATGATCCATACCCAAGCGGAACACACAGGTGATGACACGTGTGATCTCTTGTCATGGAAAGTATGGCGAATGCATTTGCTGGAAATGGCGCTGATGGAGGAGCGATACCTGGCCTTCAGACACAAGACAAATAAATACTAGTACGGGATCATGTCAACAATAAACAACTGTGTTAGATCAATGGCGGAACTGGAGAGAAAATCAAAGGAAATCAGACAACATATTTGTGGTTCAAGAATTTGATAATTTACCCCTAATTTTTCATTGTCCACACAAGCATACACTAGCTAGCCATGATTTGCAAAAGTGGTCAATATATCTTACTTGTTTATTTAAATTTCATTATGCTATTTTTCACAGTATTTAAATCTCTCTCTCAATATAGAGTACCAAGCAATATCTTAAAAATCCATCTTCCATTTTATTTCATAGCCTAGTCTTATTAAGTTTCGTTGCAAAAAATTGTGCACTGTGTAGTTGTAGTTGAAACCGGTAAAGTAAGAACAAGACAATCAACCTTAAAAAAAAAAAGGAAACAGAGCTTGTTTACATTGGTTTGAGTCGGAGGAGGACATCAAAAATATCGCTGGCCGTAATGTCGGACCGTCGTTGATGTTCACTCCAATCGTGGTCGCGGCTGCGTGTCTGCCCGCCATTGTTGGCGCGATGGCACCGTCGCCCGTTGGCCGTTGGGCGTCGGGGAGTCAGGAGCGACAAGCGAGTCCACTTTTCCGCAAAGAGCGCGCTGCACTGAGCGTCGTCGCCGAGTGGTCTTCCTCCTATCTGGTTTCTGGGCAAGGCAACGAAACGTCACGAGGCAGTGAGGCAGCACGCAGCGGGATTAAAACGAAATGTTGCGTGTCGCGAGGCAGCAAATGCAGGATTGAAAGATCAAACGCAGCAGGGCCTTCCTTGCCCCTACGGCCTCGGGCCTCTGCTACATGCTCTATTACATTCTTTACCGACTTCAAACTCCAATCCTTACCATGATTTTTTTTGGCTTGCTCCAATGCTTCACAGTTCGATCGTAGTGCCCCAACCACAAGTAATTTAGACCAACTCATGTAACAATGTACCAGCAATCCAGCATCCAAATGATAGGATCATACATACTCGTAACATGCAAGCACGCGATTGTTGCTGGGAGGACATGCAAGAAGCATTTCTCATTCACTCACTGTCGTGTGTTTGCAGTTTTTTCACTCGAGAAGCATGCCACACAATGTCTTGTTCGCTTGTTGCAGTGGGGTGTGGCACCATGCCTGCTTTAGTTCCGTGGCCGATGACCAAAAGAAATTGGTGCTCGTAGTCTAAGAGGAGGAGGGTCTGAATTAGGTTTTTTTTAAATTCTTAATCTATGGCTCAACCTAGTTAGTACAAAATATAAGCTAAAATATATTATCTAGATGTGTAACTAGGACTTAACTAGTGTGAAAACCTCATCCTAAAGAGTTTTGCAACCTATACTCAATCCTAGCAAAATATTACACTAAAGATGTAAAGGTACACAAGATTGCAATAAGAAATACGGAAGTTTAAAGGAAGGGGACGAGGGGAAGCAAACTCTTGACGCCCGATGTATCCCGTGGTATTGTTAGGCACAAATCCATCCCTAATCCATATTGTTGAAGCACTCACTAATAATATTGCTTTCTGGTCACCAAATCTCTTCAAGGACTCTTTCTGACTTGTCACAAAGGCTTAGCCACCAAGTCTCACGCCAAGTCACTGGTCACCTTGATATCGTCTCCACTAAGAAACTTCTTCATAAAGGAAAGGGGTCTCCACGTCCCTCGCCCAAAGCCGTCGTCGCCATTCCACACCAAGCCGGAGGATCGATAACTTGCCGACGAGCCACAAAGACTCCAAGGAGCCGACACACCGAGGTACAAGCTTGAGATTCACTTAAGAACCAGCCTAAGATCACGACACCTTGCTCTTACACTCTAGACACCTTGCTCTCACACTCTCTCTAGAGCTAGCCTAGCACTACACCTTATAAAGCTTGTGCTAAATCTAAGAATTTGATCAATGAGCTTTTTGGTTAACTTGAAGAACTTCTTCAGAGTATGGGTGCTTCACATGAACTCCAGCAATCTCAAAAACCCGGGTAAGATCTTATATAGTAGGCTAGAGATCTACCCCTAACTGTTACATGCTTTTTCCCTGAAAAGCATAAAGCATCGGTTAAACCGTCTCCACCGTCGGTTTAACCGGTCACACACAGCCTGCCCACTAGGCGTTGAACTCCAACTAACATCTTCTGCTGACGTTATTGCATTGACGCCTTGCACCGACGCCCGTCGATTCAACCGGTGCTGAAGACTTTGCTTAGGAATTCTGAAATCAAAACATGCATACTGAGTAACCACAGCATGCTTGTACCGACGCCTTCTTTTGCATCGGTGCCTCAATCATTTCTTCACCTGATTGCCATGTCATCTCCTCATTGCACCGACGCCTCCATTTTTATAGCATCGATTCAACCCGTGCTGCTGTGATTTCTTCACTTGATCACCATATCAACTCACCAAAGTATCGACCCGTTATAAGTTCATACCATCGGTTTAACTGACACATATAGTTATGCTGAATCTTGTCCAAACCATCTCGGCTGTCCAAACCATGTCTGCATTTTCAACCAACTTGGATATCTTGATAGCGATTTGGGGATATCTTGATAGCGATTTGGACCATCTTCTATAGGGATTGGACTCCGTCCATAGGATCTAGAAATATCCTACAAAATTGAGCTCACAAGCTCGTTAGTCCATTAACTATATTGTCATGTAATCATAAAAATTGAATTATGCCTAATAGAGCCACTTACAATGAATAATAATAAGCAAGGATGCCATGTACATAAAACTGGGCTGGAGCGCGCTTAGCTATCTGCTAATCTGCATCGACAAAATGCTTGCAGAAACCATGACAAAGAAAGTCAAATGCATGGTTCGTCGGAAAACTGAAAAATACGATGGGAGATTACAGAGCAGTGCAGAACTATTCTGCTAGGAACTGCACCGACGGCCAAGAGCTGAACTCACGCACTCGAGGGCGAAACTGGACGCGCATGGGGCTCGTGAATTGATGGTGCAACGCTGGCCCGCTGCGACTGTACGTCGCTTGTGCTATAAATCCGTGATCCATCACCCACGCGTGCAGCCTATTACATTCTGGCTCTCGCGGCCCACGATGGCTCAAGCGCGCGCCATCTTCTTCCTCGCGCCGTTACCTCTGCTTGCTCCACCATGGCTAGGGCTGGGGAGTTCAGGGTTCGGGGTTCAGGTTCAGGGTTCGTGGTTCGAGGTTCGGGTTGCTAGGTTCAGGGTTCGTGGTTCGAGGTTCGGGTTGCTGGGTCTCCGGCGAGGTCTTGTGCTCCTGGCTACAGAGGGATGGTCTTGGGCGGCGGTGGACCGATAGTGGTGGCGGGTTTGTGGGCGGGGCGGGAGCCGCCGGCCGCGAGCCGTGGAGGACAACCGTTGACCTAGGGAGACGCCGGGGGAGTGCGGTGCTTCTCGATGGAGCTTGTGCCGGAGCTGATGGCGGTCGGTGGCGGCGGATCCTGCGGCGGCCACCAGAGTTGAGGAGGACAGGGACACGGGCAGCGGTAGCGGCTCCGGTGGCGGGTGCCACCAGAGCCGAGGAGGATGGCGGGCGGCGCAGGAGCGAGGAGGACGGGGAGGCAGGAGGTGGAAGGCAGTAGCGGCTCCGGTGGCGTGTGCCATCAGAGCCGAGGAGAAAGACAGCGGCGCGGGGCGAGGTGAGGCGAGGCGAGGAGGATGGTGGGCGACGCGGGGGGAGAGGAGGAAGAGTTGGTGGGCTTTTTTTTCGTGAGCCGCGCATCTGCGTCTTCAGGTGATGGAATTGGTTTCCATCACCTATGGTGACGTACAGCTGCGCCCACGCTGGCCGCCGGTTAGGAGAATGGTGGCGGCGGTCGACGTGGGGGCATCGGGCACATCGACGACGGTGAGCTCGCGAGGAACGAGCTACGCGGATCGAATTCTCCAACGGGCCTTAGCGAAAACAAGGTGGGCTCAGGTAACTGGGCCGCCGCTTGGCCCAGCAGCGCTGCCGCTTCACTTCAACAGAGCGAATCGTGACCGCAGCTTTCCGATCCAACGGTTAAGAATACTCCATGCTGGACGGTATAGCACCGTCCGGGGTGGACGTCAAACGAAATACGGTCCACCCCGACCCGCGCTCTCGTGCTCATCGCGCCGCCGGCGCCCATCGACGTCACAGCACGCTCCCTAATGTCATCTCCTCGGCCGCCGGAGCCACCTCCACCCTGGAACGCTCACCCCCCTCGCCGCGCGCATTGTGCTCTGGTGGCGGCGGCCGACGACATCTCCCAGCGCCGTTGGGCGTGCCCGTGGCCAGCGCCGCGCGGGACGACCCGTCGCGTGCAGTTCCGCGTCGAGGTGTTCCAGCTCCCTGGGGCCAGCCAGTGCCGCCGCAAGACTTGGAGTTGGGGGGGTCCAACGATCGATGCATCCTGACCGCGTCCGTGGCCTGCTGCAAAAGTCAATGGCACATCGGCACCTACTGGCTGACAGCTGACTAATGCCCTTGTGATGAGCAAAGTTTCGATGTTTAGATGGAAAAGGCGTCTTGAGCTCCTTGAGGCTTCTCAATGCATGGAAACATCGCAGCAGCAACGATGTCTGTCACATGTTACTGCTGTCAGGCATCCAATCAGAAACAGAGGGGAGAAACTTTGCATGATCAGATCTAAATGTTCAACCTTGTTGCCTTCAGACTTCAGTGCTTTGATGTTTCGGTGTATGAGCCTGGGGAATACGATAGCTCTGTGATGCTTGCTGAGACACACCGGTTTGCTATAGGTACAGAAATGGCTACACACAGTTCAGTAGTTATCTGTCGGTTGCACACTGGAATGCAGGACTGACAGTCATTTTTACAGTGAACAGCAATTTAAGTCGGCAAAGGACTGGAGGATCCTATCACCGGTGATCTGCATTACGACCATCTTTGCATCAACTCCCTGCTAAAGGAATTGATGGTGTAAATAGTTTCCCTCAAGACAATAGTGTAAACAAATAGTCACTGCTGCTGTAACATTACTGAAGGGCGAGAGTCTAGCAAACATGATTCATGAGTGCGCCAGGGCACAAAACGTTACCTCCATTGATTTGGAAGGATCTCAAAGCAAAATGGTAGTTGACATTGGTGTGTGGTATCTTCATGAAAGAACAAGACCGAAAAGTAGCATTACTTTTACCATCTACAACCACTTGTCCACTTGTGTCATGGCACGAACCTTATTTTGGCCATCTTCTGGTACAAACAATTTTCTCTTGTGTGCTCACATGATATGAGCGTGATCGAGAGGCATTTACTGAATGGATGGGTCGTTAGTTACATGGTCACGATTGTTTTGTGAACGCCAGAAATCCCCTGTATATAAATTAAAAGGAGCACTCATGACTTTCTGTTTCCAACATGAGTATGTTCACATGCATTCCCTTTCAACTAACCATTCAACCTCTTCCATCAACCGTCTTCCTCTACATCCATCCAATGTTGCTGAAATATTTGAGGAAGACAAAGAGCAGAATCAGTTTTCTTGTAGCCATTTTCAGTCTATACAAACAATTTTTGTGTAGGCATGGTCACTCACACCAGTTCGTCTATGATAATAGCGTTCTTGTTCGCTGCAAGGAACCAAGACAACATCAGCTCATATAGAAGAGGAGCATTCTTGGCGGAAGAAGCAAGGCAGAGAGGCGGTTCATATGGAAGAGGAGTATTCTTGGAACGCAAGCGGCAAGATTGATAGGAGGAGGAGGGCGACAATGTGGCGGCAGTATGGAGTGAGAGGTATTCAACGCCACTAAGGTGGAGGAGGATGGCTCTGTCTCAACTCTCAACACACTCTCTCTTTTTATGCTTCTGTTCTCTCCTCATGGCGGTGCACTAGGCTAGTCCCAGCCAACGCTCTCCGCGTTGTAGCCGACATACTTATCCTGTCTCTAGCAGAGGAGGAATGCAGCAGAAGCAAAGCAAGCTGCGAGCTTTCCGAGTTCTTCCACATGGTGCACTTTTTCATCAAAAGTATAGGCCATTTTGCTTTCTACATTGTTATGATGGATATATAGTTTTATTTGCTAATTATTATTGCAATTTCAGTAGAGTGCGTTACATGTTTTCCTAGTAGTCCAGAGCTCAACATCTAGTAGTCTCGTAACTTTGATATGCACACCTAAATTTTTCTGCATTATATTGTGCTAGACCTTTATCCACCCAATGCTAACACCTCAGCAGCTGACCTGTTATGAGACACTTACAATTAGCAACTCTCTTTCTTAGCATAGCATTGGTCTAGATTGTAGTATTGATTCCATGAGGAGATAGATGGAAATCTAGAAGTAAGTAAGGTGCTTTGTCTGCAAAAGAAAAGTGACAATATAAACGACTTGGAACCAAGAACCGTGCTACGTACATTCTTTACCGAAATAATCGAACTCTAATGCTTACCATGGTTTTTTTTTTGTTTTCCTCCAATAATGGTTCACGCAAACTCGTACGGTAACTTGTAAGCACGCCATTGTTGCTGGAGGACATGCAAGAAGCATCATTTCTCATTCACTCATCATGCGGACAAAATGAGAGTAGCAAAGACATGAGAGATTACAGAGCGGACGCATCAACGGCGGGCCGGCGAGCGCGCGACTCAGCTACGCAGATCGAATTCCCCAACGGGCCGGGCCTCAGCAACAAACAAGCAACTGGGCCCCCGATTGGCCCAGTAACGATGCCTCGAACGGATCGAATCGTGGCCGCAGCCTGCCGATGCAATCGCCGGCGCCCGCGACGCCACAGGCCCTCTCCAACGCTGTCTCCAACGACGTACTCTGAACCGTTCTCTACCATAGAAAATTCCGTTTTCTATTTGCACTAGCAGCGTTCTCTAAATGGTCCTCTAAAATAGAGAACGCTACAGGTTTTCTCTATAGAGATTCTCTCTCCTCTTCTCTATTTTTTCTTTACGTTTTAAACACTGGATTAAATAAAAATAAAATATGTCCATAGCATTTGAGATATGATAAATACGTACGTACAAAAATTTGGAACAAAATACGTTTCTAATATAGGGTTTCATGTATAGAGAACGAGATTTAGAGAACGTGGTTAGAGAAAAATGAGATATAGAGGAGAAAATTTTACAGAGAAATTTGTAAATGACGGATATAAAGAAAGATACAGAGAACGATAGTCGGAGATAGCCTGAGTGACATGGCCGCGGCCTTCGGCTCTTCCTGCGCCCCTTCCGGCGCGCCTCCACTGCCGCATTGCGCTCCGCGGCGGCGGCCAACATCTTCCAGCGCCGCCCGGGGCGACACCGCCCAGCAGCTCTTGGCGCGTCGAGGCGTTCCAGCGCCCTGGGTCCAGCCCGAGCCGCCTCTTGGACTTGGAGTTGGAGGGCCTCCCTGGCTTGCTGCAAAAGTCGATGGCACCTTCAGGCAGGGGCAGCGGACTGACTACTGCACTTGAGGGAGGCGACGAATGTTCCGATGTTTAGATCGACAGCAAGACGTCTCTAGCTCCTTGAGGGTTCTCGATGCATGAGAACATCCCGGGTCACAGCTTGCTGCTGTCAGACATCCAATCGGAAATTGAGGGGAAAGACGGTGCATCGATCCAAATCTTCGAACTTGTCGCCTTCAATGCTTCGATATTTCAATGTATAAGCTTGGGGGAATGACAGCTCTGTGATCTTACAGAAATGCCTACTACTGGCATTCAGCAGTTCATCGGTTGATTGCATGCTAGTATGCAGGGGACGGAAAAAAACTGCAACTGCGAATCACAAGGCATTAGTCAGCAGGCACCCACTGATAGTCACTTCCCGTACTTCAACTTCGATAGCAATGTATTCCAGGGAATACCGACAGCACACTGTTTTTTGCAGAGAGCAGAGACATAGGAATGCTAGAAATGTCCGGTGCCATTTACAGCTCGGAAAGCATCCATTGATTTGGCAGCCAGAGATGCAGAGTGGAAAAACTGCAAGTCCTCGTTGCCTCACCGGTGATATGTAAATACTACATCTTTGCATAATTCAATAGTTCAGGTGCAAAAATTCTTCTGTGACAACTTGACAATTTGGTTTTGACATGTCTACGTGACAGCATATAAGCAAAGAGCCTGATACTATAGTTCTATAAATAAAGGTGCACCAGAGTTTTGCACATTTCCCCTGCAAAGTGCCGTACCTCTGCAGTAGCGGTGGGCACCCAAGAGCTGGTAATTTGACATTGGTGTGGTTCTTCATGAACAAGACTGCAAAGTAACTTAGCATTGATCACCTGCAGCCACTTGTGTCATGGCACCAACCTTGTTATTGACCATCTGGTACAAACAATTTCCTCATGTGCGTTCATATGATATGAGCAATAGGCATTTTCCGAAAGAGCGAACTGACGAATTGGCAAATTTGACGCATACCTTTACCCACGATTCAGGAATAGCCAAGAAGACAGGTCTGACCTATAACTGACTTGCTTTCAGACTTACTGGCTGAAGAGCAAAGAGATATCTATTTTTCAGTGAATTCCTCTCATAATAAGTTGCTACATGGTCATGCTGTTGACATTCTTTTTTCTTATAACCATTCAACATCTTCCATCAAATCCAATGTCTCTGAAATATTTGAGGAAGACAAAGGGCAGAATCAGTTTGTTCACCACCATTACAGACAATACAAGGAAAAATTGTGTAGGAATGGCCGCATGGGCACCAACACCACAGTTATCCTGGGAGAGAAGCATTTTCTTGAAAATTTTAATGGACTGAACCACATGGAACGAATACGTAAGAAACTAGAGAGAAGATGTTATTAGGTTTTAAATCTCCAAGGACAGAACGAGTAAGTGAGAACAAGTTGATCAGAAATTACAGTACCAACTGCTATACATAAGTAAAAGAAATGTTTGCAGCAGCAATTTTCTATCTATTAGGTTACAAGAGAAAGTGAGAGCACGCTCATTGGGGGCAGAAATAGAAAGATTTCATTCTCGGTATATCAAAATGGAGCAAGTACTCTTCCGTTTGTCAGGCGGTCAGCACCTTCTAGCAGGCATTCGAGGCCATCATATGGAAACTGTTGCTCTTAGAATTGTCACAAAAATAATTTTAAACAATTCGGGATCGTATGTGAAATCAAAATGAAAAAAAAGAAAGTTTGCATATGAAAAAAAATAAACTGGCACCAGTGTATCACAAGACCCCATCCATGATGTGGTACATATACGATGAATTCACACGAGGTACTCGAGTAGCCACGGTTGTCACCAAACATCCTCACTTAGATTACATTAATGGTCCAAAACATGTACTAGTTAGATTATCTCTACGGGATGTTGAGGCAACAAATCAGCTGAATTGGCAACATGCGCGATCGTGCTCGAGAATGGAGGAGCAGTATGAAGCAGAGATAACAGTGAAATATATCTATAACACAGGGCGCGGCTCGCGCGGCTCCAGTTGAAACCGCGCAAGCAAAACACATCTGCACACACACAACAAAGTTTAAAAACTAATGTGTGGATGCACGTAAATTAAGAAAATATTTATTTTGTTTGCCAAATTCGAATTTCCAAAGCTTACCGTGATATTTTGGTTTCCTCCAATGCTTCATGGCTCATAATGCCCCCCATGGATCTAGAGCTGGAGAAAACTGGCATGTGGCATCCAGATCGTGCATGGGTTTATATACACTCGCAAGCATTCTGTCGTTGTTGCAGGTCATCTGAGAAGTGCTAGGGCAACAGGCATGCCATTTCATTTTCGTGTGATTACATGGCATTATCATGTTACCACCGCAGGTATAATGGCGCTAAACTCGTGTGTCACCATACAGGCATGGCTTTTTCTGGAAGAGTGACGCCTGGAGAAAACAATAGGCTACTGAACAGCGTATAGGCGTGGAGTAAGCTTCAGCTTTCATCTGTACATCTTGATGCCTCTATGAGATCTATGATGAGCAATTATTTTTCCTTTTTCTTTCTTCTTTTTTTGAGCGGTAAAAAAAGAGAAAAGTAGCAGCAATATGGATTTCTTGGACCGAATCCATAGACAGGCCGACCAGACTCCAACTCGCAGCATCGTTAGATTAGAGGCCGGCCGGCCGGCATATATGCCATCGTCATCATCAACTCGGCGTCCATCAGTCCATGGACCTGACGATCAGGCATGCATACAACGGATCGGAGATTACGCGTCAATTAGCCAGCGTCATCAAGCACGCGATCAGTTCGTTCACCACCGATCTCATGGCATGGAGAAAGTTTGTTGTGCCGATCACTCAGTGAGACCTTAACCTCACCTTCGAGCTCGCTCTGTGACTGTCACTACACCAAAACCAAAACAGTTTATTTTCGTTGGCCACATTTATTTTCGTCGGTCCATAGCAAACCGACGAAAACAAATGTATTATTTCGTTGGTTTTGGAAGGTCGACGAAATTACACATTATTTTCGTCGGCCTGGCAGTGGTCGACGAAACTACTGACCTATTTTCATCGGCGAAGCCAGGGCCGACAAAAATATAGTCACATTTTTATCAGTTTAACCTAAGCCGACGAAAATAAATATATTTTTATCGGCCATCTAAGCCAATGAAATTGTAGTTGTCGTATCTCTTCTGTAGTTTCGTCGGCTTGACCTAAGCCGACAAAAATAAAAGTATTTTCGTCGGCCTAACTTGGCCGACGAAATTGAATTTATCCTATCTCTTTAGCAGCTCACCTTCCGCCCCGCCGCCGCCCGTTGCTTTCACTTCATCTCACTCCCGCCCGTTGCGCCGCCGCTGCCCCGCTGCCCCGCCGCCCCGCACGCGCCTCTGCCCGCGCGCTCTCCCAGCCCGCCACCCCGCGCGCGCCCCTGCGCTCGGCCGCCGCCCCTGCCCGCGCGCGCCCCGCACCCCACGCCCCTGCGTGCGGCAGCCCTTGCCCCCGCAACCGTCCCCGCACGCTTGGAAATGCTAGCGGCTGCCCTTGGATCACAGTTTAATTTGCCACCTCTTCCTTCGCCTCCTCCACCACAGCCGACTTTTGCACCATACATGCATATACCATCTCCACAAGTGGTAATTCTTTCGTATAACTAGCAATGCTCACATTTTCTTATACATAAGGACTATATACATTTAACTTTGTCTATAATCAGGGTTCGACGAGTAGTCATCCTCGAGGAGTTTCTGGCAGCCCGTCCACGCCACCATCGACAACGCGTAACATTTCTGGAGGTGACGGCGGCAGCGGACATAATATTACCCCTCATTGATTTATGCTTTTGCGTTTTGTTGACACATATATATTATTTAGACTATAGATTTCATGGTTGCACGTATTGGATGTATTTTATGATTGTGTGATGATGTATTTTATGATTATGCTTATGGATGGCTAATTTTATATTAATTACCTGTTATTTGTAATTCTAGAAAACTGTTATTCGTAAATCTGGAAAACTGTGGAAAATGCAGCAGCTATTTTGCCCAGTATTTTCGTCGGCCACGTTGCCAACGAAAATACTGGAGCGTATCCGGTATTTTCGTCGGCTAGCTAAGCCGACAAAACTAACTAACTTATTTTCGTCGGTCTCAAAGACCGACGAAACAAACTCTATTTTTTTCGTCGGCCAACTCAGCCGACGAAAATATGTGTTTATTTTCGTCGGCTTGAGTGGCCGACGAAAATCCGTTCATTTTCGTCAATCTTATTCTATCGGCCTATTTTCGTCGGCCGACCGACGGATATATGTATTTTCGACGGTTTTTAGCTATTTTCGACGGTTTCTGGCCGACGAAATTAAGCTGTTTTTTTTAATCGTGTGTGCCTGGGAAGCACCGCGCCTATTGCCATTCCTGGGCTGTGGATGAATGTGAAGTTACATCCATCCACAATGGCATCGGCGAGCTATGTCGCTCGGTGGCGCTGATCGCTGATATTGCTTCCTTGATGTGGTTGCCAGCATGTTTTCCAAAGACCTCCCTTCTTTGTCTTGTGATGTTGTTTCTCTCTTTCGTCTTTCTTTTATACATACTTTATATTGCGCTTTGGCATCATATAGATCACTCATATTCCTGTGCTTATGAATAATAAATTTGTTTGAATTGGCGTAAACCTGTCCTTAAGGAAAGGGGTACCGAAAAGACAGACTCAATTTCTTTTTTTAATAAAAGAATTTGTTGGACCAATAATGCTGGTTTGTAGTACATTTGCGCATGCTAAGTTTATTGCTACTACATATATCTAAACACCATGAATGCAAGAAAAGTAAAATACAGCGTTAACTGTCAGTCTGTCACACATGTCTGCATGTCCGGTTCTGCTGACAGAAATATGTCACACGATGGCGAGTTCGACATCTTGCTGGTGGAGCATTGACAATGATGTGCACAAAACAAAAGATTATGCATCATATCTATTCTTGTGAATGAGGTTTGCATTCAGATAATAAATGTCATAATTATCAGAACTGCGGGAGGAGGAGGAAGAGGGGGAAGAGGTCATATGAGTCCCATTTTACAGATACGCTTCAGGCATAGATGATCTCTCAGCAGTCAGGGTCTTAGTATATGCATTAACGATGATAGATGTGCGCAGAAGAATGAGACTGCAGGTATCCTTTCCTTGTTGTATTTCTATCCCACTGCTTACATCTAAATTTTGGTGTCCTCCAATACTTTATAGCTTGCACAGCAGAAAAACACAAGTTTGGAACTCGATCAATCATGTACGCTTCTCAAGTAAAATGAGGGGCATTGCTATATAGCAAGCTTCTGTAGGCATGCCGCATGTGATTGTTGCTGTCAAGTCATCCCAGAACTGTTTGCAGGTAACATTTCTTTGTTGTGTGAGTACACTGTTCACTGTGCTTGCAACTGTTCCATGGTGCCAAGGTGCGGACCATTGGGACTCCATGCATGCACGCAACTGATCGTTCCACGAACCAGTGACCTATGATCTCTGTGCTTGTATTTCGAAGAGACAAGAGAGAATGGGGGCTCGTAGTAGTTGCAGTGTTTTTTGTGACAGCGTGCTGGTGAGGTGAGGTGACCTACTGAACTGAAAACACGCCTCGATCATCAACGACCACAGAGCTGCCATTTCCCCGAGGAATCGGAAATTCGATGCTTTAGTTTATTGAAGCCAACAATGCAAGTATTGAACATTTGTTAATTCTGAACATTCAGATGCAGCGTCTTTCCCCTGCATTTCAGAACAGCAGCTGATTGTTACCGCCACATTGCTTGCTGATGTTGACAAATTGCTTGACATGGACCGAGAACATGATGCAAAAAGTGTGAACTTCTGATAATTCCTCACCTCAGGGGGTACAGCAGCATCCAGCAGAGCCCGCAGGCAAGACATCCAATTTGGCAGCCAGCATCTGCATGTGTAGGCACAGGCGCACAGCAGACCAGTAGGCCACAGAGAACGGCGGTAAGCGTCGGCAAGGCCCCAGGAAGCTGGACCACGACGGCTGAAGCGGAAGGGCTGCAGGCGGCCGGGCTGTCGACTGGCCGCGGGCACGGACACGAACGCCGACGTACGGCGGGAAGATGTCGGCCGCCGTCTCAGAGCGCGATGCATCGAGGGGAGGTGCGCGTTCAAGGGCGGAGCTGGCGCCCGTGGCCGCGGAGGTGACGTTAAGGGAGCGTGCTGTGACGTCGTGGGTGCCGGCGATGCCAAGCGCGACGGCGAGGCGGGCGCGAGCGCGCGCGACAGGCACAGGAGGGATCGGGGGGGCCTGAAGTATTTTTAAACGTTGGATTGGGACGCTGCGGCCACGATTCGTTGAGAGGGTGACGCAGCAGCATTACTGGGCCAAACAGAGGCCCATTTAGTTGAGCCCATGCATCTTTCGTTGAGGCCCACATCGGTGAACTTGGTCCGCGTTGCTCGTCGTTGACTGCCGCCGGCGAGGCGAGCCCCGGAGCCGGAGGCACCATCAATCATCCCTTGTCATGGCCTGATCCTTGGAGAACGAAACGGGAGAACACTTTTTGTTCAATGCACGATCCTCGGGGAATTAGCAATCAGCTCACACTCTTTTGTTTCTGTAACAGACAAGAGGCAGGGAAAACTGGAAATTAAATGGCCAGTGCCATCTGCAATCTGCAGACAGGATCAATGCTACCGATGCATTGCAACACTGACATGACACGGATACGGAACTGCAAGTCCTCCTCGTTCAGCTTACCAAATACTGCAGTAGTAGATACAATAAGGAGGTCATGATCATCAAAGGGTGTCCACAGTCAGGACTAGCACGTGAAATTTAGAACACAACTTCAGTAGGTCCGAATTTTCACAAGATCAAAGTCAGACTCGAAACATGCGTTGGAATTGTGTCGAATATCGTGTACTAGTTAGTTACGTTTGAACTTTGAGCTGTATTAGTGGTATGCATGGTGTAGAGTTTGTGTCATACTCTAAGTAACTCGGGCTGTTATAACCATAGCGACGACTGGGAGAGAGGCGGCGTACTGCTGAGACCCCGGAAGGACCAGTGTTGCAATATTAGGAAGGAGCTCCGTTGTCATGTCTCAGGATGTAGGCTTCAGCTAAACCTCATCAACAAATAGATCCATCATTGCTTCCACGCGCTTATTATTCCAACAAGATATGCTTTGAAATCATATAAATCGCTAGCCATTATTCATGTGCTTTTGAGTAATTGGTTAAGAAAAAAAATAAACTCAAAATGTGGTCTCAATAAAGAGACGCTCAATAATGTCCGACGTATGCATGGTGAAGCATACACCAATTCTTTGAATTTTCGCCACATCCTTCCGGTGGCGAAGCTACATGGTATGCCATATAGGCTATGGCATACCCCGAGAATCTGCATAGTTTATTAGTAAAAAAAAAAGGAATTCCTGATGGTACATCAGTTGCTGGAAGATGAAGCTGGCTCATCTGCTGTTGTCTCGTACTCGCGAGCGCTCGGATCTCGCCTGCAGCTGATGGCACGGACTACGGAGCCGTGGAGACTAAAGGGGTCGAATGGCAATTGGCCAGCAGCAGCAGCGAACACCATACTCTTAAGTTCAACACTGTCCTTCCTTCCTCCCTGATTGCATCTACATTTTGGTGTCCTCCAATACTCCATAGCTACTCCATTGCTTGTAGAAGAGAGAAAACCACAAATTTGAACTTCATACTTCTCAAGTAAAATGGGGGGTATGGCTATACATTAGGCTTGTAGGCATGCAATTGTTGCTGCGGAGTCATGTCAGTACGTACTGTTTCCGAGTATCATTACTTTGTCGTGTGAGCACACTCTAGAATCATTTGTACTTGCAAGCTGCAACTGTTCCATGGTGCCAAACTCGTGTGTCACGTCACGTGCGGAAAATGAAGCCATTACCACCACGTCTGAGTGAATAAAACCAGGTTAGAACTCAAGTAAACAGGAATCATCATCAACACCAAAGTTTTATACCAGCAGACTATGCATTGGGCCTTGGCCTAAGGATCCAACAACGGTAACTGTACTACTGGTCGATCAGTGTTGTTGGATGAACAACCGAATTAACTCCTGTTGTGCAGGGATGTGATTTTTGTGGTTCTATCTCGAAGAGAGAACGAGGACTTGCAGTGTGTTTTGTCCCGTTTGGCCCTTAACGATAGCGCGCTGAGCGTTGGGGGCAACAAAGTTTTGGAACATTTGTAAATCCTGAATATTAATTCAGATCGATGCTATTCATGTTGGTGCCATGTTTGTCATCGAAGTGAGAACTTTTTGAGTACGTGCTCCTCACTAGTCACCTCAAGGATACCACATTGGCAGGCGGCAGCAGGCGGTGGACGCAGTGGTCAGCATCAGCGTGGTCCTGCACGTCCAGGCATTGGAGATGGGCCCTAGACAATATCGACTGACACGGAAGGGCCGTAGGCGGCGGGGCGGTCGATCGGTCATCGGTGTCGTACCATGTTCCGCCGGCCGCGGGCACGAAGGCGGGAGGCCGCCGCCGCCGCCGCCGCCGCCGCCTCGGAGCGCAATGCGACGAGGTGAGGCGCGCGGGGAATAGGGAAGGCGGAGCCGAAGGCCGCGAAGGATGACACCAGGGGAGGTCGCGGACACCGGCGAGGGGGATGCTCTTAGGCCGCGTTTGGTTCGACTTTTTTCCGGAGCGTTTGCGTTTTGAACGTGGAAGCTGAACCAAAGAACCCCGACGCGCGACCTGCTTTTTCCAACGCGGCTGCGTTCTCGCGTACAACTCCCGCAGCGGCCTCGTCCCAGCTTATTTCCGCGTTTGCCCCAAAATTACAGCGAATGCCACCGCCAAGTTGGGTACCGGTTCGGCCGCTTCTATTTCCTTCGCGACTCCCTTCGCGAGCGGCTCCCCTATCCACGCCGGACGCCGCCTTCCACCTCGCCGGTGCGCTCCCAACTCCGGCGCCCGCGCCCCCGGCGGCCGCGCCCTCGCGCCCGCGCCCCCGACCGCCCGCGCCCCCGCCCCCCGGCGCCAGCATCCGCAAATGTAAGATCCGCTTGCTCTCTCTCCATTCCCCCCTCTGCTAGATCTACCTAGGTTTGACCTGATTGCTGTGTGGCGGTGGCAAATCATCTGAGATTACCAACCTTGTGATGTGGTATGTAGCCAGGATGTAGTTTTACGTTTGATGACCTGTTGGTAGTTGTTACTTGTTAGGGATGCCTGGTTGTATGCATATCCGTTTCTGGTTTTGCTTCCTGTTTGTGTGCTTTCTGTTTACTATATGCTGAATTTGATCTCAAGGGAAACGATGAAGAGAACATTGGTCCGTGTTTCTGATTATCCGTGGCCGACAACAATGGTTTTCAAACTGATCCCTCTCTGCCAAATGTTGATTCTGTGGCACTGCAGAATCATATTTTGTTCATGCCTTTCTTGTTCGTACGTTCCTCTCAATTGGATACCTTACTGTATTTACTTGTCTGTATCTCTTTGCTGCATGATTTACGAAATGCTATGATGAATCATGAAATATATTCGCATGTCAGACTTCAGAGATGCTATTGCATTGATGAGAAGATGCTTCATGTTCTGAGCTGCATTGTACTATTTTGTCTTGATTAATTCACTAGTTCCATGTTTCAACCCAATTTATCCAGTAATTTTCGCTGCTTCACTCTTTTGGAAATGTTCGAGATTATATATCTGTTTCATTGTACGAGTTCCATTGCATCTAAATACCTTCTTGTCTGCTTCCACTGTCGAGGGTCAAGTGATGAGTATAAACTGCAACAATATGATGGGAGTAATACTCCTATGATTCCCAAGTATTTAAGTCTCTGATGAAAATCACCCACTGTAATGGCTGTATGAAATGGTTGTAAGCTGATGAAATCACCCACTGTAATGGCTGTATGAAAATTTTGATCTTTCATCCTTCTTGGGTGAAAATTGGAAGGATCATGTCTGTCTTACATGACCTTTGTTTTTTTATGTTCGTGTCTTATAAATTCTTACATGTCTGTCTTACATGACCTTTGATTTTTTGGGTGATAATTCTTTGCTTTTTAAATACATTTGGATTAATACATCGATTGCTTGTGAATGAAAAAATAGTTGATTGCGATCCTCACATTAGTGATGGGTGAAAAGGCGGTGTGGGATAATGCCACTTTGAAGGACTTCATTGATATCTGCAAGGAGGAGCTTATTCTTGGGAATAGACCAAATGGTTGTTTCACTAGAACTGGTTGGAAGAACCTTGAGGATAAACTTCTTGCAAGAGCCGGGTTGAAACTAGTGAGGTCACAATTGAAGAATAAATTGGACAACATGAAAAAAGATTACACCGTGTTCATGGAACTGAAAAATGCTGCCACTGGGCTTGGATGGGATGATGCGAATCAAAGTGTTGAGTGTTCTAGCACGTGGTGGGATGAACATCTTGCGGTGAGTTAAGTTTTGTTTTTTGAAGGGAATTCTATTTGCCTTTGTTATACTTTGTTCCTAACCTTGCTAAATTTATTTTACAGCAATGCAACAACCCAGAGAGAGGTATCAAGTGTGTCCATGTCAAGTTTCGAAAGAGGGGGCCGAAGTACCTTGATGATTTACATCTGCTGTTTGAGAAGGTGCATGTCACCGGTGCTTCCGCATCATGCCCGGGAGATATTCCTTCAAGTGACTCGAGTGATGAGGAACTAGTGGAGATTACTCCCATTGAGAAACCAAAACCAGCAGGAAAGAAGCGCAAACAATTGTCTAGTCAGATTGAAGAGAAGGAGGAGAAGAGTCCATTTTTCCGGATGTAGAAGAACACATGCATGAGGATTGAAAGTGCAGCTGATAAAATTGGATCAAGTCTTGAAGCATCATCGGCTCCTCCGCAATCCAGCCGTGTTCCAACTATTGCAGAAGCTATGAGAATGGTGAAGGATTGTGGTATTCAGGAAAAAACTGCTTTGATGCACACAGCTCACTTATGCATCATGAAGTCTGTATTTAGAGAGTTTTTTGGTGCGCTTGAAACAAACGAAGGAAGGTTTGATTTGATTGAGAGGGAGCACGAGTTAAAGAAGGGCATATAGATCAATTTCTCTTGTGTTTGAACCATTTATTTGCTTACGTTCTCGTATGTTCGAACAATTGTCTTGTATGTTGGAACCAGTGTTGTTTTTTATCTTGGAACCAGTTTTGTTATGTATGTTGGAACCAGATTTGTAGTGTATGGTGGAACTATTTTTTTCCGTGTATGTTTAATAATTTTTTCTTGCATTTTTTGAACAATTTACTTTCTTTATGTAGATGGATGCGAATATGGAAGAGCTGGCTAGAAAAGGGCAGCAGTCTCTTCTTTCACTAAATGAGTTATCTCAACATGCTGCGCTTCTTGGAAATCTGGCTGCTCTTTACAATGAGCGATATGCTAATAAAGCTGAATATAGAGCAAAAGAAGATCCGGAATCTGGTTATGATTGGGTCATGAAGTGCTTCAAGCGTCCAAGATACTTTTACAAGATGTTTCAGATGAGTACAGTGGTTTTTATGGCTCTTCATGATTTATTGGTGTCTTCATATGGTTTGAAATCCTCTAGAAATGTTACATCAATAGAATCATTAGCAATGTTCTTATGGATTGTTGGAGGGCCTCAGTCATTTTCCTAAGCTGAAAACCATTTTGTCCGGTCAACATGGACAGTTCATATGAAATTTAAGGAGGTATTGAAGTGTTTACTTAAATTAGCAAAACACAACATCAAACCGAAGGATCCAACATTTAGCAATGAATATGAGAAGTTAAAAGAACCTCGTTTCTGGCCTCATTTCAAGGGTGCTATTGGTGCAATAGATGGATCACATATTCCGGTTATTGTTCCGGTTGATAAGGTAATTAACTATACTTGTCGTCATGGATATACATCACAAAATGTACTTGCCATATGTGACTTTGATATGAGGTTCACATTTGTGGTTGCTGGATGGGCGGGTTCCACACATGATACACGGATCCTTAACCATGCATTGGCAAACTTTCCTTCATTTCCTGTACCTCCTAAAGGTAAATTGTCCCTTATACACTTTGATCATCATTTTTTACAATGCTAACTTATTTTTCATTTTCAGATAACTACTATCTTGTTGACTCCGGTTATCCAAATCGAACTGGATACCTTGCACCTTTTAAGGGGAGTACGTACCATATACCAGAATTTCGTCATCGTCGTGGACGTCCACCGCAAGGAAAGAATGAGTTATTCAACTTTTTGCACTCCTCTCTCCGCAATGTCATTGAGCGAGCATTTGGAGTTCTCAAGCAAAAATGGCGCATATTGAAAGCTATGCCGAGTTTCTCAGCTGACCGGCAGAAAGAGATCATTATAGTGTGTTTTGCGCTACACAATTTCATTCGTGATAGTCAGTTGCGTGATAAGGAGTTTGAGAGGTGTGACGCAGATGAGGAGTATATGCCAGGAGCATCAAATGTTGAGGAACAAACTCAAGATAGAGGAAGAGAATGAAGTTACTATAAACACAATTCATGATAGGATAGCTGCTTCGATAGAAAATGCAAGGGGAACATGAAATTGCTATGTAGCTGACAACTCTTTTGAAATTAACAATGCACTTATTTATATATGTAATATAATTTCGTGAAAAACATGTCGTCAATGCAAAGTTTACATCATTTCGCTCATTTCACATATAAACAACATATCAGGATCTCAGGGACATTACGGATATTTTACATCAATTCACAGTTTCACAGCAGGTTTAATCAAACGGCGTTCAGCTTTTTCACAGCAGCTTTCTCACAGCAACTTTCTCACAGCAGCTTTTTCACAGCTCACAGCTGAACCAAACGCACGCTTAAGGAATTTGGAACCGTTGGATCAGTTTTCTGTTCGAACTGTCGAAGGGAAGCGGCAGCGTTGCTGGCCGAAGCGGAGGCCCACTTACTTTGAGCCCATCCTTCTTTGTTGAGGCCCGCGTCCGGCAATTTGGTCCGCGTGGCCCTCCCTCTCGCTCGTCGCCGACTCCAGCCACCACAAACCTTTATCACGATGTGATGTGATTCTCGAAGAACGAAACGGAAGAAAGTCTTTTGTTGAATGGATGATCCTCTGAAAAGCAATCAGCTCACACTCTTGTGTACTGACAGACAGAGGGAAAACTACCGATCACATGCAGGGGACGAAACTGCAAGTCCTCATTCAGTTTCAGAAATTAAGAGCAGATACAATCAGAAGATCACAACGATAAGTCAGATTAGCATCGGAGATTCAGTGCACAACTTCAGTAAGTCCAAATTTTCAGGACCCTTGCATGGTCTCCTTGAACTCTGGGTTGGAAGCTAATGCTGCGTGACCCAAAACAAAAATGTCAGTTCCTTTTGGTTTCATTCAGAGTATAACCAATACTAACAGTCACAGCCACAATGCTGGTACAAACGCAGAGCAGCACGAAAAACTGAAGCCAGCAGCATTCGAATTGGGCTGTATGTACGCGGTTGCCAAGGAGAAAGAATACCAACAACGAATCTCTGATCAAACGTTGAGAGATGTATGCTGAACCACATGCATCTATCATGAACACAATACGCAATTTGAGTTGATTACACAACAGCACGTACAACTTCTACCAAAAAGCTACAAAACGTTTCAATGAACGGATTTAATTTGCCAATACCCTCCTGCTACTACAAACAACCCCCCCAAAAAAATTACAGCACCAACCAACATGAGCAGAAGCAACAAAGCAGCACCAACCAACATTAGCAGAATACTGCACGAACTAAGCATCGCGCATGATTAAAAAAAAACAAATAGAAAAGGCAAACACATCAGAAACCACATCAAAAGTACCAGATCGTAGTTCTCGTTCAGAAACGTCAAAGCACAAGAGGACGTCTACTAGCTAAACCAGTTTGGACTGACTGTTAGACAGACCGGATAGTGGCCTGTCCCTACATTTGTACACTAAAAGGAGCTACTACGTGGTTTGTACCACAACCAGCGACACTGAAAAAGATGGAGATACTATCAGGCAAAACTGCGATTCAAAGAATGCTGCACACATCTGGAAGCTTTCATTATTCCTTCGTATCATCAACAAATCATTCCAGCTTTTGTACCTGCAGCCAATGTTACAATGGTAACATAACTCAGATGAACGGGCACGATATATTTCATTGTACAAATAAACAAAAAAGATGATAGATGAAGTATGGATTCATCAGGTTTTGCATTCAGAGGATAGCGAAACTTACAGATTTAGCTGTTACTACTTAGTATGCCTCAGCATCAATATCCCTAGCCTTGTACTCAGCACCAGCTTCATTAGTAGCATTAGTCCTACGCTTAGCTCGAAGCTGATTGCTGGACAAGAAAAAACATACAAGCAACCATGCTCCAGTTACTGGATGTATGAATTATTTTACAGTAATGCAGCTCACAGACAGGATGACATTCCTCTTTCGTCAACCAAAACCAACATTGCATTATAACATCATATATGAATAATATATTAAAACGCCACAATCTGTCACAGTATTTTGGCCAAAACTGAAGATCTATATCATCCAAATTCAGAGCACTCCTCACAAAACAAGAAAATTCAGAGCACCAAAGTAAAAAAACTGGTACATCCTAATTTCTGAATTATGATAACACAAAAGCTGATCAAAGATACTATTTTGCACACGAGGTATCCAAAGGCAAAGGCGGATGGGTTTGTTGTTCTCTAGACTGGTTAACTAGACCAAAATGCACGTCAAACTAGAATACGCAACAGAGCAAATAGTAAGAACCAACAGAAAATATTAAGAAAAGACTACCAAAAGGCATCAATCAAAGTCATGTAACATACATTCAAAATGACCAGTGATGCGTCTAGTTGATGCCAAGTAGCAAGGTATGCATCGAGATCATTTACAGAACCCGACACAGAACAGCACAAACCAATTCAGAGGTGCAACAATGGGTACACATCAAACCAACGTTAAAAAAAAAAAAACTAGCATGTTCAGATAATGCCATTCATCCAAAGTAATGAAGTTGCTGTACTATTTCCAAAAATTTGCTAGTGTCCAGTTCAGTTCCTGAATGAACAGCAAACTGAGGTAACAGTAAGGCAAACCAATAGGGAAAGGTGGTAAAAGCACCACAACATTTGTAAGGAAACAGAGCATGGGTCTCACTGAACGTTATCACTTGATTACAACTAACAGATAGCTCAAGTAGAACTGAACAGACAACCCAAATAGAAGTATCTACAACAGCATTACCTGACATACACTCCAAATTTCCAATCACATTAGGCCAAACCATGTTTAGAAAACAGTAACTAACAAATTCAGAAAACACTATTCATCCACCAATACTTCATTGATGTAACCATTTCAGAAACTAGACTGCATCACTGCAAGCAAGCATCAGCATAGGCTGTCAAGGCAAATGGCACAATGTATCTACAAAGATGGGATGCAGTGCGATCCAACAGGGACAAGACCAATTCCTATTCAGAGATGTAACTGTGCATATAAATCAATCGATCAAACAGATTCAGATAAGGCCATTCAACCATCAATAACGAAATCAGTAGATCTAGATTCTAGAAGACGGGATGCAGGGCGATACAACAAACATACTACAGGATCGGAGTAGAAACGAGGAGGAAGCAGGGCATATGATGGAATGGAACCTTTACCCGGAGGCAGAGACCGCGGCCAATGAGCTGACGTAGGGGATGAAATCGGCGTAGTAGCCGCTGCCGGGGACGAAGGTGATGGTGCGCGTGGTGCGCCCTTCGAGGTCCATGGCGACGACCATCTGTGCCGTGGGGTCCCACATGACGACCTCGGCCTTGCCCTGCGAGCGAAGCAGCGTGACGTCCTGGCGTCCCCTGAGGCATCCCCCCTCGAAGTGGCCCGCCAGAGTCCACGCGACGCCGCCGTTGGTGTCGCGGCGCGCGAAGTCGAGGCAGATGACGACGACGGCGCTGACGCGGTCGTCCATGCAGGTGGCGCAGAGCGTGCCCTCCATCTCGCCGAGCTCCCAGACGGGCCACTGCTGCACCTCCATGGGCGCGGGGACGAGGTCCGAGCACCCCGAGACGGGCTCGTAGCAGAGGAAGAATCCCATGGTGGTGCGCCAGAAGGCGCATCCGTGCGCGCCGACCCCGGACAACGGGACGACGGTCTCGGCCGCGGCGACCCCGGCGCCGATGGTCCACTCCCAGGTCCTGGACGAGAAGGACTCGAAGGCGTAGATGCCGTCCCCGATGGGGAAGGCGACGGCGACGTGGTAGTGGCGGTAGAAGCCGCGGCCGTCGTCCTTGCCCTCGGCCTCCTCGTCGCCGTCGTCGACGACGTCGAAGGTGATGACGACGGCGGGGTCCCCGTGGGCGAAGTGGGCGCGCGCGGGGGGCGGGAGTCGCGCGCGCGTGAAGGCGAGCGGGTTGGCGACGTAGTAGTCCCCGGAGGCTCTGCCGCGGAGGCAGACGAGGCCGCGGGTGGAGGCGAGCGCGGCGGCGGCGTCCTCGTGGATGAGGGAGGAGAAGGTGGGGTCCGGGACGAGCTGCTTGGCGCCGCGGTAGGCGTCCCCGGGCGCGGCGGGCTCGAAGGCGGCGTAGCGGACGGCCCCGCCGAGCGCGTGGTGGAAGAGGCCCGCGAGCGGCCTGGGGAGCGGCGGGGCTGGGGTCGGGTAGGCGGCGTCCTCGTCCTCGGCGTCGGAGAGCGCGTAGACACCCTCGGCGTCGTCGGCGCAGGCGGCGGCGAGGAGGTGGGCGGCGGCGGCGGCGGAGTCGGAGTCGGAGTCGGAGTCGGTGGCGGAGTCCGGGGTGCCGCAGCCGGAGGAGAGCACGAGGATGAGGTCGTCGTCGTCGGAGGATGTGCAGGAGTCGAGGACGACCCAGTCGTCGGCGGAGTCCTGGTCCGAGTCCATGGCGATCGCTAGGGTTTGTTGGCGGTGGGGTAGGGGATCGGATGGGGGAATGCGGGGGGATGTGGGGCTGCGGGCTGCGGCGAGGGGTTTTAATAGGAGGGGAGGGGGAGGGGGAGGGGAAAGAGAGCCCGAGGCTTGGGAAGCGAATGCTTGCTATCGCCGCCGCGGGCCCGCATGTCAGTGGGAGGGGTCGTGCGCTGAAGTTCCAGGTGTCGCAGGGGAAAAGATGTTCCTCCTTTATTTTCCATCTGGAGACCTCCGTCGTTGACTTGACAGGTCAAGGCCTGCACTGCACTGCCCTGCAGAGCTCGTGCTCGATCTCGGCTGCTTCCTTGGCCGGCACGTCAGAGTCATGGATTATTGACAGTCGTCGATCGGCAATTCCTGATTAAATAATAAATATACGTGCGTGCGTGCCAAGACTAGTTGTTGCTAAGTAGACGAAAAAGGCCCACCACCTCCACGGGCCGTAGCGGTTCTAGCTTTAAACGGGCCGATTGCAGGCTGAAACAGCGGCAGCGGCAGCAGTTGAGTAACGGGGAGGCAAGGCGAGGGACACAAAGAAAGCTGCAAACCGTGGCTCACATCATGCGCTGTCCTAGTGTCCTTCCTGTCCTGTCCTCCAGCGAAGGAAGTCTCCTCTGCTCAGCCATGAAAAAGGCAAAAGTCTTCTCTGCTCGGCCATGAAAAAGGCAGAGTCTCCTCTGTTCATTTCTTGCTGGGATCACAGTATTTGCGCAGTGTGATTGATACTCTCATCATCAGCACGCATTGTTAAGGCAGAACCAGGCAGCAGCAGCTCTCTACACGCTACATATCACTCCAGATTAAGGCCCCGTTTGGAATAAAGGAATGAAAAATACAGGAATAGGAAAAAACGTAGGAATGGGCAAAACGTAGGAATCAAGAAGATGAGAAAACCACAGGAATTCAAAACACAGGAAATTAGAATTGTTGTTGTTTGGATTGCAGGAAACATACAAGTTTGAATATTTGAACCACGGAGGGTACTAGCCGTTGCAAGCACATACTAGCCGTTGGACATGTTGCACACATGCTAGTCGTTGGGCATAAGACCGTTGGACCTCTCTAGCTAGCTTCTTGCTATATAATTCACCCATATGACATACAACATTGCAAGAGCCATTCAAACACACTCACCCACCTGCAGCAAACCAAGTAGTAGTATTCATTTTCATGGATTCAAACTACCATCATAGGTCCAGAAATGATGCTGAGTTTATTTTCTGCATATTGCCCACATTACAGCCCACATTACAGGAAGATACCTCTTCCCAAGCATCACAAAAATAAGCAATACACACTTCTTGTAGGAATGGAGCCACATTTATACATGAGACTCTAACTAGTCATGAAATCGTGTGTAGAACCAGATTTCATATGGAGAGAGAGATATTCCAAGCATTAGTCCAAAGATTGCGTGAAAATAATCTTGCTGATTCAAGGTATGTCTCTGTAGAAGAGCAGCTTGGTATATTTTTATATGCAGTGTCAAAAAATGCTAGCAATCGGACATTGCAAGACCAATTTCAGCATAGTGGAGAGACAATCAGCCGGCACTTCCGGGCAGTGTTGTATGCTCTTACATAATTGACATGCAACTATATACGCCCACCTTCTCTACACCCACATCGTATATTAAGACAACCCAAATTTTCTCCATACTTTCAGGTATTTCTTTTTACTGCTATAGCAATAAGAACTTGAACTAAGCATGATACTAATTCTAGAATGATATGTGCAGAACTGTATTGGCGTTATAGATGGCACTCACATCCCTGTGACAATTCCATTTGGTCAAGAAGAGCCATATAGAAACAGAAAATAAGGTCTCTCACAAAATGTCATGGTGGCTTGCGACTTTGATCTAAGGTTTGTTCATGTACATGCTGGATGGGAGGGGTCAGCCTCTGATGCAAGAGTTCTCCAAGATGCACTCAACCATGGATTTAGTGTGCCACCTGGTAAATTTTATTTAGTGGATGCAGGTTATGCAAACACACCAGAATTTCTTGCTCCGTATCGTGGAACAAGATATCATTTACAAGAACAGGGAAGAGCAGCACAAAAACCACAGAACTACAAGGAATTATTCAACCTCCGACATGCTCAGCTACGAAATCATATAGAGAGAATTATTGGTATACTAAAAATGAGGTATCCAATACTCAAAGCTGCTACATTATATGACATTAGTACACAGGTTGACATTGCTGTAGCTTGTTGTGTAACTCACAATTTTATACGGCTACACAATGGAGATATGTCATTGCCCCAGGATGCCTCTATAGATATCAATGAACAAAACATGAGGTCTGTACCACAAAGAGATGATCGATATAACAGTGATGTGCCAACATTTAACAATGAGCATCAAGCAGGAAATGCAATGCGAGATGACATAGCTATGAGAATGTGGGAAGATTATATTACAAGACGAACAAGTCAAAGATAGAGAAGTTCTTATATTAATTGTAAACTCGTCCACTCTCATGAGTCGGTTAATTTGTACCTTGCTAATTATCAGTTATGTTATGAGCACTGCTATATTAGTACTCTATACAAAAGTCAGGCTACCCAATGTTGCAGTAGTTAGTACTACAGCAATTGATCACAAAATAAACATGCGTACCTGCACACATGTAACAAAAGCTAGTCTTATGGAAGCTAAAGTTGTTTGCGTAGCCACCCTAGTCGAAACTGGTCACTAGTAAATGAGAGAAACACTTCCCTGGCTGGTGGATTGTCTTTGAAAATGTCTGCTGCCTTGATCATTTCTTCCATCAGTAGTTCTTCAGCCATCCCCTCAAGTGTTGACACACAATTTTTTATGCTGTATGGATCCTCCATTTTTTTTTCCTCAATAGCTGTAAATCGATCAATCTCCTCTTTTTTGAGCCTTAAGTATCTCTCATGGAAATCATTGGATGAAGTAGTGTCAGGTTTTGGCCTTTTTGCCCGCCTTTTGTCTGGCACTTGTGGAGTTGAAATAGATGGTCTGGAATTTATGCATGGTAGCTCTGGAACTTGTTCTGAATCAAATGCGGTTTGATCAACAAAAGGTTGTTCTTTTTCTCCTTCCAGTGCCTCAAGAAATGCAGAGTCATTTGCTTGGTCTGAGAATTGACTAAATGCATCAGTACCAAACCAGTTGGTTTCATCCTTGCTTCCCCCTTCTTCAGAAATAAAATTCAATGACGAATCTGATCCTGCTACTCCTACAGGTTGTTTCTCCCTATTTGAATAATGATCCATTCCACGACAGCTTCTCCCTTCAGCATATCGTCCTGTATAGATTATATGAAAAATTATTATACACATATACAAGTATAGGAATACGTGCAGTTAGTAAAGATTTAAGTTCAGCTGCAACTCACCATCATAGAGAGCAAACAGATCGTTATAATATGGAAATGACTTGTCTCGCCAGCGAAGAAGGGCTTCTTTGTTTCTACGTGCTTCTAGCGATTTCCAAACCACATCTCGCGCTGTGACCATCATCCTGTCAGGATCCCAACCAAAACCACTTTCTGCAGACAAATCTTTTACAACTCGATACTCTTTTTTCATATCCTGCTCCTTTTGTTTTACTTGAGAAACAGAGTACAAGGTTGAAAATTTTTTATTGAATTGCTCTGTAATACTCTTCCATGCCTCCTTGCTCCATGCATTGTTTGTTCGGAATCTGGGCACATCATGATCTTTTAATAGCCCAATAAGATAAACAATCATTTGATGATTCCAATTTGCTCTACCAGATTTGCTTTTTGGGCCTAATCAGAAATACAATCTTAGTTTTAGAATAATACAAAGAAAGCACCTAATCTTGCTTTATATGAGGTCACAACTTTGACATCATCAGGCTGCTATATTTTCTGTATGCACGAGGGCAATTGCGAAAGTTGGATTGTACAATTGCATTTTGCTAAGCATACAATGACTATCCGTATGTCTTACACGAGTGTAAAAATAATCTCTGATCCACACTGTTACAATGTTTGCTCAACTTGGTGTCTAGTAAATGAGCAAGGCTTCGAACAATAAGTAAAAGTATAAATAAAAGGTTTATGGTCCTGTAACATCTCAAGTCTTCAGTTTTCCTAATTATCAGTCAACCACACCTTTTTTTTTCACAAAGGAAAAATTCGATTCAGACAAATGAAAAATTCCAGGCCACAAGTAGTGCAGAGGCACGGACAAGTCGTTTTCAACAATTAGTTTCTCAAGGACAAATAGCAGAAGCAAACAATTAACGTGCATGCTTCCATTCCTCTGGATAGGTTCGCTACAAGTTGCGATACTCTGATAGATACAGTGCAAATAAAAAGAGAGTATGCGCAAATATTTTTCATTGTAGCTACGGAGTACACTGCTTTTGCCGGCATTGGGTTGGGTGCAGACCCGGCTCTAGGCCAAGGCAGGGCCAAAGGTCCTGGGGTGAAGAAGCAAGCGAGGACCCAGAGCCGGGGCAGCGCCGGCGGTCAAGCGGCAAGAAGTGGCGATACTCTCGTATCGTGCCACTGACGCGTACAGCACCCTCCATCACAGCGGCACCCCCGCCAGCCCTCTCCAGCTCCACCTCGACGCCTGGAAACACGATTCACCACCGCCATCCTACCTCCCTACACTGAGATAAGGCAGGGAGAGCTGAGATCTTTACCTGTTTCTTGTGAAATTACTTCATCCCCTCCAGATTGAGAACCACAATCTAGTGTTGATGGAAGGGGAAAAGGCAGAGGAGGGCGATTCCGTTGAGCAGATGAGCTACTTGGTCGTGGATTCGTCATCTTGAGATCCAATCTTGAGGCAGATGAGCCTAGTTCTGTAGAGCCATGGTTGGGGATGAGAGCTTCGTGAGGAAGAGAAAAAGCAGACCCGGACGGAGAGAGAACCTGAGAGACAGAGACGGAGAAAGAGCGAGCCTTTCTTTCCTTTGACTCGGAGTGGATTTTTTGATTCCTGTAAAATGCACACCCGTAGTTTCCTTTCCTACGGAACGGATCGCCGGTTTCCTCCGTTCCAAACGTAGCAGCGTGTTTCCTTTCCTATCGATTGTATTCCTACAAAAATCCTTTGATTTTCCTTTGATCCAAACGGGGCCTAAAGGGAAACAAAAGTATGGGGTGTGCGTGAACAGCTCGAACACAGGCGTTCATTCTACTTTTTTTGCTCGATCACCTCAACTATTTGGCAGCAGTACCAGGCATATGTAGCATTAGCAGGTGGTGTGTCTAATGATTTGATAATTAACCTTAACCTCTGCACAGTACTACTAACAGATGTGGTAGCATCATCGAGCAGCTAGGTATATAGTATTCTGTCCAGGTGTGTCAGTGAGTGGGGCTAGCTAAGCAGGTCGGTCGGTCCAGCCAGAAGTGCGCACACACCTCGCATGCATGCACATAAAAGTTTCCTAATTAACCAGGGCATCTCTCGCTTTTCCATCTATCGCTTTTCCATTACTGCATGTCATGTGTAGTATTCTTCATTCGTCTTCCTGAATGGTGGCAGTGTTTTCGGCATCATTTGCAGTTAAGTGTACTGCAGCACACGTCTTTTCTTTTCCTTGCAAAAAAAAAAAAAAACCAGTGAGCTAGAATCGATGGAGCTCGATGCGTACGGTCGCAATCGTGCAAGTCTACATCGATCACACGCACGGCAGCAAGTCTACATACACAACACAACAACTCAACGAAGCAATCAAAGATTGAGAGGACACGCAGAATCCATCGCCCGCATCACTACGTGTATGATCGAGCCGATGGTGATGATAAGATTATGGAGGCAGGCAGGGGTGGTGGCTGGGGCGTGTCGCTCCCTCGCTGCCCCAATCCTCAGCGCAACTGGAAATCTATCCAGTCCCTTGGGCCAAACTTTTGTGCCATCCTCCGTCCTCGTCTTGCTCTCTTATATTTTCTTTTGGAATTTTAGAGAGATTTCTCATCATTCTCTCTCTACACGCTGTACGTACTCTTCTCATATTTGTTCCCCTTTCATTTCTGATACAGGCCTCCTCCAAAAGTTAAAGTAAGCTACTAGTTTATACGTCTAAAAATATATTTCCTAACAGTTAGAGAGAGCCAAACACTAGCTCATACATCCAAGATAGATCCACGTATCAACCTCACTTGCTGATTGAACTAGATATAGCTCTTTTCTCTCTCTCCCCTCTCCTGTTGACAGGCGACAAAGAGCCAGGCCGGCCACCTATTGACAGGCGGGCTCATGGCGAGGAATTCATTAGAAAAAAGGTGAGCACATGCACGCACAGTTAATTATACACTCCTATATCCTTAAAGAATGTTCATTTCTACACTAGCCTGGAAGAAGAACTAATAGGAAGAGTCAGGCCTGGCGCATCACTGCTGTCGGTAGGTGATGTATACTAGTATAATACTAGAATGTATATAATGCAAAATGGCATCGTATTTCTTATATATAGCAAAATAGTTAACCCTTTCTTATTTAGGCACCCTAGCTAGCTTGTGTTTTTCTAGAGGGAGTGTCAGTAAAAGGATCGATGTACTCCAGCTTGAGGGACAGGACAGCCAGCCTACAAACCTGGCCTGCCATGGTCAGTGCAAGGAGCAAATGAAAAGCACTAGTATGCTTTACCCACGACCACGATATGCTACAATTCGTTACATCTTGCTCCAGCTGCCTAGTAGCAACGGAGAGTGCAGTGAGATCTGCAAAACACGTGGGGCAATAGAAGAAGACTCTCCTCTAGCTGAAGGAAGCAAGCTTTGCTGCAGAATTAATTTGCAGTTTGCCACCCAGTCAACGAGAAACAAGTTGCAATTTGTGATGGTGATCAGTGATGGTGATGGCGATGGCGATGGCGATGATCAGAGGTGAGATTGAGGAGGATCGTCGGTTGCGCTGTCGCTGCCACCTGCCTCGACCTCCCGTGCCATCCCATCCCGTCCCGTCCCGTTGCAAATTTGCAACAGCTGCACGCACCGCACCGCGCTTGCCTTTTCCTTCGCTGACGCTGTGGGCCCGCGCGGGGTCCACAGTCATTCAATCCACCCACCGGCCTCAGCTGCTGCAGGAATGCATGCAGGATCTAGCACCAGTAGAATGAATGAGTCGGTCCACCACCTTTCCGATTCGCACCTCGTGCAATCTTCTAATCCTCTCCTCTCCTCACGCTACTACTACTCTGGACAAGGAAATCGTCTGCGTTACTTTTCTTTTCTAATTTAAGAAATACCCTTATTTTCCAGGGGCGAAACCGCAAATGCTCCCCGAAACAAATAAAATCGGGGGAAAGAAGCGCAATTATTTCCAGGCCTGCAACTGAGTTGCCTGCGCTGCTACCGCGAGCAGGAATAATTACGAGGGGCGCTCCTTGCTTGCTTGCTTTAAAGCCACTCCTCTCTCTCTCTCTCGAACGGAGGAATAAATTCTTCGCCCACTGCCGCAAGAAAGGCACCTCCCTCCCCTCACCGCCGCCGGGAAAGCTTCCATCTTTGTCCCCATTTGCCCGCACCTCATCCCTCCCCCGGCCAGCCTTGTCCCCGAGGCGAGGCGAGGCGAGGCGAGGCGGGCGGCGGTGAGGCCCTCCCCTCATCCTCCGTCGATGTGACCCCCTCCCCGGTCAGCTGACTGAGGTGATTTCCCCTTCCCCTGTTCACTCCTCCGGGGAGCCGATTGCTGCGTTCAAGAAGCCTCGCATCTTGCCTCGGGCCGCGTGTTTTCTTTTTCTGTGTGTGGATTCTATCGTTTTTTCCTTGAGAAAATCGCATCTTTTCTCCTTGGTTCAAGGGCAGCAGCCGCGAGGGCGTTTCCCTTGACGCCACAGATTTTTCTTGCCTTAATTTGGAGCTGAATCCCGCCTTCTTTTGGGCGTTTCGTAGATCTGTTCAGGGGGGAGTTTTTTTTTGGCAAAATTGCTGGCACCAGATTGCCCCCCGCGTAATGTCTTGTTTTCCTTTTCCTTCTCCTCGAGGCCTGTCGGTTCTTTTCGCTGAATTTCGCTTGTCGATTTTAGGAGTTCCAATCCATCCACCTGATGCAGCTTTAGTCGTTTCAGAGTCCTCCTAATTCATCCTCTATATTTACTACTTTCTTGCAGAACAGGACCCTGTGGTGGTGAATTTCCCCCTCCCCTCTGTGCTCTGTGTGCCACCGATTACCGAGCCGGTCACGTATGAGGAACTGGAAGATCGGGGAGAGCTCCAACGTCTGGGTCAATTTGGTCGCCGTCCCGGCCAATCTCGCCATCGCGGCTCTGGAATTCGCGCTGTGGAGCTCCGTCTGGTGTTTCCTGGCCGTTTCCTCCATCAATTTCTGACCCGAATTCGGAGCACCCAGTCTGTGGGGTTATCAGTGCACTAGTAGGCCACTGGAGCCGGAGCAGTTGCAGCAAAAGGAACGGGCCACCTTCTCTGAGTCGGGATTAGGTGCGGTCCTCAGCTCAAAAGGGCTCGTTTGGTGAGAACTTTTGCTTGCTGTCTGTCTGCTTGTGTCCTTGGTGATGGAGATTGCCGGAATAGGGGTTGGAAGGACATTCTGATTTAATTGAGATTTTCTGATTCCATTGGTTGAGGATGGAGGAGAGGCTACCCGAGGCAGGTGCTGGCGATTTGAGGGCCGAGGATGACTTCAGGAGCTGCTGTGGGGACGAGGAAGAGTGGGAGGACACTGAGGAGTCCTTCACCGCCGGCGTTGCAAAGGGGGAGCTTGATGAGACCTCGGTGCGGCTGTTCTTCAAGGGCGTCTCGAGCCCGGAGGCAGAGGGGAAGAAATTGTCTGGGATAGGGGTGGTGATGGAGAGGTCGCCTGGAGTGCCTGTTCTGAAGGTGCAGAAGAAGCTGGATTTCTATGTGGAGGAGCTGGTGGCCGAGCACTTGGCACTCATGGATGGCCTGCTGGTGGCGCTGCAGAATGGGATAAGGAAGATCTTCGCCTTCACCAATTCAGAGAAGCTATACTTTCAGGTAAGAGCCTTTTGTCATTTCATAATGTGTTGTTTGTGCAGAATCGGTTAAGCATGCATCTAGTTTCAGTCAGCTCATTGAAGTATTGCTTGCTGCAATAGGACTTTGCATAGCACGCTTTATATTTGTAGATTTCGTAGACTTGACTGGGACTCTTAATGTTTGTAAATATGCTCTTTAAAAGCTAATACCTAGATTCTAAATTTGCATTGTTGAGTGGTGAGTGGTTGCAAATCAATCTTTCTTCAGCTTTGAAGTGCATTTTTTAATAAAAAAAACATATTAGCAGACAGTAGAAGCAGTGTACATAAATGAATGAATTATGCATATATTAGTTGTATATGTTGCTGTTGTTTCTGGACCTATTGGCTGACTCCAAATTAGTTATTTAACCAATTCAATCAGGCATAGGCTCATAGTATATAATCATGCTGTTCGCAAGTCCAATGGCTAATCGGCTATGTATACAAATACTACTGGTTGAACAGTTTTGCATTAATACTTTACACTCGAGGACACACTGAATTGAATTGAGACGATGCAAATTCTTGAATGGTGGTGAATATGTGAGGACTCACAGCTGTATGCTTGACATGTTTCTAATTTAGCCGCTGTTTGCGCTTTTGTACATTTATGTATACCATTTTGTATGTCTTTTGCAGTTTTATATGTTTTTTATTAAAATTCGGTCCCAAGCATAAAGATTACTCATTAACCATCATGCAATTTCAGTTCAGTTGTCTTCCCCGTGTATATGTGCTTTAAATTAACATCTGTGCATCGTTTGATAACTGGGCATGTCTTTTTATTGTCTTTTGTTCTGACAGATTGCAGAAGCTGAAATTCTTGAAGACCAGCTTTTGGTAGCCTTAGGGCACAGAATTCTTGAACTAGTTGATAAACTGGAAGACTTTGATTTGATATTGCTTCCTAGCTTTGAACTTGAGAGGCCCTTACAGTTGGCCAAAGAAGCGATAGGCATCAGGTATCTTTCTCCCTATGAGGTTGGCATCTGCCCGATCTGCTGTGAGGAAAAACTAGGTTCTCAGATGGTCAAGACAGGTTGTTCACACACATTTTGCTATAATTGCCTGACTGCATATGTTGAAGAGAAGCTGCTGACCTCAAAGCAGCCTATAAGGTGTCCACAATTCAGGTGTAAATATCTAATTTCAGCTAGTGAATGTAAATCATTCCTTCCAGTTAGCAGCTATGATTCCCTGGAGAGAGCATTTGCAGAAGCTGGCACCTCAGGCATGGAAAGATTTTATTGTCCCTTTCCAAATTGTTCTGTGTTATTAGACCTTAGTCAGCACTTTTCTAGGGCAAGTTCATCAATTCAGTCAGATCTTAGTTGTGTTGAGTGCCCGGAATGCCACAGAGATATTTGTATCAACTGTGGAGTGCCATGGCATATCATGATGGGCTGTGATGAGTACCAGAGCTTGCCTGTCGAAGAAAGAGATGCTGGAGACCTATCATTGCATCGGCTTGCTCAAAACAATAGGTGGAGGCGTTGTCAGAGATGTCGACGAATGATTGAACTAACACAAGGCTGCTTCCATATGACTTGCTGGTATGATCTCCATGTTTGTCTTTTACATAATAAGACAATTTTTATGCAATGAACTGAGCTATACTGTTGTCTAAATCAGTAAGCAGCACTTATCTCCTGGTTTCCTTGGTTTTGTCAAAAGTATCCAGTACCCAAACCGAGGTCACCAAAATGCTAGTGATTATGACCCATGAAGAAATGATGTTTATGTTTTAGTGTAGAGTAAAAATTCCTAGTTTGCTTTGGCTAAGAATCCAATATTGAAAGTTTTCCGAAATCAATAGACATGTGGTAGCTGCTAGTTATAGGAATGTAAGGCACGGTTGCTTGTCTTGAAAATGTTCGTATTAAAGTCAGATTGCTCACTTGTTCTTCCATTTTTTTTTCTGAGGTTGGTTGGTCTTCCATGATTCTGGTTCCCAAAACAATGCTGCATATTTGTTGCATGACAAAAATGATGCCATAAAAATCTTGTAGCATGAACAGTACTGCAGATTTGCTGCATACTATAGTACCATGATAATGTCTCTACTCTATTATGTTTGCATGGGCATACTTGGACACTCTGCTGCTTTGAAGTGGTGAAGCATGTTTTGTGTTGCTGTCAGTCTGTCACACATGGCCCGTTGCCCTAAAAATGCATGCACTAAAGATTGTTGATTCATAAATACATGTTCTGTTCTTTACCTGCTAATAATGGTCATTTTGTCACTTGTGCAGGTGTGGGCACGAGTTCTGCTACTCCTGTGGCGCTGACTATGCTAGCGGTGTACAAACATGCCAATGCGTGTTCTGGGACGATGAAGCTATTGAGCCATCCTCCGCAGCACGATCCAGCCAAGCAGCATCTGAGATCTGGGCATGGGACACATTTGATTGCATGCCAACCGCCGTCGAGGGGTACTCGGAGCAGGAGCGCGCGCAGCTGGCACTCATCCAGAGGTTCCTTGCAGGGGGTTTCAGCCTGGGAGACAACCCCTGCCAGTCGCCACCCCGCTGTGCCGACTCATATATCGTTGACACCATGAAGGACCTCCACCAGCTGCCATGGCTTGAGCGATTTGTCTCAGTGATCAGCGACAGCTACAACGATGACTACATCCAGTGAACAAACAAAAAGGTTATAGATAGCAGTAAAGAAACGGCACATACTAAGTTTCATCTGGAATAATATGTTTCCATGTCCCTGGTTGATAATTGACATATATTAAGGGAAGTGATATGCTTCCTTGCAATGTCACTGTTTGCTCTTGTATTACCTACTTTGGTTTCTGGTGCATCAGCAAAAGAGTTCTCCAGTTGTCACTCTGCAGTTTTAGATTCTTTTTTTTTCTAGTGAGCACATATATTTTCAAGGTTTCTGAAATTAATCGGCAATATGAGCAACTGCCTAGTTGATGCCTTTGGCACTTTCAAATAAATTGCATTGCTTATTTTCTGTTGAGGAAAAGGAAATGTTGGTGAACAGCATTTACGTAACGTTTTGGTCGCTGGTTACCAAGTTATCAGATAGCTCCAGGTGGCCGGTCTATTCGCAAATGGCGCGTATAATTATCTTCAGGAAGAGAAGATAGCGAAGACCGAAGATAAGGTTGTGTTTCCTGTGAGCAGATCTCCAAACTTGTGTTGCACAACTTTTCTGTTCTGAATTCAACCAGATATACCTCCATTTTTTCTTCATCCAAGCTTCCAAGGTGATTTTATACCACATTAACAGTGACACAGCTCCACTAAAAAAGTTGCAGTATTTCAACATTTAAGTTTGGGTTCACTCTGATCAAAATGATCAGAAGTTGCAGCTAGACGGCACAGCCTAAATAGGCATAAATTTGACATCGTGTGACCAGAATAAATGAATCAAACGAATCTGTCTAAACCTTGTTTTACTCTGTTTCCACTAGTCCCAGAAATACATAAGCATGATCATGCGCTGTAGTGACGCGTGATATTCACATTTACAAGGAACATGGCAATGAACAAGCAGTAAAGGGCACAAGATTATAGCAGCTACTTCACAAGATTCGGCAGCATTTTCCGTTGCATACATACTCCCCTTGGAACTCTGGCCATTGGGAGATTTGAACCACTCTACGTTGTGCTTTATGCGCAGCAGGAGTAAGAGCTCACCGTCCTCTCAGGTGGTCTCTGGTTGAGAACCATTCCGCCCTGTGGGTTCTGAACCTGCTGCCCTTGCAGCAATTTCTTTGCTGAAATGAGACAGGAAACACTCCAATGATTTGGTAGTAGCTACAGCAGGTAAACCTTATATCATAGTACATCGTAGCTAGTACATTCTATCAATGTAGAAGAATCCATCTCCTAAAAAAGAATATTTCTAGTCTACATCCCAGTGACTAGCCTATCTGTGTTTTAAGTATTACTCACCAATCTCGTAGAACACATCATTCACATTGATCGCCGTTTTAGCAGATGTTTCCATGAAGAAGAGACCATTCTCTTGAGCATATGCCTTTGCTTCCTGCAGAAAAGGACCATGTTACCAATGGAAAATGCAAAGTATTTGATTTGATAGACACCATTACAATCAATTAACATGGCATAAGCACGAAAAGACATTGCCGCCCTGCCACAACCTTTTTCATGCTCCCAGGACCCAGCTCAGCTTACATGACCCAGCAAACTGGATATAGGTCAGCCTGTCACAATATCTATGTTCCTTCTGCGGTCAATAACTATCAATACTTTTTAGAAGATAGCCAAGACTTCCTATCCTAACAAGGTTGTATCAGAAGATCAGCAGCCAAATTCCATGTACTTTGTTCCCTACTTTTACATACCATATTTTTGATAAATATGCAGTAATTAAATGCAAAACATCTAGGATGAGAAAACACTGAAGGGATGAAGATCCAGCAGCAACTAAAACAAATACAGTAGTACATAAAATATGAGTCAAAATATAGAACTTATAAGAAGCACAGTAACATACTTCTGCTGGCACCTGCCTCGCCTCTAACAAGTCAGCCTTGTTCCCAGCGAGAGCCATTATTGTATTTGGGTTTCCTGAGTTAAAAAGAAATAAAGAAAGTAAAAAATAAACAACATGTATTCAGGTTTCCAAAAATAATTCTTATCATATTTACTGAATCGATTTCTTATACAGATGCCCAACAGCACAAGTGGTCTGTAAGATCTAAAATATTGATACCGTTCCTTTTGAAGGAACTTCTACAACATAAGTGCATATTTCTATATAGAGTATGATGTTACCTTGCGCTTGAAGTTCTTGAACCCATTTCTTCGCACGTGTGAAAGAGGCCTATAGTGCAGAAAAATAAATAATAAGTACCGCTATTCATATGGGCTTACAAACATCTGTATGCTCCTAATATAAAAAAGATGCCAATGACACGGGAATTAATTTGTTGATGGAGACAATCAGAATAAATTTAAAGTTGCCCTGATGTACAGCTCAAGTCATGATTCGGCAGTAGCACCATATTATGAGTGTGTAAAATTTAACTAAGAAACAAGTGGACATGAAGAGAGCCCTAGCTAGCAATGTCAAATAAAATAAAAATGTGAACTGAAATTCTTTTGTTAACATGAAGCAGCGAATCGCAGGAGTCCCATGGCTCAGTAGCACCAAAAGCTACACAATATCGATTCAGATTTTGGGATGCTCATGAATGCAGACAGAAAACAGTGCAAGCATCCAGTTGCTCTAGCTTTGCTGCATCATATTGATTCATTTCTGATGACTCATTTAGTATAAATGTACATTCAAAGGATATATTACACACGCAAACTTGCAACACTGCATTTATGCAGAGCTCAGAGCAGAATTCCCTTAACAATATAATGGCTATACATTACATAGAAACAGATTGGTACAGATCACTATAAACCAAAGTTAGACGCAAAGCTTAGCAGTAATTGCACACAAGGAAGGATGCATGTGAATAATTTTCCAGAACACCTTCTTTCAGTTGTTATTTCAGTGGTATTGACATACTTCAGTTACAGACCACCAACTGGGCAGAGGCACAGAAGGTAGCTAGACTGCAAAGGTATTACCATGTCAAAGAGGAAAAGCAGTGTATACTTTACTAGTTAATATATCGACATATTTAATGCTATTTTTGGACAAAAGGGTAGCTACGAGCAGAGGGCAGCATAACGACAATATGCTTGCGGACTGCAGTAGCTTTTTCTTAAAAAGGAAAAAATGGTCCATTTAAGCGCATTCTTTTCCCATGATCCCATCTAACTCTCTATCCTTTCAGAAGATATTATCATACAAAAATCAAAACGCCAGGAGAACATATGCGCCAAAACACTAGTACACTGGAAGCTCCAAACTTTTGCACTGATCATGAAGAAAGACAGTGCAGTTTGCTATTCTGATCATAGGAGCAAGGGAATTCTTATCAGAGCTACTAGTAATTCCGTCAGTAATAATTGTGTCAGTAATTCTACAGTCATTTGTTTTGACACAAGTCGTACCTGTTAATTTTAGCAATTGCCAAGCATGACTGAGTAAATCATAACATTGAGAAATTACCATCACGGCTCTTTATATTACTATCTCAAGTAAGTATGTCTGCATCGTACTAACCGCATTGGTGATGTCGTAGACAACTATCGCAGCAGCAGCGCCCCGGTAATACATGGGAGCCAAGCTGTGATACCTCTCCTGCCCTGCCGTGTCCCATATCTCAAACTTCACCGTCTCATCGTTCACTGCCAAGGTCTGCGAGAAGAAAGCCGCCCCGATGGTCGATTCCTGCAGCCAAGCTACATATTCAAGCTTCCACTCCACACCACGGACACCTGCGCAGTTCATTTCAGACCCACATGGCCACATGTGAAGGAGTACGGAATCTCACCTGGAATTCGACGAACTGGCCTTTCACAAACCGGAGAACCAGACTGGACTTGCCGGCACCCACATCCCCGAGAAGAACCTGGCGATACAACCCAACAGAGCAAGCAAGCGCGTATAAGCTCAAAATCGCCGTACAAGACAAGAAACCCTTAGTGGGGAAATTCAATCTTTAAACGATCGGGTAAATTCATCAACCCTTTCGCAAAGAAATTCCCAGGAAACGCGGAAGAAGCGGGCATAAACGGTTTTGAGGCCATCATCGGATTGGGGAACAGCGACGAGCGACTCGGGCTCGACAATATTATAGCTGACCAAAAATCCAGACTTGACGGGCGGCAGGATCAAGACACGACGGAATTCGAGGGCTCGGGATGTTGGATCGCTCACCAGCTTGGCGTTGCGGATCTTGTTGCCGCCGGCGGTGGCCGCCATCGAATGGATCACGGTTTGGGATCGAAGGAACCAACCGCCGGAGGGAGAGGGGGAGAGACCTGGGTGGCTGGGGATCAATCAAATCACGCGCACGCGAGCGAGAGATTCCGGGAACAAACTCCTCTTGGGCCTGCTCTTGCAGAAGAAATTGGGGACGCGGAGCTCCTGACGTCCTGTGTGGTTTTGGTTTGGCGTGTCGTGTTGGCTCCTCCTCTGCTCTGCTTTCTGCTTTTGTTATAGTGTGCCTTTCGGACTAAGCCCGAAGCGATTAGCAGAGCGCTCTTTTCCTAGTTTGGTCCCAACATTATTGCGTAATTGCATACGTGTTCTTTGACCAGTGCATCCGACTCGAATTCTTACTTGGACCTCTGACCAGCTTGGCATGGCTTCTTCCAGAGCTGAAGTTGACGTCAGCTATACTACGCTTCCTCACTGATCGTACGAACTTGATGCCGGGAAGTTTTCTTCAGAAAATGCGCTGCAAATAGCATTGATTCGAAACGTACCACTTATTCAGAACTGCGCACTTCGTAGTTGCGCCTTTAAAATTTCTCTTAACGTTAGGTCTGCTCCGTTGCTCTAGGTTCGTTTACCTGCTCCACAAACTGGAACCAAGTCTCTCTAGAAACTCAGAGAAAGTAGATGGTCAAAGTCAACACCGCGCTGATTGGTTGGTGGAAATCAATCGAACGGCAGGGTTCTCTTTGGAATGTGCCATCTACCACCTGATGAGCCGACGCGGTCATCGCAAAGACCCATTTTCATTTGTGGATGTTGCTGTTGAACGCGCAAGAGTGAGAAGAAATGTTCAACTTTTGCACACCGGCCCCGCAATCCGTGCCTCTCATCAGTTGAGAAGGTGGTGGCAGGTCAATTTGGCCTTTGCAGTCACCCAGCTAGCCCTTTCTAGAATGCTCGCTGCTAGTCACCCAATTTGTTTTGTTTTATCATGCCCTGACAGCCTCGCCCTGCTTGCTCTGACTTAAGAACTGGTACCTTTATCCCTCAAAAAAAAGAAAGAATTGGTACCTTTATTATTTCGAGTATCTAGCATCTTATCTGCCGTGATGGTTAGCAAGGAAGGAATGAAGGCCATGTGTCTGTAAAATTATTATAAACAGCAATACTCTTTTCTTTTTCTGAGTTAGCAGAACATGTGTCTGACGACCGGATACTCGTCGATCTGCAATCTAGGTCTCCTCCACCTATGGCTATGGCTATGGCGCTTCGCAGCCTGGCGACGGGGACGTGGGGTTAGTACTTTTGAGTGTCATAATAAATGTTAATGTTTCATGAAAAAATTGGGTCCTCAGCTAATAATCAAAACTGCTCACATTGCGCTTTCTGTGATCTGTTAAATATTCACATAGATTCTTCTGACTTTTATCCGGTTGTGACAAATATTCTTTGCACTTCAGTGCAAATACGATCGTGACCGCACTCTCCTCATCCAACGGTCCAGATGACTCGACGCCCCGGACGGTAGATGAGATACCGTCCACCCCCGATCTCTTGTGCAGTGCTGGACTGGACTGCGTGCCGGCCGGCGCGCTCCCGCGGTTCGCCGCAGTGGCGCTCGGCGTCGGCGTCGTCGCCGGCGACAAGACCATCACGTGACAGGCCTCCTCCGCCGGATGGGGCCCCTCCGCCGCGCCGCTTCGTGCGCTGCGCTTGGCGGGCGGCGCGCGCTGCGCACCTCGCCTGGCCTCGTCTTCCTTGCCGCGCGCGTTCAGCTTCGTGCCCGCCTCCACGCTCAGCCCTTGACACTGTGGTGGCCGGCGCGGCGCCACCTCCCTGCCGCTGGCCGGTCGGTCCGTCACCTGAAAAGCGCGCCACGAACATCATTGATCTCAAAACCTTTCAGTTCAGCGAAAAGCCTTTCAAAATCTGTCGGCATGTCAGGCCTTCTTCTTCCCCACAGGCACACAACACAAAGCTGCGAGGGCGAAATGGGCTGTGGGCTACGCAGGAAACTGGTCATCGATCAAACTACTCTGATGCTGTTGACGACAGCGAAATGGGCTGGCCGTTCTTCTGCCGTCTGCAAGGAGCCCCCCCGGTCCACCGTTGCGCGGTTACGCGTTTAACGGTCTTGGGGCGTCGGCCCCAGGCTGCCGGGGTGCCTTTCTCCGCTGGTGCCGTCCGCCGCGTCTCTACGCCGCCGTCGTTACTGCTTGCTGCGGTCTTTATCACCGCCTGTTCTTGGTCGCCTCTGATTATGTGTTTTGCTGGTGCCGACCTCGCACTGGCCAATATGCTCATTGTCGTCTCTGCTCCGTGGAGGTCCCTGCGCCGGTCGTTGTCTTCCTGTTTGCTGCTCCGGAGAGTTGCTCTTTGATGCGCCTGCGTGTGTGCTTCTTGTCTTGGCCATGGTTTGCCTGCTATCGTCATCTTGTGCTGGGTCTTCGCGAGGTGTTGTGTGAGGTTGGGGTCGGATGCCACTAGCGAATGCTCTGCCCGACATATGTGCCGGTGCTTGCAGCTGCTGCGTCCGCGGATGTAGCTTACCCTGTTGGGGACGTTGTCATGGTTATCCAAGCCTCTTGATCTCGCCGGGTGAAAACTTGGTTCGCTTATAGAGCCTTTTCATCATGTTCTCTTTGGAGACGTTGTCTTGTATGATCCTCCTCATCTCGCTTTCGGTGACCACGGCTTTTCTTGGCGGTGGCCACGGTCTCTCTGTATCCGTAGCCCGTAGGATGTTTTTAGGTTGTGTTCGTGTGGGTAGTGCTTGTAGGTTTCTTTTGTTGCTTGAGGTTGTGTGCCATCGTCTGTGTGGTGGCTCGCTTCGAGAGTTCTCTTTTAGTAAAATATGTGCTTAGGCACGGTCGTGGAAAAAAAAGACAGCGAAATGGGCTGATTTCACGGCAGAACAGAAATGGCCGGCCTACTGGCGAACGAATGACCCACTCAAAAAAAAAAAAACTGGCGAACGAATGCGTATGCTTTCGGTTTAGGTAGGCGCGAACACGCTCAAATGTGGGGCCCAGCGAGGGGGTGACGTGCCCCTCATGACGGCACACCCAGAGCACGAGGAGGAAGAACCTACTCGTGTGCTGGCGGTCTTGTGTGCGGCATCCACACGCAGCTACCAACTCATTGATGTAACAAGTGGAATCCCATGGCCACCAGGATCTTCTGCCTTGCTGCAGGCGCTTGACACATGCGCTAGGCAAACTCTTTTATTTTTTTTCATCGATCTGATAGAAAAAAAAATCAGTTTGGACGGGTAGAGCGCCGAAGGGATCGATCTGACAGAAAAAAAAATTAGTTAGTAGCTTCAAGTTTTGTTGGACAAGCTAGAAAGCACTTGAGCATCCATCATTATTCCTAACTCAACAATTCCACACCACAGGCCTGTGATGCTGAAAATTGATTCAGAACCAGCAGCATCGAAAAATAATGACAACTTTCAAACGAACAGTACAGCTAGCTGACAGTAGTACATGAAACGAGAAGACTGGAGCCGGTCGGCGGCCGACAGATGTGTGTATCGTCTAGATTTCTTCAGCAGAGACATGTAATATCCAACTGAAACGTCGTGGTACCAGCTACGAGTATGTAATGCTGCTGGAGATTCATAAAAGGAGGCAACTGCATGACTTTGTACTTGGCCTTGATCATGTGCTGCTGCTGCTGCTCCCACCGTTCCCCTCCTCCTCCTCCTCCTCCTCCGGCTCATCAAATATCAACCCTGCATCTTTGTAAACCTTGATGTTGGCTACAGGACGTCGTGGGTGCATGTCAGCCGTGTCCCTCAGCGCGGACTCAGCAGCCCTTCGGTCGGATTCCTTAGCACCGAACCCCCCAATATCTACAGAGATTTCTTTGAGGCCTGGTAGGTGCTCGATGCCAGCAGGCACAGCTCCGTACCTGTCCCATCCCTTTGCATTGAAACATAGCTCGAGTCTTTCGAGCTTGGGCATTGTCTCTGCCTCAAAGGTCAGGTACGATATCCTGCCACAGATGACTCTAAAATGCTTCAGAACAGGGAATAATCCACTTCCTCCAGGGATGATGATGATCTTATCTTCAGGAGTTCTAAGGATGTGCAAAACCAGGTGGATAAGGGAGGGCAGCTGTGAAAGAATTCCAAAATCATCCTCCAACACCTCCTGAACAGTGAGATACAGGTCATAGATGCTATGGAGCTGGCCAATCCACTTTGGAACCCTCGAGAACCACGGTACGTACTTTGCATGGAAGCTTTGCAGATGGAAGAAATAAGCTGGGACTGAACACCATACATCGAAGCAGCTTCTGACAAGATCATTATCACTACGAATATGTAGATGTCTGAGGTTGCAAAGATTTTCGAGGGCGTGCACAACTTCCCAACATCTCGCAGCAGTCTCATCTCCAGATTTACTGTAGCGGTAGCCCCAGCTGATTTCAAGATTTGTCAGATTTGTCAGTTCTCTCAGACCCTTGATACTGTCCAATGAGTTGCCCAAATCAAACTGGCCTAGAGTACGCAAAGATTTCATGTTACCAATCCTATCAGGCAATATTACATGATCAGGAACAGCCAAATGCAACAACCGGCTCAAATTAAAAATATCTGATGGTAGTTTCTGAAGCCGTGTTCGTTCATTTAATTTTATTCCATTTCCTATGTCAAACGTTTCCAGTTGCTGGAGATCCCCAATTTTACTAGGTAACTCCACAATGTAACCTTTTGCTACGATCTTTAAGAATCTTAACTGAAACAGATGACGTATCTCAGTAAAGTCTAGCAATGGATCTGACTTGGGCCATCCTGAAATTTCAACTCCTAGAACTCGGAGATGCTTGAACAGTTTAAAAGAGAGCAACTGCGAGGAGGTACCAAATCTTGCTAGTGTACGTATTTGGGATAGCTGGACAGATCTCGCTGCAGCGTCAGCAGTGTCATTTGTTGCATCATCCAGGTTGAGAGAGATCCGGCGGATCTTGTTTTGATGCCCTGTCATGTCTTGCATATCATCCATTATAGTTATGAAATTCTCTTCTCTAGACTTATGTAATATAAGATCGAGCATCATATCATGTACCCGGCAAGATATTACCTCACCATTATAGTCTGTATCTACAGGCTGAATCATACTTCTATTGATAAGCTCATTAAAATAGCTCTTTGCAATATCCTCTGGATCTATCCCACGATCTCTACATATAAATCCTTCAGCAACCCATTGCCTAGTCAAATCATTCTTGTCAATTGTGTAGTCTTCTGGATAAATACCAAGATATAGCATGCAAGTCTTCAAATAATGAGGAAGATTTATGTAGCTGAGATTCAATATTTGTCTCATGCCTTCCAAGCTTGGGCTCACTTCAAAGTTGGAGCCTAGAGACTTCCGTACATACTCCCACTGCTCCTTTTTAAGCTTGTTTGGCTGATTGGCTAACAGGCTAGATGTTGTGATAATTGCAAGTGGCAAGCCACCACATTTTTTCAAAATTTCAGACGACACTTCGTTCAAATATGAAGGGCACATATCCTCTGAACCAAATATTCTTTTGAGGAATAAGCTTCTTGAGTCTTGGTCACTAAGGGCCTTCATTTTGTAAACACATTCAATGTGATTACTACAGCAAGCTCTAGCCACAGCCTCAATTCTGGTAGTTGTTATTACTCTGCTACCATTCGTGTTCTCCGGAAGAGCACATCTGATAATATCCCATGCAGAAGCATCCCAGATGTCATCGATTACAATGAGGTACCTGCCATGTAAATACATATGGAGTGTAGCAACCATCATGACAGAGTAAATGAAGACATGAAAGTATATCATCACTAAAGATCAAAAATAACAAGAAGAAAAACACAATTATCCCTACTCTGTTCCTTTCTTCTCATCCACTCAGTGAAAGATTGAGGAACATCGTTCCCCATTGTCTATTTCATCTTTTCTTTATTTTTTAAAAAGAAGTAGCTTTGTTCTGTGGGCTACACTGAAGGGGCATGGGATGTCAGAACAACCTGTCTGGTGCTAAAATTGAGCAAACGATGGCTCATGGGCCTTGCTCTGTTTTTCAAGTAACAATTCTCAAAACTGAATCATATATACTTAATTAGGCAGTGGTGAGAATGAAATGCTAATTGGAGGGGTGCAATTTGAAGAATAGAAATGAAAAGCAATATTCAGAGTTCTGATAACAATTTAAACCTTTTGTGTATTTTATAAGGGTTTCTCTGTTTTTCATATGCTAATAATGAATATTTTAACAGATCTGATAAAGTACAAAACCATTGAATGCAGATTCCAAGTAATGTGAATGCTAACAAACATCCATTATACATTTAAGGATACAACACATACTAGTCAGCCACAAGAAACCAACGTCTAGAGAACAAATCTAGACACCTCATATTATAAAGTTCTAAAGAATACTATGGTGCTAAAGAAGAATAGCTTCAAAATAAAAAAGAAAGTTTCATATCAGAAATCACTCAGAGCACAATTACTTTGAGACGCGCGTACCTCTTGTCCAATAGGAAATTTTTCAGTGCAATGATCAATTCAGACTCTTCCCACATTTCAATGTTGGTGTCCTTAGGAGCTATAAATCCAGCTTGAGATAATATGCTTCTCAGAATCTTCCTAATGTTTGGTTTTTGGGACACAGAAACAAAAGCTCGAGACTGGAACTTCTCCTCAAGCTTGTGATAAATCTCATTTGCAAGCGTAGTCTTTCCGAGACCTCCAAAGCCCACAATAGAGAGCACCTTTAGCTGATGCGCAGGCACACCCTCTCCATCCATCAACTGAATCAGCTGGTCTCTTGGTCCCTTGACACCGACAAGGCTCGTCGTCTCCGCATGGAGCGCCAACAAGCGAGGATCGATGGTTGTGTTGTTTTGCTTTGGGACAGTGTCGTCAATCTTGTACCTCGTGCGCCGCTCACTTGCCTCCTTGACACGGATCTTAAGGCCTTCAAACTCTTTTGCAATCTCATGCCTAGTGTTCATTGTTGTCAGCAACTTGGTGCTCCTGGTGATGAACCCTTTGAATCCGTGTGGCTTGCTGGAGTCACGTTCCACGCGGAGCATGAACTCGCTGATGCTGTCCTCGATGTCATAGGACAGCTCGCGAACCTCCTTGGCCCAGCACTTGTCTTGCTCGTCAGGCTCCTCTGAATCCGAGATCTTCTTCAGGAAGACATACATGCTCTCGAGCTCAGCTTTTAGGAACATGATCTGCCCCTTATCTTCTTTGAGCAACTTGTACTCGGCTGTGAGCAGCTCACCAAGCTTTCGAAGCAGGGAGCCCATGGCGCCGCCCGATGCGCTCACCACCGCAGCCTCCATGGCCTCCTCTTTCCTCTCTTTGCTTGCTCTCACTGTGACCGTGTGCAGTTTTCTCTGTGGTGCACTGTGAGGGCAGCTGGACAAGATCGAATCATGGGGCTGGAAAACCGAACTCCAAACTCTGTTGGACTTGAGCGAATAAACAATTCATATTGATCGGGACAACCATTTCTTGCCGACGTTTTGGGGAACGAGGAGAGCAGTGGTTGGGAGGAGTCGAGGACGTCCTCAACTACATCTCCTTCGCGGCAGTCCCCTCCTCAACAGCTTCTTCTCCGGCCTTGGATCGAACTGCTTGCATGGCTTTTCCACTGCAACCCCTCTTCGACTAGGCACACTTTGTTGGAGGAGGACGACGAGCTCCTGCTTGATTTGTGGAGGAGGGAGAAGAGGATCTCTGACTTGATCTGTGGAAGAAGAGGAGGCAGATCTGACACAGCCACTACAAGCTTGATTTGTGGTCAATTTTATAGATCCGTGGCTGATTTAGAAGGGATGGGGAATAGATAGAACGTTGGGAACTGGAGGGAGATGGGCAGATGGGGAAGGAGTGGAAGAACCTTCGTGGAGGAGAAAGGAGACGGCGACACAAGAGAAAGGTGGCGGTGTGGGGCGGAGCAGTGGAGATAGGGTGCGCTGGTGATTTGGTGAACAAGAAGCGAGGAGAGAAAGAGTTGTATTTTTTTTTTGAAAAACTACACTGGAGCCCTCGTAGTCCAAGGGCAGACGATTTCGCCGACTGGCTAGGACCATATCTGATGTGATTGAGAGAAAATTAGAAGAGAGAAGACTCGCTAGCTAGCGGTGTAACAAGAGGTAGGCAAGTTTACGAGAGAGAATGTGAACTAGTATTCTTTTTTTTTCTCTCTCACTAATAACTCAGCTGGTGATCTCGCCAAGTCTGCTGAGGATGCTCGAATCGTCCTCGCCGTCGATATTTTCCTCCCCAAAATCGACGCTGATATTATTCCAATGATCTTTTTTCACATGTGATCAGTGTTCTCTTTAGCATAAAGTAAAGTCGTACTAATGGAGAATAGGGTGCCCACTTCACGATACCAGTTCAAAAGGAAACAAAGTTGATAGGTATACATGTGGATGCCAATTGTGCGTCTTCTGGTTTGCTCATCCTAAAAGTCTTTCCACGACCCTTTTTTTTCTTTAGCTGCCCACGACCGTCAGTTGCTGACAAAATAATCTAAAGTTGAACAGTAAATACATACATATCAATACGACCCACAACGATGGATGGGTTGTATGGCCCAGTAGGGCCATGGATAGTGAGAATCAAAGATAAATTAGATTATATGCTTATGGAAAATCTTAAATAAGCCTATGGAAAATCGAGTTAGGAGAAATCTGATTGTTGAACCAGCCGTAAGAAAACATTAAATTTGTATAAATTGTTGAACCAGATAGAGGTTAACACAGTAACAGCCTCGCTCAAAAGTTATAAGAACAAATATTAACATGTCTATTTCAAAAATATAGTTCCATTGCCGGGATTTGAACCCGGGTCGCCTGGGTGAAAGCCAGGTATCCTAACCGGACTAGACGACAATGGATGTTGTGACTGTTACGCGAGATTAATTCTTAATTACGCTTGCTCTCAACCTGACAGCCCTGTGGAACTCTGCTCATGGTTTCATGGTTTTGGAAGCTGACCGTTCAGATCTGGCTTGAACCTTGCTTTTGAACACTTTGTTGCTTTGTGCGAGTAAGGTTCGTCTGTGAATGTCAACTGGCCAGGTACCCACCGGCGGACCTATGTAGAGGCGAAACGGGGTACCGGCTCCCCTTGGCCAAGAAATCTTCTTTAAGATAGGCTATACCAGCGCAGTTGTACATCAATATGTTAGCTCAATTAACACTAATTGGCCCCTGCTTCCAATTGGCTCACGTTCCGCCACTGCTGGTATCTGTTTAATAAAGGAACACATGTACACATTTTACTTCTGATTGCTAGACTTCTTAGAGGGATTCAAAGATGAAACAACTCATAATGGGGTTGTGGTGTCAAAGATGCTGCCTGGAAATTAACAACTGCAAGAAACACACCGAGACAGCTCCAGCTCTCTCCTGACCAAGTTGTGCAGAGCAGAAGCTGAGACATGCTGTATTCAGCGGGTCCATTCTCGCCACCTCCCGTCTCATCTTTCGCCATTTGGAACACAGCGCAGTACACAGTACTTCATGCTTTACTCGTGCTGCAAACATCTCCGTGTTTTATTGCTGTACTTCCAAAATTAAAATCAGTTTTTGTAGTAGCACTGTGTTAATTTTTTTGTTTTTTTTGGACCCTCCAGCTTTTCCTATATACACTACACCACTACCATACTACTCCAGCGTTTCCCAGTACACACCACTCCATACTGCAACTATCTGCATCCACTAGTAGCTAGCCAGTGATATTAGTCACGAAACAGAGAGGCCACCAATTAAGCAAGAGAGAGCTGTTTATTGATCAGTTTGGCTTGTTACTCGTCCAGAAATGATGATCGAGCGCAAATACATTCTGAGAATGGCTGGCATCTGGGAAAATGTTCTGACAAATCTTTGATCATCTTGTGCATTCTTGTTGCTACTGTGTCCCTTGCAACGGGCAACATACAAATCGAGCTGAGGCTAGCGATGGAGAAGCACCGCTCAGTGGACGACGACATGGGAATTCCACCCCACCACATGGGCTATCTGCATCCACTAGCCGGTGATTTATATTAGTCACGAAACAGAGAAGCCACCAATTAAGCAAGAGAGAGCTGGTTCAGTTGTTGGCTTGTTGCTCGTCCGGAAATGGTGATCGCGTCCAAATACATTCTGAGAAGAGCATGGCTGGCATCTGGGAAAATGTTCCGATATATACTGAAACATCTTGTGTATTGTTGTGCGGGTGTCCCTTGCAACGGGCAACATGCAAATCGAGCTAACAGTTCAATGGACGACATGGGAATTCCACCCCACCTGCATGGACTAGTGCTGCAAGTGCAGAAAGGATTTTAAGAACATGAATAGGGTAATTAAGATGCATGTCTCGATATGTCTTGTAGGAAAATTACTATAATTTTAATTAGAGGAAATCATGTTGTAATTTAATGTGCCTGCTTGGATTATACAAATAGATAAAAACTACCATCTTTTTTTTCTTTACCCCATTTCCATTATCAGAACGGAAATACAAGAAGTTCAGAAAAGAAACCCTCTGATTCAGACTAAACTGAAAGGGACTGAACAACATGCCCGAGATTCCCAATAAAAAAATACCATCCTATCTGAACTAATTTACCTGGGAAACAAAAATTTCAACAAAATGTACTCCCTTTATATATACTATAACTACACGACGATGGTCACAGTATGTAGATATGTCCGTGCAGCACACAGCAGCTACACTTCACTACTTATTAATGGTACTTAATTAATATCTAACCTAACACGTCTCGATAAAATCACATGCCTGTATATAAATGTTGGAGAAATCCAATGGACCAACAAGGTTTCCCTTCTCATTTTCCCATCTACTGATCGAAAATAACTGATTCAGAAACAATCGGGGCAGGGGGAGAGAAACACAAGATCGAACCAACAAATGCAACTCGATCCAAAGCTGTTGTTGGCTTGCATGCAAGGGATCGAATGGAAATGGGATGCACCGAGGAAAGAATGGTCGCGGCTTGGTACTCTGATGGATTCACACTGCTGGGAGTCAGCATGACGCATGCGGTGTGAGAACCGTGAGGCGGCGCGCGCTGGAAGATGATGGCAGAGTTGATAGTAGAGGCTACTAGCTAGTATTATACGCATGGCACCGACCGGAAGCACGGCGGCAGACGAGAGGATGGAACAGGATTAATGAATCATGGCAACACGGCAACACCCTCCTGCACGCACCTGATGACATGTAAATCGATTGTCCACGCGTACTCTCTTTGACGCGAACCGACGAACCTACATGCTGGATCCATGGGAAGCTTCAGGAAAGGTGTGCAGTGTGCTATGGCTAGTGAACAATAAACAATGATGGTCTTACTCTCCAAACTTACTGCAGATTTAGGGGTTATTTTAAATGACAATGGAGCTGTGTAATTCATATACAAATTTAAAAGGTTGCTTCGTATTATTTATCATAATAGTATAGGTGGGTAATTTAGATGAACGTTAGGAGGTTACTTCAAATTATTTCTCATAACAGCAAAGGTGATTAATATAAATACATATCTACAGGATTCCTTTAGAGTATTTTTTATTATGGTAGAGGTGGGTAAAACAAATTTAAATAAATAATAGATTTCAGCGGTTGATTATTCGTATAAATGATGATTAGAATCCTACTGAATTGATGGTCGGTTGTTACCAAAAAAAAAAAAAAACTGTCGACGAGGTTCTTGCCAAGCACAACACATTACTACACCAAGTGTGTTTGTTTAATTTGTTTGTTTCTTTGCCAAAATTGAAGTACATGTTCTTAACGCAACCCACATGCTCGTGACCTCTATCAGGCGATGAGGGAGCATTATATTGGCATCTGCTTCTTCAATATATATACCACCCACTCCACATACTGCAACTCTCTGCATCCGACTAGCCAGTGATATTAGTCTCGATCGAGACAAAGAGGACACCAAGCAAGAGATCCAGAATCAAGAGCTGTCCAGCCGTTGCTGGCTTCTTGCTCGTTATACATTTTAAGAATGGCTGGCATCTGGAGAAATGCTCTGAGAGATTCTGGATCAAACTGCGTGTTGTTGTGAGGGTGTCCCCTGCAACGGTAACATACAAATGGAGCTTAGGCTAGCGAAGGAGGAGAAGCAAAGTTCAATGGACGAGATGGAAACGCCACCCCACCAAATTTAGAGCAGGAGCCATGCCAAACATGCCCTAAGTGTGTAAAGGCTTAGGCAACAAAGGCATCTGTCGTGCATAAGTGTGCGCAAATTGCGAGAATATTAGAGGAAATCAAATCATGTTTTAATTTAATGTTGCTGCTTGGATTACACAAATAAATAAAATCTACCATCCTATTTGAACTGTAATTTTCATCGGAAAATTTCGACAAATTTACTCCCTCCGTAACCGCGACGATCGATATAAATGTCCGTGCACCACAGAGCAGGCAGTTAAACCTCTGTACTACTTACTATTAGCTACTAATATCCAACCTAACACGTCTGGATGAAATCACGTGCCTATAAATACTCGAGAAAGAAATCCTATTGACCACCAGCCCACCACACACGCACACACTACTCATCATGTATGTATGCGCCCGTTCTATTAGTCTTAGCTTTCTCTAGGCAGGCTTCCTTCGTTCTCATGTTCCCGTCTACTGAAAACTGGTTAAGAAACAATTAAGGAAAAACATAACGAGCAACAAGTACAACTCCAAATTAAGTTCTTGTCGAGCATGCAGCAAGGGAGTGGAAATGGGTGGCACCGAGGAAAGAATGGTCGCGAGGAGATTCTCTGGAGCCACGGTGCTGAAGTTTGTATCATGATCAGGGAATTGTCAGTCAGAGCGGGGCGAAGATGGTGGTAGAGTTCATCATGGAGGACGTTACAACGGTTCCTCTTGGCCCTTGGCGGGATGAACTGTCTCACATCCGTCTGTCCATGCGGAAATTGATGCAGCAGGTAGGTACAGCCTCGACCAGAGAGATAAGAAAAAAACGACAGATAGAAGAAGCAAAGATGCGGATCCCCTTCTGCTTTTCATTCCATCTCTCAATTCTGTTCGTGAAGACAGCTTCGGGCACTGGCCATGATTCCCGACTGCAGTAGAGCTTCGCGTCAGTAGCGAGCGCCGCCGCCGATTGCAGCAGCAGCAATGTAGCAAGTAGCAACACACCTAATGCATGTATATTTTCTACTCATTAGAGGGCTCATTTTGGTGCTGACACTGACACTGTAGTAACCAATGGCAGAATTAAGGAAGATGGCTCCATTGAGTTGTGGACAAAAGCACAAGATGACGACTCCGGTCGACTTGAGCAATCATTTCTGAATCTTAGTGGAATTATTTGTCGCCCGTTTGGTATGAACAGCCAGATTCCCCATTCCTAGCCTGAACGACACTTCCCATAAGAACAAGATTGTTTAAGCTGTCCACAGGTTTAGTCAACTGATGGGAAGATTGCACAGGTTTAGTCAACCCACTGAGATCCAAAGAAAGAAACAGGCCAACCTAGTCAATCAATGACTGCTCAGATGCACGTGCCTGCTCTAAGACTAGTCCAAAATTAAGATGTATTAGTAATGCTCTATGGAAGAAATTTTTTTATAATCTAGGAGACAAAGGGACATTGTAGTTTCTACTGGCAGCAATGTGTTACTGAAGCATCAGATGCTTTTACACCTGAACGACTGGCTCACTGGTCTGCAGCCTTCAAGCGTACTGAAACCCCATGTTTCTGACAAAATTATCTTCAGCTGTAAGATGATGATTTCAGGCTATTGGGGTTTCAGTATTATACCGGGGACTTTTTGACTCTTGCAAATTGAGGCAGCTTATTGGGGCTTTGTTACTCAAGCATGTATCCTGATCACTGGTGCTCTGTTGTGGTCTCAATTTCAAGTTTCAACGCAGTATGAACGCCATCACCAGCTCATCATCAAAACTGATGAAGTGATCAGTAACACTAACAAAACAGATGAATTTGTTTACCATGCCTTGGTGCTACACTCCATTTGCATATCATTTTCCTCAGAATTCATGTGCTCTTATGTGGCTGTGTCACCAACAAGTGACCACCTCGGATCCCTTGATCTTCTCTGATGCTCTGCTCAAAGTTTTATAGTCCCTGTTCTGCACAGCTAACATGGGGTCATGTAGACTTCTGAGAAACGGCCTTTTGCTTGTGTCTCAAAGTTGGGTCGCTTCGCTTTGGCAAGGCTGGAAATGGAATTTAGTCGATCTACTTAGCTCTGAATTTCTTCTGCTCGAGCATGCAGCAGAATATGCTGACTTTGGAGGTGAAGCAGAGGAAGAATAAGACGAGATTGATCACTTTGGTTAGCATGAGCGATCTTATCAGGTTTCATGACGCATGAGGTTAAACACTCCTGCTTTCCTTAATTAAATAGTAAATTTATCAGGATTAATCTACCGCGCGCATGCAGTGACATCAACTTTTTTGACAGCACCAAATTTTCTCTGACCATATTGCCTTTTTTCTTTATTGACAACTTCATGCCGTGCATCAGAACTTCAGAAAGGTAGGAGAGTACTTATATAGTCTTTAGAGATGGAATGCAAGTTCAACAGAAAATTCATGGTCCCTGTTGGATTATCATTGTTACTATTATGTGGCATGATGTGAATAGTTTGATCCAAAGAGAAGACAGAAAAAAGTTTCAGTAAATTTTGTAGTTGAGCACTTCAACTACTTCTTAAAAAAGAAGAGAAAGGGACCAAATTTAGCCATTGAATTGAATTCTAAGCTCATCACTCTTATAGCTGAAAATGGACTCTTAACGGCCAGTTTTAGGACATGAAAAATGATTTTTCACAAGTTTCCATAAACTGAAAATTTATCTATTAGATACGCACTCTGTAGCTTGCGGTGTAATTTAGGCAGTGCTACAGGAAAAAACAAAGGAAGTCAAAGAGAATCGACTAATTGGAGCATACCTTGTGACAGAAACACTTGCGATAGTCTGATTATAATCAGGATAAGGACGAATGCCTACTAAAAGATCTCTATACACTTAAGATTGGAAAAAAAAAGTTACATAATTATATGATTGCAGGATATAGAGCCAGCTTAGATCAACTCAAAAATAGCCTAAATAATTGTTTCTAACTGTGGCTGTGTTGATTGCTTTTTTTTTTGGGTAGGGATCATCCAAAGAGAGTAGAATATATATGTAAGATACTTGACACAAATCATGTGCACTGCAAGATGTGTACAAAAACAAGTGGAGATCACATGGCTTCGCATTACGAGAAGGATACAATATCAGTAGAATCCCGGACCAAAATTGAAACACCACAAAAGAGGATGAGAAAGGCTTATGTTTGATGAAACTGAGTAACAGACAATAGAGGTGCTAGAATTTGTGGGAGCACACGAGAGTTTCGTAAGTATATTTTCTTTTAGAAATTCATAATTTTTGTTCAAGAAAATACGCCAGATCTTTTAACCGGAATATCTGAACAACCAGGATAGTGCTACACCATAAAACAGATGATGTACTCGTTGGACGCTTGGAAGGAAGTCTTGCAATGCTATGCATACAAGCAACATTCAGTCTAGAGAGAGGTCAATTTGTGGGCCGTAAATGTAATGTTTTCTCTAACCATTACCAAAGGAAAGAGGCACTCAGATTTTTCTGTATGCCAAAATTTCCTGGATGACCACGAGTACCAAGTGCCAGGTTAAAACATCGGTTTCCTCCTCTTACAACTCCACAGCTGTTGACTGCATTTTCGTCCAGGCTGAAAATGATGGACTCAACCATCACACTTTTCCAAGCCTGGAAATGTTCAGCATCTTTTTTCTTTGTTCCCATGCTTGTTAAGGTCGCATGCATCTGTTCTCATGAGCATGTAGTTATTTTGAAGTAACATGCGTAGGTGTGTCACTTTCCTAGAAGTGAATAATCTATGGCAACAGTTTAAGTCGTATGAATGCTTTAAGATTCTTCAGCTCCAGCCGTACAACTAGTAAAGGGGGACTGATTTTCTTACCTAATCCGAAGCTTCTCCAAGTTTTGTCGTTCCAAATGTAAGTTACACTTTAATTTGAGACAAATCCGCACATACCTTTCCACCCGACATAAAACAGCATTAGAATTTGTCTGTCAAGAATTTTTTTTTATCAACCCTTTACTCAGTAGAAAAATTATGTATAGCTTTTACATCCTGAGTTTTTCTTCCTGAAACTATTTTCCTGTTAATTCGAAGAGACAACCGTGGTCTCAAATCACGACAACAACTGGCCATAAAGAGAAATTACACAAGTCAACAAAAAAAGTAGCAAACGTACTCCAAAATATATGATAGATACCATTCAGGCCAGAAATTACAGTAATTTGCAAATAAGCAAAAGGATCCAATTTGAGAGAAAAATCTAGTAAATTATTTTTGCTCCTATAATGCAATGACACGTAGCTGTCCTTCTATCTAGGAAAAAAAATCTACTAGTAAACTGGTTGGTATTGGTAAATGAAGTCCTGGCTGAAACTAAGACATGTTGTTGTAGGAATTACCACTCACCCTCATTTGTGGTAAAAAAGAAAAAGGCTAGCAGATAATTCACCCCTGCAGAATTAAAAGGACTAGCTCTTAAACAAATCAATTACACTCCTACAGAGTCAAGGGGCATGACCTCTGCCTTGACTTGGCACAACATAGTGTTGATGTGCTCAACCATAGAAAAAAAAGCTGGCCCTCATCTGATAAATTCCTACAGCTCAAAAGATCAGAACGAGTCCTCAACCCTAAAAAAAAAAGTACCACTGACTTGATCTGTTAAATTCAGGAAATGAAATGAGAAAGTTCAACTTATAAGGCCAAAATTCCACTGACTTGACTTGGGCGAAAATTTCTAACATCTTAATCTTTGTCTATGTTTAGTTCAACGTATGACCACTCGTTTAAATATGAACCAATCAAGAAGAGGCCATCCAAACATATTAATACAGCGTTTAATAACCAAGTCCGTATGACCGTACACAGCCTCCATTTGGCCCCATCACCATGTATGGCATGTAAGCAGCTATCTTAGCCCTAGAAGCAAGAACAAAAGCTCCTAAGGCCAGCCATGGAGGAGGAGAAGCCGTCGGAAAGGGTCAAGGAGGGCGGCGGCGGAGTGGAAGTCGGAACTGAAGATGATGATGATTTGGTGTTTCCTGGGTACCGGTTCCATCCGACGGACCAGGAGCTCGTGGGATTCTACCTTGCGAGGAAGGTGGAGAAGAAGGGCATCAGTATTGACATCATCAAGGAGGTCGACATCTACAAGCACGACCCCTGGGATCTTCCAAGTAAGTTTTGAACTTTTGATTGATTGTGTTCTTCTGTGATGGAAGCATGGATCGATCGGAGCTAACAGCTAACTGTGTGGAGGCATGATGAATAATATGCAGATGAAGCTCGGCATGTGGTGCAGGGTGCAGGAGACAAAGAAGACTGGTACTTCTTCTGCCTGCGTGGCCGCAAGTACAGGAACAGCATCCGGCCCAACCGCGTCACCGGCTCCGGCTTCTGGAAGGCCACCGGCATCGACAAGCCCATACACGGCGGCGCCGGCGGCGAGTGCCTCGGGCTCAAGAAGTCCCTCGTCTACTACCGCGGCAGCGCCGGCAGGGGCACCAAGACCGACTGGATGATGCACGAGTTCCGCCTCCCTTCATCGACGGCATCAGCCGAGCTCCAAGATGCAGTCAGTACTAACAATTTCAGATCAAACTCGCTCTAGTCATCATCACAGATAAACCGAAACACAATTGTTAATAATTCTTTGTTCATGTCTAATCACACAGGAAATATGGACGATATGCCGGATCTTCAAGAGGAACATGTCCTACACCTACAGTAGGAGGCGCCAGCAGCAGCAGAAACGAGACCACGGCAGCAAACGAAGCCATCAGCAGCAGCAGCAGCAGTTGCAGTATTACTATGACTATCGCTATCACCATCAGCACGGCGCTTCCATGACGAGGAGCAGCTTCGATTATTCGTCAGAGGCGAGCGAGGCTTATCCCACTGACCACCACCAGCCGTTCCTGCTGCACGGTTTCCATGGCGCGTCATCAGCCAAAACAACAGCGACAGCTTCATCAGGATTGATGGGAGCTCCTTTGCTGCCATCGATGTCAGTGTGGAGCGAGCTGACGACCTTCAGAGACAGCGGTAGCACCTGGGACGAGCTCGGGAGGATCATGGAGATCTGACGACGGATGCAATGCAACCTGTCTACATGTAAATACGATCGCTAGCTTGCATGGCTGTGTGGCATTAGTTTTACATTTCTCGTATGTTTTATGAACACGAGTGTGGCTGCATATGGTACTCATCACCAGATCGGATATGTAGTTTGGTACATCCTCCTGAACTCGTTATTATGCTTCAACACGTGTCCGCTTCTCATTGGGACGATTATGAGTCACTGGCTTGCCGAAACCGGCATGTATATCCAACATCACTGCAGATAATTGAGGCCATGACTCCACTCCCTATCTAGGCGTGGGTGGTGAAAGTAGTAGTAGTGGACTGTGTGGATGCTAAGAAGTCCATAATAACACTGAGTTTTTATTTTTATTTTTCATGGATGGTAGTGTAATAACTGTGTGTATGTTTAGTGTCTTCTTAATGCATATAGGAGTCAGCTTCCATACATATAAATCAGTAGGAGTAAAATGGTAAATATATGGAACATCGGAGATTTTGCCCCTACTATAAGACTTTCAATGGTCATTTTGTCCATGTGTTTTTTCTAAATTGGTGATTTTATACCAGCTTCTTTGGATTGAATCTACCGTTTATCCCTATTTTTGATGTTCCTTAGATGGAACCAGATTATAAGTGAATAAAAAAATAAAAAGTTGTGTATGTGAATGGGTTGAGGCCTTGAGGGGAGGAGACGTGGTATATGAAACACAACCACTTTGGTGACCATCTCCACTCGGCAGCTTGCGATCCGGCTGTACCTCTCAGTTTATTCGAAGCGACGAACGTGATGGCTGGTGAATCGAGTGTGGCGGGTGGGGGAACACAAAAATATCAGTCTTTGTGACTTCGGCGTGCAATAACTTATTTTGTACTTAACGAATTTGAATCATTCGTTCTTTTGGTTAAATTGTGCATTATGAACATGCCTTCTTCTGGTGTTTCATCCACTAAAACAAGTTTTCTTTACTACAACTGCATGCATGAAGAGTAAATTTGAAGGTGGGCACTGATCGTCCTTCAGCCCCAGGTCGTTTTGAATTTTTTGATAGCATTATTTACTTGCGGCCTAGTATACGACTTGCATGTGATTGGCCCGGTGCGTGTAAAGCTATTGCAAATTCTTACTTAAAACAAGCTTGTACATGACGAAATAAATGAATAAAAATCATTGCAACGAATGAATGTAGTTTAAATAGCTCTCGGTTGAAAGCTGAATTTTTGTTAAGAGGGTAAAGCAGAACAAGTGTTGTCGTATTTGCCCATAATCGATATAGATTTCTACGATAATCGCTTTACTCGATTTCATATATTCTAGCTAAGCTTTCGGTCCCTTCTTGTGCCCAAATAGGGCCCTATGCCCAAACTTGTTTAAAATCTTCCCTCTATATGCAACTCCTTTATTTGATACTATTGCGGTAGACAATTGAAATTTCTCCTGTATAAAAAATTGAAATACCTTTCTCCAAAGAAAACTGAGACGGGGAAGGGAGGGATGTATCGGGCGCAAGAAATGGGCTAGATTCTGGCCGCCCATAAGGTTTTTTTCCGAAAGCGATAAGCGATAACCCATCACATCAACGATGATTATCGGCGCGATTAGCTTAGCCGCTGTGTGTTACCGACCATTCCAATCATCAGTGTCCCTCTCCTCTCCCTGCGCCGGATAGCTCGCCGCCGCCGGTCCACACGCCTACCTCGCCCGTCATGGCCGCCGCTGCCGCCCGATGCGTCCCGCTCCCGGCGTCCCCGCCGGCACCAGCCTCGCCGGAGACGGCTAAGGTTCCTGCCTCCATCCCGACCTCCTCGGCCGCCTCTGCTTCTCCTCCTCTCCGCGCCGCCGTCGCCCCGAGCTCCGGCCGCCACCAACTGGCGCCGCCGCTCCGGTGCTCCTCTTCGTCGTCCGAGAGCCCGGCACCGCCGAACCTCGGCTTGCTTGTGGAGGTGGAAGGGTGAGGGCCTCAAAAATCCTGTATTTTCAGTGCTCGGTTCCTGAATTCCCCTTGTTTTTATCCCCAAAGGAGCGTCTTTTCTACTTCTTGAGCATAGCAGTTGCTGAAGCTAGAGCTGTTTCTGCTACTACTCATCTGGCGGGGTTAGAATTGTTCAAACTTAGATTTTTAGAACTACTGGACAGATGTAGGAAGTGGTTGGATTAGTGAACACAACGTGTCCTAACTCCACAGAGATAATTCGTGGATACAAATGCCACGATTCAGCGATGTGGGATCAGATTGATTCCGTTCAAATGCTTTCTCCATTGTTTTTCGGTTCCAGCTGAACCATGTTGGTTGTTGAACAAATGCTACAAAGTTTTCTTCTGAGTTGATGTATCAAATAGTGATACCTTTTCTTGCTCTCCTTTGCATTGCTGATCTCAGAAGAATCACTGTTTCTGATGGAGCATTTCGTGTTTTTGTTCCTCCAGAGTTCTAGCAGATGTCTACCGTTTTGGCAATCGACAAGCTTTCAATGTAGGTGCGAGACATATGAATCTTCTTCTATGCTTCACGTCTTTATCAAATTATTTTACTCTTCTGTAGCACTTTATTTTTTTTCTTCAACACATGCCGCGCATCTCGAGGATCAAATGCAAAATAGCAAATTCAGTATATCAACAATGAAGGGCTCTAATGGAATAGAAGTCTAACTGCACAAGTATGCATAGTTCTTGCCTGTCTTGATATTTATAGATCTTAACATTTTATTCCACCAGCATTTCAAAGTCTCGGGCTAGATTGTGCAAATTGGACAGAGCCAATATATGCTGATTTGGTCAGGTGCGTATTCAATTCTCTAGCGTTGTCAATCACATTTCCTGTCTTTCCTTCAACACTGAGTTAACTATTGATATTACGGATTGGAACATGTTCCCTTGCTATTTTGTTTCCTTTTGTCTAACCTCGTAGTTTGGACTGGACTGGACGGGGGTGTTTCATTTTCTCTTCATGCTGATTATTTTCCTAAAGCTGCATTGTTTTCTAGGAAAGCTCATGGTGATGAGAAAAGGATGCTGGTATTATTCTTTGACGGGGTATGGCCTATTTCTTCCCCTAGTACCCTCTTTGGTCAAGTAGGAGTTAGTAAATCTGGCTACAGTACATCGCAAGTCAGCCATTTGCTTATAGACATTGAGGTGGAAAACAGAACATCTAGCGAGTTCTTCCAATTTCTGTAGCATGTAGCCAAATTTCATTAAAATTTATTCGTTTCTCCCATGCGACAAACTAATTGTTGTGTAACATAGCTTTGTGGAGCTGATTAATTGCATCTGCTGATGCATTGCATTTTCTGAATTTAACCCCTTCCTCTGACTTGACACAGATTGGCTGGCCTACATCTTTGCCAACTAGTGAGAAAGGATCATTTATGAAAAGTGTTCTTCGTGAAAAGGTAAGCATATCAAGCATTACTTGGCCATACTTTATGATATATCAGGCCTTGACAGAAGTTAGCTTGAGCTGTTACCTGGCTGGTAGTCTGGTAGTGTTTTTTGATCCTTTTCCTAATTGCCAGACTCCTGATTTCACCTAACTTGCCAAGGTTCTCAATTTCATGTGTGCATGATCCATGAATGATTCTACTAAGGAATGGGGGTCAACAATATCTCCAGTACAACTGGCTGGCAGTATTAACTGTTAGAAAAAAAAAGTTTTGGATATAACCTGAAAGCAGGTTTGCTTAATTCCTGATGCACTAGTTTTTCTCCTTGCTTTTATGCACTAGTTCCTGGTACTGATTTCTAATTTTGAATCTGATTCCAATCAAACTGATTAATCAAGATCCTGAATTTACAATTGATATCAAAATGGACTCGTGGTTCTTCTCTTTCACCCGTTTTCATTATAAATATTTTTATATTGACTTCTTTGAGCATCATTCTTGTTCTAGTTGAAAGCTTTGGAAGAGTTCTCAGCTTCTGATAGCTTACCACTACGGCCTGGAGTCGAAAAGTAAGACTTCAATCTCCTTCTTGTCTCTTTTGTTAAAACATCTCTCTGGATAGAATGCTCTAGGAAGGTTTCATTTATTATTGGTGGAGTTCTTCTTTTTTTTGAGAATACTCAAGAGAGCTGCATATCTTTTTTATTAAGAAGGAAAACAGAATAAAAATTGTTACAACATGAGCTGCTGAGGTGCTCGCTGGCACATGGTTCAAACTACTGGCTTATGCTAAGAAAAGAACAACTGGAAAAGAAAAGGACTAGTTGTTATCTAGACTAAAACAGCAACTCCTGATGTTGGAACTACAGCATAACTGAGTTCACTAGGTCTTTTTGCTCCGCCTTGAGCCCATAGCCTGATCTCCTCACCGATATCCCAGACTGCTTGAGCCCATAGCCTGTTCTTGCTTTGGAGGATGCGAGCATTCCATTCCTTCCAGATTTTCCATGCTACCGGAATGAACAGGGAGTTGAGGCCCTTATGATGTTTGCTTGTGCGTACTCTGCCTGAGTTGCAGCATACCAGTCAATTACTTATAAATTGTAATATGCAGTCTGTATAGACATATGCAAGGTCGTTCTTTGTTCTCATCCTTAAAAAGTTTGCAAGAATTTCGGGACCATTTTACTAATTGATAATATGCGGGGCATTTGTTGCTATCTAAAAGAAGGAACAGAATTCACAGCATTTCAAATAGAAGTTTCTATGTGTTCTGATACTCATGCTGCATGATTTGATTCCATCAATGCATGAGCATTTATAAGCAAATTACTTTTGTCCTTATCTTGATCATATTTATTTTTCTGAACAGCCTTTGTCTCTCTTCAGTACTGTGTGCTTGCCATAGGATATGAATGACTCTATCTTGAACTTTAAGTTGCCATGTGTCTGATTCTGTGTATGAAACCATTCAAAGGTTCATTGATGATGCACTTAGTGAGGGTGTCCCTGTGGCCATATTGGCTGCATATGGGAGAAATGGAGAAAAGATTTCAAGGTACAGTTTGTATCAAAAAATAACTTCTGTCCACTCTTGTTATTTGTCTCAAACTAATTGCTGGCAATATTGTAGTTTGTCAAAATATTTTGTTTCTCATTTCTTTTCTATTTGACTCTAGATCTATAGTTAAAAAGTTGGGTCCTGAAAGAACATCAAAAATTAAGATTGTTGGAAAAAGTGAGGTTGAAGGAAGCTTCTATGGGCAACTTGTTCTTGGTAAAGGTGTCACATCCAGTTTGGATGAACAACTTATCAAGGAAGCCCAAAAGGCTGGTGAGTATTGCTATTGAAAAAATTTCAGCCTCATTCATTTTTTTTTCAGTCCAAGGATCATTTGACGTTAATTCCAAATTTTCTGTTGCAACAGCTTCCGCAGAGAAGCAGAGGATTGCAGAAGAGGTTGCATCGATCCTAAAGCTTAGCGTTGACATCACAACATCTGAAAGGTTATTACTAACACTTACCTCCCTGGAAGAATATTATTTAAATGTTATTATTTAAAGCCTAGAATATTATCTAAATTTCACTGCCTAGTCGCCGTTGTCAGCTCTGAGAAGGTAATAGCAGCTCTGCGAGCGGGGTCTGAATATGTTGGGTGTGACGTGCAAAACTGCATTCTTGTTGCGGGCAGCCAATCTGGCGTCCTCGCAGCTGAGCGCATTGGCATGCCATGTGTAGTTGTTCGATGCAGGTAAACTGTCTTTGCCTCTCATGTACATTGGTTATTTCAACCAACAACCATAATTCAGGTGCTTCTTACCTTACTATCTGTGTCTCCCAGCTTTACTGCCAGAGCAGAATTTCCCTCCGCGAAGGCTGTCATGGATGGATTCGGCGGTACAGACTTAACTGTGTCAAAACTACTGAGCAAGAAATGGTCTTAAAAATGTATCAACTATCAAAACTAAGGATGGATTGGGGACTGTGATGAATTCGTAATTGATCAAGTGCTGACCAAAGCGCTTTATGTAAACATGAGATGTTGCTGAGGAAAGCTGTGAAGCACAAATAGTTGTTGTTTGAACAATTGAGCAATAATGTGAATGAGCAGTTCAAGTATTCAATAAACTGTCAGATTTGGTCTGTGATCTTTGGCTTTTACTCCTAGAGTTGAGACACACATGGAAACAAGAACAAAAGGGTTGGTGCAAAATCTCAATCTGTCCGTCAGATTCAGTTTACATGCACTTACATGGTAAGTGTTCACATATTATGTGAATTGAGTTACTCTAATATTCGTGACCTCATGAGATATCCTCTCTACAGTAATGTGCTACATTATCAATAGATGTTTGCTGGCCCAATTTCATTGAATGGTGGTGTGCCATGCAGTAGCAAGTGGTTGCATGCCTCAAGTGCTTTATTTGCCTTACAAGGAGCATGTGCACAGTAAGCACTGCTCTGCATGACTGCATCCATATATTAGTATACCATAGGGCATAGGCATTGTTCAGCATCAGTTGAGTGTTGCCATTCTTGCTGTGCTAGGCCTGGGTAAGCCAGGAAGAGGAAGAAAAGGAATAATCCTACGTTCCATGTACAAACAGCTAGCATACATGATATGATGCTCAAATTATTTGTAGTACAATTCATTTTTATATGATCCAAAAGTTGCATGGCATGGAAAAATTATAAGTTGATAATAGAAGTAGATAGGCATAGGAGGTGTCAAGAAATTCGGTAAAACTGGGGGGTAGACTGATAGAAGAATCTTCATAAATGTAGTGTGCCCTTCCAAAAGTTAAAAACATAAACACTAGCAATGGAGCTTCTTCTGAACTTGCGACTGATTATCTCAGCCTTCTTGAGTTCTGTGTTAAGAGCGGACTTCCAAAAAAAAATACACAACTGACAAAACTCTAGCAGTATGAATGTACGATTCATCACATCTCAAATTAACCAAAGTTTTCACTTTATATTATTGTATTATAAAATATATATGCTGATAAGTGGTAAGGCGCTGTAAATATATATATAGATAGAGTTACTTTAATTCCCAGTAAGAAATCACTAGTAGTTATATACTATAATAATACAGGTTAAGCGAGCATGGCCGCAGAGACGCAGGCCACGAGGAGGGGCGCCACCAGGTTCGCCGCCGCGACGCTCCCGATCCCTCCCGCCGGCGCCGCCCCCCAGTACAGCGGCCCGTTGTACCCGTACGTGCCCGGGCCGAACCCGCCGGGCCCGCCGAACCACCCGTACCCCCCGCCGCCGCAGCACTCGTCGCCCGGCCCGCCGAACCCGAGGCCGCCGTTGCCGCCGAACCCGAGGCTGGCCGCGCTGGGCAGCTCGTCGGGCGTCGGCTGCGGCAGCACCGACGCCACCTCCGCCGCGGGCAGGTACGGCTCGCCGCCGGGGTTCGGCACCGGGAACTTCTTCGAGGCCGTGGCGGCGGCGGCGGCGGCGGCGGTGGACGCCGCTGGTGCTAATGGTGAGGATGATGGCAGCGCCGCGGCCGGTGTGGCAGGTAGCGTTGTGGCCTGGACTGCCGCCGATGATGAGTCAACCGGCGGCGGCGGCACACCTGCAGGCAGGCACCACATTTTAGTCGATCGTCTACATACGTACAAGCTAGCAGCAGCGGCGGCGACAGTACTTGCCTGCGCTCGGCGGCGCCGACGCCGCCGGCTGCGCGGCGGCGTCAGCTGCCGTGGCCGCCGGCACAAGCGCGCAGGACGTCCACAGCGCCGCGACGAGGAGCGCGACGAGGGTCGACGAAGAGCGGACGAGCTTGGCGGCAGCCATTACCGTGGAATTAACAACCCGGCTGCGGTAGAGCTACTACTACAGTTTTTCGCGGTGACGGCCGATCGATGGATGAAGTCTGAAGACGACCATGGACGTCGTGTGCTTGCATTATACTGGATGATTTATATAGATATAGATATATAAAGATCGTGGAAGAAAAGAGCGAGGGTAGAGGAGAAAGAAGCGATCGCACACGCAGTGGGTGGATAGGCTGCTCCATCTAATCCTTCATCGTCACTTTGATCAGCAAGTCAAGTTCGGTTGTTGATCCAGCAAGTCGATCCACTCTCCACTCTCCGCTGGTTGGTGGGCAAATCGTCTCCTTTTGTCCCTCTCCCCCCTGTTGATTTCGATGGGATTGCTGGGCCGGCCGCCTGGAAATGAACTGAGGGGCTTCTCCACAATGGGCTGGCTGGAAATCTCGAGGTACTGCGCTTTCTGTAGAAAGAAGAAAGAACATGTGCAGGACTGCAGGTGCTTTGCCTGGTCTGGAATTCTGGATGCCACTGAAACTCTATGTTGTTGTACCCGTGGAGTTTTCGAGGTTCCAATTTGTACACAATTTCTTTGTATCCCTGTTGGGTCTTTACTGTACCCAGAATCTTAAAAGTAACTTTCCTGCTTCTCTGAAGTTGCTGCTTGATTGGCTCCATTCATTAATTAGACCGAACTGAATATTCAGGCTTTGACACATTCTGAAACGTACTAGGCATTTCGCCCTGTTTGCCTTTACAAGGAACCAAAGCTGATATGAACACATCCGAGGCAAATGGGCAATAGAAGCAGGAAGATTTCTTCAGATAGAAATTGGTGGCAAGATCTGAAGCAGACGCACTGACGAACCATGTTCATCAGCAACTCAGCATCCTGCAGCTGCAGACTATTACCAGCCGGGCATCCACTATGCTCCCGTTTGAACCTGAGACGCAGTATGCGAGATTGCGAGGCGCGTACCATGCACGCCGTGTGCCCATGCCCAGCTGGAGCCCGGACACGGCAAGCGGCGCCGCGCGTCCGGTGCCCGCCGTCCGGTCGTAGCTGCAGAACCAGCGGACCAGAGATATTTTGCTGGTGCGAGCTGACGAGGCAGGGATTGGTGCGCGATCGAGATGGTGGCCTCGCGATCCCTGCCGGGGCAGAGGGCGGCGGCGATGGCTGCGGCCAGTTGCGGTGGCAATGAGCAAGCAGCGCCGGACGGAAGCGGTGCCGCAGCAGGGGCCTATCTGCAAAAAATCCGGATCGCGAATCACGATCCAAAACAGGGGGTATTTTGTAAATATTCGGATCGTGATTAATAATTGCAATCCGATTTAGGGAGTATCTTGAAAAGTGCAGGGGGTATTTTGAAAATACGAGGGGATTTTCTGCGAATATGTGTTTCGAGCCTGGCCGCCATCCCCATCGCCGCCGACGACCTCCGCCATCCCATCGCCGCCGACGACCTCCGCCATCCCCGCCTCCAATTACCCAGAGCAAGCCCCAGTCTGCCCATATGTAGGAGGACCAGCCGTGGCGGGCGGTCCGCCGCCCACTGCCAGAGCTACCACCCAATGCTCCTCCCGCGTGATGGTAAAACCCTCCTCTGCTTCATGCCGCGGCTCGCCGGAGTGCCGACCGCCACACACCAGCCGGCTTCGCACCCCTGATTCCCTGTTCTTCCTAGCTCATGCACGGAATCAAGAGCAGCAATACAACATCGTACTCAAGGCTGAGCAATGCCACCAATTCATATTGTTCCGCGCCATACTTCCATCGGATTCTGAAAGTTTGTTCCAGCAAAAGACGAGACTTGCAGCAATTCCCACCTCTGCTAACTGAAGAATGAACACGAAGCACTCCGAACTGAACCTGAATGTTTGTGCAGGCTGGAACAGCAAAGCCCGGTGCTGGTCCATTCTGAGCTCAACCTACAATTGAACTGGGCTGCAAAAACATGAGTTGGGGAGTGGTCCACAACGGCCGGTGCCGGTGAAGCCTCGTCGGCAGCGTGGCGAGAGCGTTCGTAGTGTTCTTGGAGGCCAGTGGTCAGTGACGAGCCTTCGTCAGAGCCCAGTTAGCTAGGGAAGTCCTTGGCCGGTGCTAGCAGGCAAACCATGGATGCCGACCGCTGGGAGCAAGGAATCGGGGGCGGGTAGAGACCGGAACGCGGCGGCGCTCTGGCGAGGCGAGGCACCAAGCAGAGCAAGCGCTGGAGGAGGCGCGACCCGGGTCGGGGCCTCGGGGGGTGGACGGTATTTCATTTACCGTCCACCCCTCGAGTCCCTTGTGGCCGTTCGATCAGGAATGAGCGGTCTAGATTTGGGGCTCTCGCAGTCTGACTCGGTCGTCTTCAATCACCGGGAGGGCCGGCCGGGAGCCGGATGGCGGAGGTCGGGCGGCGCACGACGACCGCAGCTCGAGGACACCGGCAGTCTGGCCGCGCGCTTCTCTCAGGAGCTGGCAGTGCAGTGCATCCATGGACAAGCCGGGCAACGAGTCGACGCCTGCGTGCCGCCGCCGCCGCCTTGAGCCGAGCCTTGCCGACGAACGCGCTCCCAGGACGTAAGGCCATCGTGTCCGCGGCGAGGATGGTCTCGGCCGTCTTGAGCGCATGCTACGGCATCGTCTAGAGCCGATGCAATTAGACGGCATGGTCGCGGCTCGGTCGATGCCTCATGCCTGTGCTGACTGCTGATGACTAGGATCCCATGTTGTCGCGGCCCGCGGCGTCCGAAGGCCACCGTGGCGCGCGAGCTTGCCTGGTTTTCCGACAAGAAGAGACTCGACCGGCCGGGCATCCTCGGCGAGGAGGGGCCTGTTGGCACGAAGATCCAATGCCAGTTGAAGAATGAAGCCCGAACCTGAACGTTTTACAGGCTGAAATTGCAGGGGAAGCTGCCATGTCTATGTCCTGCTCGCCCCTCAAGTCGCCTACAGTATACCATCAGCACCGTTAGTGGTTGCTGCGAGACCTGATCACCTGAAGTCCTGAATGGCTCAACTCCGAAGAAGAAAGATAATTAATTTGCATCTGACGAAGAAAGATGATCATATGCGCAACAAGTACAATGGTTTGGACACGGACATCTCAGTGCAGCAGCGACATGGTTGTTCCTTCCTCCTTTTCTCCGGAGGAGTAGATACTAGATATTCCAATTTGTCACATGGTTGGTCAGAGAGACTCAGATTCCTCAAGACAATGAATCTGAAAATAATCCAGTCGTCAAGATCAAGTTCATCGTTTGTCCTCAAGTGTCTACTACTGTCAAGATATTTCCTCTTCATCACTTTACAAGAGAAGAAATGAAGAATGAAACTTGACAACCTGAAGAATGTTTGTTCCAACCAAAATTCTTCGTAACCGGAGTACCAAAAATCAAGATGTTATTTTTGCCATACTGTGCTACTGCGAATACCGGATTCTGCACGCATTTCATTGTATCCCCTATGGACTCTTTAGACTTCATATCCAGAATCTTAAAAGTAACCGGCCTGCTTCTCTGAAGCTGCAACTTGTCCATAGTATCTGTGATTTGTTCCCGACTTGCTCCATTCATGAGACCAAACAGAAAATATTCAGGCTCTGATGCATGCTGAAAATGGTGCGCTTGGCATTCTGATATGCACACACTGAGGCAAACAGAAACAGGAAGATTTCTTCAGACAAAAAAACTGGTGGTAAAACCTGAAGCAGACGAACTGAAGAACCATGTCCATTAGCAATTAGCATCCTGCAGCTGCAGAAAATTACTCGCATCCTTACCTGAGGCGCAGCCTGGGAGGAGAAGCATGCTGAGGTGCGTACCATATCCGCCGTGCCCAGCCGGTGCTGGTCCGGACACGGCGAATGGCGCCTGGTCCGGACACAGAGTGGGGATATTGCTGGTAGCTCTTGAGCCGGATATTGGCGCGCCGTGCGCGAGATAGGGCCTCGAGATCCCCGCTGGTAGCGGCGCTCCGGCGAGGCGGGTGGATTCGCCGGTGGAGACCCTGCACAGGTCGGGGGTGGACACCGTCCGGCGCTCGATGCCCGGTCGTGGCTCAGGGAGCAGAGGGGAGCGGAGACATTGCTGGTGCAAGCTGATGAGGCAGGGATTGGTGCGCCCGTAGAGAAGAATCCCGCGATACCCACCGGGGAAGAGGGCGGCGGTGACGGCTGCGGCCAGATGCGGCGGTGACGGCATCGCCAGAAGGAAGCCAAGCCTAACCAGGGGCCCATCTGCAAAGAACCGATCCAAAATAGCTGGTATTCTGTAAATGATCGGATCGCGATTAGTAATCGTGATCCGAACGAGCGGGCTATTTGCACAGTGAAGGAGGTATTATGAAATAATACATTCAGTCCAGGGACGTTTCTGCGAATATATATTCCGAGCCAAGCGCCCAGAGCCCCAGACCCATGGCCGGCGTCCTCCGCCATCCCCGCGGTCAGGTAGCCAGAGCAAGCCCCCGTCTACCCATAAGTAGCAGGACCAGACATGGCGGCGGTCCCCTGCCCACGGCCGTAGCTACCACCCCACTGCAACGCTCCTCCCGCATGACGGGAAATTGACTTTCCTCTGCTTGGTGGCATGGTGCCGCGGCTCGCCGGAGCACCGACCGCCATGCACCGGCGGACCTCGCATCCCTTGATCCCCTGTTCTTCCTGTTCATGGCGACCTCGCTGCTCCCATAGGCCGAGGTCCACGCGCTGCTGCAAAGTCTGCAAGCTGCGATGCGTTCTCAACTGTAAGGATGAGCAACGGCGGCACCGACAGTACTACATGCCAAATTGCCAATGCTTGTCCCTAATTTTTCCTAGCCTCAAGGCTCAGATGAGATGCTTATCTGTTCAAGAAACCTAAGAGACGTTTGGATCAGCTATCGACTTCTAAACAAAGTACAATTGTTCTTGGAATTAGTAGCCAATGATGAGTTTGTTAATCTCAAGATTTGATGCCAGTCTCTCGGAGATGCATATGCCTATATAGTGACTTTGTTAATTGGAAAATTTTATTTTACTCCTTTCAACAATTCAGTTTATCCACTTAATCTCCTGAATAAAATTTAGACTCAATTTACTTCCTCCAACTATTTCAATTGGTCCAATCTACCCCTACTCAGATTTCTCTTTTTTCATTTCTCCGTGTACAAACGGAATTTTAACTTCAAATTTTGCAATGTAACTTATAAAATGATATCCTATGCTAAAAGTTACGTTACAATTTTTTCGAGAATATTTTTCATGCAGAATTGTATCTCTGTGATAAGTTTTGTGTTAAATATTTCCAAGATATGAAAATAATCATGAAAAGATATAGGGCATCATGTTCTCTATCATTAGAGGGTAGATTTGGACTAATCAAAATTGTTAGGGGAGTAAATTGAGTCTAAATTTTGCTTAGGGGTTAAGTGGACAAAGAGAATTGATGAAAGAAGTAAAATGAACTTTTTCGTGTTAATATTAAGATCTATTTTCTAATATCTGAGAAGTGCCATAGATTTGTGTGTACGTTTTTACCATGTTTTTATGAAAGAAAAGAAAAAAAATCCGGGTTTTAAGTTCTCATTTTCGATTTTTGGATTTTCTTTCGCCGACCCACTACCCTTCAAGAGTTGTATTCCGCGCAGACTACTGCCATGAAGACGATGTCATCCGCAGACAACGTACGTGGAAAAAGCGGGGAAAAAAATTGAGTCGGATACATACACAGTCTCCACAGGGTGGACCGCTGACTTGTGGACTTGGCCGCGAGCCACATATTTTCCGCAGATTTTATGATCAGGATGGGGATGCACAAAGATACAAATTTTGCACATATTTTCCACACATGTACGTGATAAACCTCGTAGATTTCTAAGAAAATATCTAGTTACAAGTGAACCATATGTGTTCAGAGATGATACGGGAGTGACTGATCCTAGCTGGTACTCCTTCGTTTCAAATTATAGGTTATTTTAGAATTTCTGGATACATAATTTTTACTATAGATCTAAATCTAAATATATACAATATTTAGATATATAAATTTATCAAAACGACCTGTAATTTAGAACGGAGAAGTACATCTTATCGAAGCAAGGTCTGGGGACGACTTATCCACTGAACAAGCAACATGCTTGGATGGATGGTACCACCCTTGCATTGTGTTGTCCTTGTCAAATTGGATCAGATTTTCAGCACATCTAGATTGACGACGTGCTCCATCTGACCTATTCTATCCAATGTAACACGGCAACCAAACAATTAATTTCTACATATTGTGTTTCCAATTGCCACATCACCATGTCGTTCTCGCTCTCCACATTGACGAGTCAACAAAGGTGTTTTGGTCGTTCTTTCTTGCCTCGACTTTTCTAATCCTCATCCTTCCAGGCCGCCTATAAGTACTAATATATGATTCCACCTTCCACTCACTCAACACGTAGGACAATATAATCGATCGACAGAAAAAGTAGCTAGCATCAATGGCTGCCTGCTCCTCGGTCGTCTTCCTCCTCCTCGCCGCCTTCGTGGCCGGCGCTAGCGCGGCCACCTTCACCATCACCAACAAGTGCAGCTTCATGGTGTGGCCGGCGGCGACCCCTGTGGGCGGGGGCGCACAGCTCAGCCCGGGTGGGACCTGGACCATCACCGTGCCCGCCGGCACCCAGTCCGGCAGGGTGTGGGGCCGCACGGGGTGCTCCTTCAGCGGCGGCAGCGGGCGGTGCACGACCGGCGACTGCGGCGGCGCCTTCTCCTGCACCCTGTCCGGGCAGCCTCCGATGACGCTGGCGGAGTTCACGATCGGCGGCGCCATGGACTCGTACGACATCTCGGTGATCGACGGCTTCAACGTCGGCATGGCCTTCTCATGCAGCACCGGCGTGGGCCTGGTGTGCCGGGACGCTGGCTGCCCCGATGCGTACCACCAGCCCCCCGACAGGAAGACCCACACGTGCGCCGCCAACAGCAACTACCAGGTGACCTTCTGCCCGTGATGAGGCACAGGCAGTACGTTCCTGCCGGTCGAACAATAAACCATGCTCGCTTTGCCGTGCATGATCGAAGGCATGAACTCCAGGCATCCAATAATCCAAGAGTGCACGCACGCACATGTGCCTAGATTTGTGTACTTACCTTATTATAAATAACAACGTATGTTTGATGTTTTTTTTCTCACATGTACACAAATAAAAATTATAAATATAATAAATAATCTCTATTATCTGTACACCTACAAGGAGCATAGCACAATAATGACATGTTTGGTAGTCGACCGTGGCTGAAATGGCTCCGACTTCTCTGGTGGAGCGGCTTTATCAGCTCCGGATTGTCTGGTTGGCAAAACGTTTGGTAAGACGGCTTCTCCGGTTGTTTAAAATATATAGAAAAGATGAAATGTTCATATTACCTTTATATTTCTATTTTTCTTCTTTTCCTTTTTCCTTTTCTTTCTTTCCCATTCTATTTCCTCCATATCCCACTCGGACAGCTCCATCCCTATCTCACCGACCACCCGGCCCTGCCTCAGCTCCCGGATCGACCTGCCCATCGGCTGTCGCCTTGGACCTCGCCCCCGCATGCCACCGCTACCGCCGCCGCCTTGAGCTTCCAGCCCCACCCGACGGCTGCAGCCCACAGCTGCCTCGAGCTTCCGCCCCCGCCCGTTGGCTGATGCCCGCATCCGGCCGCCGCCGCGCTCGAGCTCTGCTGCGGTCTCGGGCTCCCGCCGATAGCTCGCTGTCTCGAGCTCCCACAGCCGCTTTGGGATCCGCCGCCGCTTCGTTATCCGTTGCCCAATGGTTGACCATCCCCGGCCATCGCCTTGCTCTCCCACTTGTGCCTCCCATCGCTGGCCAGCCATTGCTCGTGTCACCAGCGAAGGACAATTGGACAAAGATGGCAAGTGCGATGGAGGAGCCGTGGGGAGCCAGTTTTTCTGGCTCCCATCCATCTTCCGGCTCCTCTCAACGGAATTCCCTGGGCTTCTCCGGCGGAGCCAGTTGCCTCAACCTGATTTGGTAGGGCTCTAGCAGGAGCTGTTGTTGGAGCTAAAGCTGGAGCCCTGCCAAAGAGGGTCTAATACATAACCAGCTGTTTGTAATATCATCGTTTTTGAAATATTCAAACGTGAACGCAGCAAGTCCGAATTAATGTAACCTGAAAAAAAGGGTGGATGCGATAATATTTTTATCCGGGCTTACATCAAGTAGCCCTGGGCCGGGCCTGGCTAGCAATGGCCCACAAAACTCATGCGAGCCATCCCATCTTTCCGCAGTCTACAGCATAGAGGTGAGATTATAGTCAGCCAAATGGACCGCCGGGCCCAGCACGGCACGGGCCTGTTATGGCACAGCCCAATTACGGCATGGCTCGTTACGGCATGACCACGTTAACGGGCTGTGCCGGGCCGCCCGACGTGCCGCGCCATCAGCCCAGGCACGGCACGAGGGTAGCATCATCATGCCGGGCTGGGCCGATGAGCCCAACGGGCCGTGGTGGCCTGCTACGTGCCCCAAGTATATAGCGTAGGTCTTGCTTCAATTTAGGAAAAATTTTCAGTAGCCAACTCAAATTACAACACTCGTTTGTGGTATTCTGTTTCAGTAACCAATTCTTTGAGTAATTTCCATCATCATCTTTGTGATTTGCAAAAGGAAAAGGTTTTTATTCAGCTATGGAAATCGGTTGGAAGCTAGCGTGGTTGTCTCAAAGTTTCAGTACCATCCGCCCATCCGATTATAGTCAGCCAAATGGACCGCCGGGCCCAGCACGGCACGGGCCTGTTATGGCACAGCCCAATTACGGCATGGCTCGTTACGGCATGACCACGTTAACGGGCCGTGCCGGGCCGCCCGACGTGCCGCGCCATCAGCCCAGGCACGGCACGAGGGTAGCATCATCATGCCGGGCTGGGCCGATGAGCCCAACGGGCTGTGGTGGCCTGCTATCAGCGGGCAGAGCCGAGAGGGCAGCGGCGCGGCAGCTGACAGGAGTCGAAGTGGAGGAGGAAGGTCGGAGCGGTGGCCGGCGGAGCGAGGACACCGTGCGGGAGGCTGGATCTGCGGCCTGTGAAGCGGAGAAGGGGCCGCGGGAGGCCGGCGAGTGGAGAGACGGCCGGCAAGCGGAGAGGTGGCCGCAGGAGGCCGCAGCGGTGGCCGGCGAACGGAGAAGGGCTGCTGGAGGTCAAAGCGATGGCTGGCGAAGCTGTGCGGGAGGCTGGAGCAACAGCCCGACGGGCGGCGAGCAGGTGGAAAGCGGCGGCGTGGGGAGGGGGATGAAGGGATCGGGACGGCGGCCGAGTAGATAGGTAAGTTAGGGTTAGTTTTTTTCCTATTTAAATGGGCTGATTGGGCCGCCTGGTTAATCAGGCCGTGCCTGGACCCGCCCGACGTGCCACACATTCGGATTCGGATCTGGTTGCTTGCTTAACTTGCGCCATTGCTTGGATCCAGTTTTTGTAACATGGAACCACATGGATGATCAGCAGGCGGAAGACTCCAGCTGTGCTCTATGCGATCGATCAGGAAGATGAAACCATGGACCATTTGCTCGATCTTCGCCTGTGTTTACGTAGACACGGCAAGTTTGGGCTTTCATTTCATGCGGCTGATCTAGCTGCTGGTCTTGCTCACGGCTTGTAGTTGACAGTGCAGAGGCAACATATAATTAAATAAACTGCATTATTGTCAGTGCAACCAGGTGAGCAGATAATAGGCAGCGAGCAAGCCTTGGAGTCAATGCATGAGATGCAAGGTGGATTTGCTTGGAGTCAATGCGTACATGCGTCAACGGCGCATAATATAGTACAGGCCCCGACATCCATCATGGCACTGTGAAACCGACTCTCGAATCGTGGCAGGGCAGGCTGGCCATACCCGGCCACCCGTCTTGAATGAATCGCGCCGTGCCCCGTGCACAGTGGTCAGTGGGCGCGGCGGCATGCATGTGCTCATCGTCAGGTCTCGGCCTAGGTGATGATCAAAAGTAGAGCTGGACCGCGAGCACAAAACTCGCGACTTAGCTCGGCTCGGCTTATATAGCTCGGCTCGGCTTGGTGACTTTTTCAACGAGCCAAGCAGCTATTTTTTCTCGTTTCGTTAACGATCTGGCTCGAGCTAACTCGTGAGCTGCTCACGAGCCAATCCAATTAGAAAGCGCGGTAGAAAGAAACTAAATATTCATTTAATCTTCACTTGGTGCACAATTCAAACGTGGTTAGATTAATATGTTTCTTTACAAAATTAATTCAATATTTGCTTGTGACTAAAACTTAGCATGTGCCTGTATTTTTTAGATGAGAGATGGTCAGATGGACGTGGAGTCCATTCTGCAAGTTGAAATGGAACTGAGGTCAAAAGGATAAGAGTGCAACCTTAGATATTTTTTTGTTAAAACATGCATGCTGCTACTACAATACTTATAGTCAAGCTGAAACGCTCCTAAGTTTATTGAGTGACTCGCGAGCCTAATGAGCTGGCTCGAGCTATTAATGAGCCGAACCGAGCCAGCAATTTTGCTCATTTTATTAACTAGCTGAGCCGAGCTGGGTCGGGGTCCAACCTTAATCAAAAGCCTCTAAATCCGCTGCAAGGGAGGTAGTAGGGCCCAGCATGGGTCCAATAATGCAAGGGAGGTGAGAGCTGCCCACCATCGGCTCTGGCTCTGATGATGCCCGGCCGGTCGCTCGATCTGCTGCGTCCTCCCCCCATTACAAATAAAAGGCGAGGGGAGTGGAGCTAGCTAGGCGGATCCAGATCAGCTCCACCACCACACCGCTTGCTGCGCATAAGCAATATCATCTAGCACACCACCATCACCATGGAATTTGCGACGCCCCTGATTCCCAAGCTCGCCAAGCTGCTTCAGGAGGAGTACAACCCTGCACAAGAGCGTTAGGAAGGGCATCGAGTTCCTCCACAGGGAGCTCGAGACCATGCACGCCGCCCTCCGCAAAGTCGGCGAGGTGCCAAGAAAGCAGCTCGACGAGCTGCAAAAGGAACTGGACCTGGGATATCAGGGAGCTGTCCTACGACATGGAGGACATCGTCGACACCTTCTTGGTGGACGTTGAGGGTCCTGATCCCCCAAGCAAAAGGGGCGCCAAAAAGATCCTCAAGAAGATGATAAAGGAAGGTCAGCAAGGCCATGGCTCGCCGTGAGGTCTCCCAAGAGATCAGCGACATCAATGAGCGTGTCAAGGAGCTGGCCGAGCGACGCGACAGATTTCAATTACTAGTATATATCTTTCTTAAATTTATTATTTATTAGTTTCCTCTCTGCTTGTTCTTCATTGCATTGGTTTCCTCGGACTGCAGGTACAAGCTTGATGCTATTGCTCCTACCAATAAAACCGCTTTTGACCCTCGCATCACAGCAATGTACACCAAGGTGACTGAGCTTGTCGGTATTGGCGAGGCAAAGGAAGAAGTAATCGCGAGGTTGACAAAGGGGGATGCTGATGATCACAAGGAAAGGATAGTAGTCTCTATTGCTGGTTTTGGAGGATTAGGCAAGACAACCCTTGCCAAAGCAGTGTATGACGAGATTAAAGACAGTTTGATTGCACATCTTTTGTTTCTGTGTCTCGCAATCCTGACGGAAAGAAACTTCTCAAGGACATCCTGTATGAGCTTCACAAAGGAGAAAGACATCCTGGTGCAAATTTGGATGAAATAAGGCACCTCATTGATCTTGTCCGTGATTTTCTCCGGAACAAGAGGTACGTGCCTGCCTCGAATTCGTTATTCATGTAGTTGCACTTGCATCGTGTGCCTTCTTTGATTTGATGAAAATACTATACCAGCGTATCATGCATGGGAAAATTTAAATTGGAATATAGAAAGGTCGAGCCACATAAATTCTTTCACTTAAATCGCTAATGTCTATACTTATATATGCCTTATCCATTGTCATACATACAGGTACCTCATTGTTATTGATGATATATGGGATAAAGAACCATGGGATAAGGTAATGGGGCTGGCTCTGATGGAGAATAATATGAGAAGTAGAATAATCACAACCACCCGTATTATTGGTGTTGCTGAGCATGTCGGCGGTTGCTATAGGCTCAAACCACTTTCTGATGAGAGCTCTGAAATATTGTTCAATGGAAGAATATTTGGATCAAAAGATAAATGTCCTAGGCAATTTTCTCAAGTATCTAAAAAGATAATGAAGAAATGTGGAGGTGTCCCATTAGCTATCGTCACCACATCTAGTTTGCTAGCTAATAAATCAGAGGATATAAGGCTGTGGAATGATGTGTGTAGCTCAATTGGTTCTGGACTCGGGAGGCATCCTGGTATGGATGACATGAGGAAAATTCTGCTGCTCAGCTATTATGATCTGCCTTCTCATCTGAAGACATGTTTCTTGTGCATAAGCATATTTCCATAAGACTATAGGATTAAAAAGGATCGGTTGATATGGAGGTGAGTAGGTGAAGGTTTTGTCCAACTAGCAGCCGGAGGCCAAAGTTTCCTTGAGATTGGAGAGAGTTACTTCAATGAGCTTCTAAATAGAAGCCTGATCAGCCCGCGGACATGGATGATGTGGACGGTACACCTCATGCTTGCGTGTGCATGATACGGTATTTCCTTGTCAGTAGAAGAATGTTTCGTCACCACTGTATTAGCAGGTGATGGGATGGAAAGCAAGGTTCGGTGGTTATCTCTATATAACAATAGTACTGCTTGGGCTACCACGAAGATGCCAAAACTGAGGTCCCTTACCATCTTCACACCTGATGATGCGGTAATTGATCCGACACCCTCCATTTCACGTTATCTTCTTTTGCGTGTATTGGATCTACGAGACTACGAACTTAATGACCTTGCAAGCCTGGGGTTTGTCGGGAGCTTATCTCACTGCGATACCTAGGTGCAACTAGTACCGGTTTGCGGTTTCATCCTCCTGATCAGCTCCCCGTAGAGGTGGGGAAACTGCGGTTTCTGCAGACGCTGGATTTAACTGGAACTAGAGTAAAAGAATTGCCATCGATAGTTATTAGAGGTCTAGGACAGTTGATGTGCCTACGTGGTTCCTGGATTGGTGAGGGAAACACAAGACTGCCATATGGGCTGAAGAAGCTGACCTCCCTTGCAGTGCTAGAGGATGTAGTTGTAACGTCTGGACGCATTGCTGAGCAGCTGGGCCATCTGACCGAACTGAGGGTACTCAAATTATCCACAGAAGAGGCTGACAAAGATGAATGGACGGCGTGCAGTGAATCTCTGTTGGAATCCCTAGGCAAACTGACCAAATGAAAGATATCTAGGCCTCTAAGTGGGTTTTGGTGTTTAGATGACAAAACACATATGCGTTTAATCTCGTTATCTAGCATGTGTGCAGGTGCTAAAATTGAACAAGCAAAACATATGATGAAATATGATCCCTCAAAAGGAAATGAAAAAGCGGTGGTTGAAATTTACTCGAAGAGTAGACTTTTATTTTATTTTTAAGTATAGAAACTCCGTACTATCAAGAGAGACTTTGATCTGCAGATTTTTGACTTAGAACTAGTGCTCAACAGAACCCATACGAATAATTGTGAGCTAAAAAACCACTTCAAAATGATATTTTGAGAGTGTCTCTGCCAAAACCGGAGTCTTCGAGTCTATGTCCGGAATGTCCGGAGTATCCGGATACCCTTTCACCAACGGCAGATCTCCAGGTCTCTGTTCGAAATGTCCAGGGACAATATTTGAAGTATCCGGGTACCCTTTCGCTAACGGCTAGTTTTTTGAGTGAGGGTATAAATACCTACAATACCCCTTCAGCCAGCAGTCTCTTGCCTATTTTTCGAGCTGAACAGCCTCATAAGCTTTTCAAGAGCTCTCTCACTCTCTCTCTTTATTTCTTGAGAGATTCCTTTGAGGGATTCAAGTGAGAGTGTTGCAAGAGAAGAAATCCGTGCTAGTGAGATACCATTCCATCCTCCCGAGCACTTAGTCCTCGTCAAGCCGGTGGATTCAAGTTTGTTACTCTTGAAACTTTGAGCTCCTAGACAGCTAGGCGTGCTCGTGAATGCTCAGCTGAAGTTGTGAGCATCACGGGAAGTTTGTAATCATCTCTCCTCTTGGAGGAACTTATAGTAAGTGACCTTGGGTGTGAGCGCTGGTCTCACCCTTGGGTGAGGAGCGTAGAAGTTCTTGAGCACCGTCTCTTGAACTCTTCCTCAACGGAGACGTAGCTCCTTTGGGAGTGAACTTTGGGAAATAAATCTCTATCTCTCTATGTGCTCTTTACTTAAGTTGTCATCTATTTGCTTGTGAGACTAATTTTCTAGGGTTTGAGCTTGATCTACTTATAAATATAAGCTTCTAGCTTGAACCAGTTGGTGAGAAACACTTAAAAGGAACCTCTGGTACTTGCAAATTTACTCGATCTAAATTTTCTATACCTGTACTGTAGTTTGTCACTAAAATTTCCTACCCGAACATTTCGGATATAATATCCAGAAACTTTGGACCTCAAGTCCGGAGTATCCGGATATATATCCAGAGTATCCGGATATTTGTTTTACTGACTATTTGAAAAATGGTTTGATTGTTTTAAAAGTGTTTTAAAGTTTCAAATTAGCCTATTCATCCCGCCGTAGCCATCTTGAGTTCCTTTCGCCAAAGTTGAATGTCTTGATATTCGTGTTCGTGTTAATCAAGTTAGTCTCGATGGCTCAATGGCGGAGCCACTAGGCAACCTACAGTGGCGGAGGACGAAAAAAAATCAAGGTGTTGCCGAGACAACAGCTAAAAAAATGCATGCCGTAATTTAAACGTTTTTCACAACAAGCAAATGTAAAATGAGACTGAAATGAGAGCGAAGAAATACCTTATCAAGAGGTCATCGTAATGACACGATCATATTAAATAATAGCCAAATATCAATTACAATATAGCAATTAAAAATCTGCAAAAAAGATAAAAATGAGTTAATAATGATATTTAAGTGAAGAATGTTTAAAAAGAGGAATAAAGTATACCTCAAGATATACCTATAAATTACTAGACATTGCTAGAGGAACTGGACAATGAGTAAAAATATATCGTTTTGGTTAATTTTTTTCTTCCCCTTGCTATTTCCAACCATGGTTAGGAACTTAGGATGGCGGCGGGGCGCTGGCACTCAGCAAGACGGCAAGGACGGCGGCCGGAGCGGCGCCAATCTGCACATACACGGATATTAGTACATGAAAAGTAGATGGAAGAAGCTATGAGTTTTACTACACACACAAGTTTGAGTAATAGACAGAATGAACTATAAGTATCTCGCCTTTAGATCAATTGCGCAGCATATTATTAATGCATCAAACATATGGCTAATCTAGCAATAACTATAACCTGTGAATGAATTTCAATATACATATTACATAACATGCGAAGTTAGATACTGACAGCATGAATTCATAAAACTGACCAAAAGGCTAGATCAGTTAGCAAAGACGTGGGATTGGAGTACTATCCACTAATCACTGCATAAATTGAAATGTAGGGAATCAAAATACGTCTTCACAATTCACATTTCACAAAGCACATAGGGATTACTGGATTAGGCCTTAGGGAATCGAACAAATCAACAAAGCATTCACCAGAACTCCAGAAGCCTCACTGCCTCAGAGCGCAGAGGCGCAGAAGGCAGAGGCACCACCGCACCACCGCACCAGAAGCCTCCGAGCGCAGACCGCAGAGGCGCAGAAGGCAGTCAGGCGGGCGAGCGGGCGGCGGGCGGGCGGGGGCGGGGCTGCGGGCGGCGCTGCGGGCGGCGTGCGGGGCGCCGGGGCTGCGGGCAGCGGCCGGGCGGCGCGCGGGCCACGGGCGGCGCCGCGGCGGGCGGGCGGCGGGTGGGGCTGCGGGCGGCGGCGGGTGGGCGGCGGGCGGGCGGCGGTCGGTGGGGTCGTGCCGTCGTGGACTCGTGGGGAGGCAGGGAGCAGAGTCACGGTGGGGAGCGGTCGAGCAGAGTAGGGTTAGTTTTTTTTTTTATTGGGCTGGGCCGAGCCGAGGTATTGCCCGGGCAATACCGGGCAATACCGGGCCCTCCGCCACTGGCAACCTATGTCGGCTTTGCATTGCTAGAGTCAAGGTGGTTCCCACATGGATTAGGGCTGCATGTCTTCCCGCCCTCTCCTACCTGGACATACATGGGGCATATGAGCAAAGGGGCGACATCCAAGTCCTGGGCACCCTGCCGTGTCTTCGTTATCTCAGATACGAACTGATGGAAGGAGCGGTGGAAAGGTGTGCCGTTGGGGCTGATGCTTTCCCACGTTTGGTAATATGTGTATTTGATATATGGATGTATGGGGAGGAAGAGCCGTGGTCCCATGTACGTTCCCACGAGGTGCTATGCCCATGCTCCAGGACTACAAGTTCCGTATCGGACGGGAGCAATTAGGGAGTGTGGCCATTGAGGACATGGGCCTGGGTTTTGGCCACCTCCCGTCCCTTCGGAGTGTCACTGTTCTTGGTCTTCTTGATTTCGAAGATGATGATGAAGCCACAAAAGATAATTTTTGGATTAAATATCCTTTTCTAAAAAAAACAGGAATTCGTGGATTCATTCTCTAATTTTTGGCTGAGTCTGAACCACTCCTACGTGTGCATGCCTGCAGGGGCATAGCGAGGTGCGGCACTCATCGTACCTTGATTCGGCTATGAATTGATACAATGGCTCATAGCTACAGTTATCTTGTGCTTCTATACTTATACTTCTGATACGAGCTTAGATGAAGGAAGAAGATGTCGTGTATTGGATTTTACCATACCTCAATTCGATTTCGTCCTCCGCCACTGCATACCTGCATCTTTTCTTTCTTTATTTTGGCAAATATGGAAACGTAAGTGTTAGTGTCCATCTTGCAAAGGCCTATGTCTTGTGTGTACGACAAATTTGTTGTTCAATCATTAGATCAAGATATTGGGTCTGCAACAACTTTGCACCTAAATTTCCAGTTGTTCATGTATACAGTACGAATTCATAACAAAATATATAACTCGATTCGGATAGATGGAAATAAGAAAAGACGTGGTTGGCCACGCAGTTGCTCGCACTACAAAATTTACAACCGAGGCTGGCGGCATAAATTAGGCCCAATATGGCATCTTTTTCTTCGTCTTGTATTTATTTCTCACAGCCTAATATGGTGTCAGCTCAGTTTGTCTCGCGCTAAATCCCACAACGCAGTTGATCCGCTCGCTGCTTGACCCTATTGTGCCGTGCCCTATAGTCTGGACCTGGCAGTACTACTGATCTTGACAGGAGAGGATTGGTTCTTTATTTTTATTTTTTAGCTTGCGTTGCTATTCCTCACGTTACTTGTTTCATTTTCTTTCATATATTTTTAGCTCTTTCCCCCTTCATTTTCTTCCATTACTTTTCTTTTCTTTTTTATTTTGCTAATATTTTTATACTATTTTATTTTTCTACTTATTTCCCCTTATTTACTTATTTATTTTTTCTTCTAAATCATGTAGATGTTTTTCTCTATATTTATAATCCGTGATAAAGTAATGGTTTTAGCATTTGGTTAGTGAAATCTATGAGTCCTTATTGTATAGGGGATTGTTCCTATAATAAAAATGCATTCTTTCATAGTATATTGTATTTGTGCAAATGATGGCTGTATATTTGAATTGATATTATAAATCTTTCCGATATTTTCTATATATATTCTTTATTAAATATGCTATTGCTTAGAATATTTCTTTTCACATGCATATTTATTTGTTCGCAACCCAATCATGATGAGTCATAATATTTTTTTTCTTTATTTCTTTATTTCTTATTTTCTCTTCTTTTCAGTAATACTAACTTTTCATTTTTTTTCTTTCCTTTTTATTTTATATTTTATATTTTGTCTAACTAACTTGTTAACTATGAATTTATGTAAGATGTGGAGTGTGGACGTGTTATGTAGAGTCTTTTATAATTTATTTTTTTATATACGAACTTGTTTAGCACGTGTATATATGTTTATAAGAATATTTTTTTAAGTAGATGCATTGTTCTTAATATCTGCATGTAACTAATTTGTCGCAATGCTAAATTGTTCGTTGTGTAGATTAAATTGTTCATATGTTCGCAGTATTCATTTTCCATTGTTTATTATATATAATCAAATGTTCGCACTGTTTAATATTTTTGTTCATTGTATATTATTATTTGTTCATGATGTTTAATTTTTTGGTTCGTAAAAATTAATTATTTGTTCGTGTTGTTAAAATATTTATTCATAGTATTTGAAATTAGTTATTTATATTGAAAAATAATTTTAAAAATATCATGCAAATATAGGTAATTGTGGCCTTATTTCGAAGATTTTGTCTAAAAAAGATAATGGTGCAATTTAAATTTAATCTGGATGCTCAGTTTAATATTTATAATTTTTTTCTAGTTTTGAATTTGCATGTACGTGAATGAACGTCGTCTCTATTGTGTTGTTCTGCGTATATGCATACAATCTTTCTCCTCTCTCCTCTGTATACGCGTAAAGTCTATTATATTGCTGGGCTGACGGTCCATCTGATACCGCGCTTCAGCGATGATTGATGGGATCGTCACCTACGGCAACATATAGCCTCACCCCTACTCTGCAGCGTTTGACCAGTGTATAAGAGATTGCCGGGCCGTTTCGTTCCTCCGGATCGGAGGCCCAAGAAAGCCTTGTGAGGCCCACCACCCAACAAGTTCCAGAAATCGTCGTGTGCATTTGTTCCGAGAGTAAACATAAATCAGGTATAAAAAAAGATCAGGTTAGCCCTGAGACAAAGATGAAACTCACCAATTATCGCTAGCTCTACTAATCTACATATATAATCGCATGGATTGTTGATTTTGTTGGCATCAAGAACACCTCGATGCATTTCGTCCCTGCAAACATCTGCACACATGCATACCGTAGTAGCAATTAGCATACTCAATCAAAGATAAGAACAAAAACAACAGAAAAAAGGAGTGCCGAAACTTTTGGATGCAAAACGTATACAGGTTCATGATTGATGCTTATACTTGCTATGTTCTAGTAGCCGAAGTTCATCCTATATATTATTGGTTGCATTGGACAAGCTGCAACTGTATGCATGTTCAACTGCCTGCCAAATACATTCCCAACAAAGACCTCATTCACACGGCAAGAACCATCTGATATTTGAACTAGCTAGCTTCCAGCAAGGTGATGGTGATGATCTCTCTTTACACACATGTGGTGATGAAATTGCAGGGGAAGCTGCCATGTCTATGTCCTGCTCGCCCCTTCATTCAAGTCGCCTACACTACGGCCATCAGCAGCGTCAGTGATTGCTGTGCAGACCTGATCGCCTGAAGTCCTGAACGGCTCAATTCTGAGCCAACGGGGGAAGGTCAGTAGATAAAGAACTTGCATCTGAAGAAGAAAGATGGTCATATGCACAACAAGTACAATGGTTTGGACTTTGGACACGGATATCTATCTCACTGCAGCAACGACATGGTTGTTCCTTCCTCCTTTTCTCCAAAGGAGTAGATACTAGGTATATATTCCAATTTGTCACATGGTTGGTCAGAGAGACTCAGATTCTTCTAAACAATGGACCTGAAAAATAATCCAATCGTCAAGATCAAGTTCGTCGTTGTCCTCAAGTGTTTACTACTGTCAGGATGCTGTTTCCTCTTAGTTTACAAGAGAAGAAATGAAAAATGAACCTTGCCAACCTGAAGATTAATGTTTGTTCCAACCAAAATTCTTCGTAACCGGAGTACCAATAATCAAGATGTTATTTTTAGCGTACTACTGCGAATACTGGATTCTGCACACATTTCTTTGTATTTCCTGTCAGTGGACTCTTTGGACTATATCCAGAATCTTAAAAGTAACTAACCTGCCTGCTTCTCTGAAGTTGCAACTAGTCCGTAGTATCTGCCATTTGTTCCTGACTTGCTCCATTCATGAGGCCAAACAGAAAATATTCAGGCTCTGACGCATTCTGAAAATGGTGGACTTGGCATTCTGAAATGCACACACCGAGGCAAACAGAAACAGGAAGATTTCTTCAGACAAAAAAAATTGGTGGTGAAACCTGAAGCAGACGAACTGAAGAACCATGTTCATTAGCATCCTGCAGCTGCAGAAAATTGCTCGCGTCCTTACCTGAGGCGCAGCCTGGGAGGAGAAGGATGCGAATGGCGCCTGGTGCGCGCCTGCGACCTCTGGCGTAGCAGATAACATTGCTGGCGGTAGCTCTTGAGCCGGATATTGGCGTGCCATGCGCGAGATGTGGGGCCTCGAGATCCCCGCTGGTAGCGGCGCTCCGGCGAGAGGCGGGTATTCAAGCAGAGGAAGCGCAACCTGCCCAGGTGGGAGGGTGGAGAACCTCCGGCGCCCCGTTGCTATGGGAGCAGAGGACTGGAGATATTGCTGGTGCAAGCTGATGAAGCATGGATTGTTGTGTCGTCGAGAAGAAGCCTCGCGATCCCCGCCGGAGAAGAGGGTGGCGGTGACGGCGGCGGCCAGCGGCGGCGGACGGAAGCCGAACCGAACCGGGGGTCTATCTACAAAAATCCTAACCAAAACAGGGGGTATTCTGTAAATGATCGAATCGCGATTAGTAATCGTGATCCGAACGAGGGGGCTATTTGCACAGTGAAGGAGTTTTTATGAAATAATACATTCAGTCCAGGGAATTTTCTGCGAATATATATTCCGAGCCAAACGTCAGACCCATGGCCGCCGGCGTCCTCCGCCATCCCCGCGGCCAGGTAGCCAAAGCGAGCCCCCGTCTACCCATAGGAAGCAGGACCAGCCATGGCGGCGGTCCCCCTCCCACCCCTATGCAATGCTCCTCCCGCTTGACGGGAAATTCACTTTCCTCTGCTTGGTGCCGCGGCTCGCTGGAGCGTCGACCGCCACGCGCCGGCCGACCTTGCCGCCGCTTCCATCAGGTCTCAGGACGGAGCTGCTCGCTCTGGCAGTGCATCCATCCAGGCCGATCGAGCATCAACGAGTTGACGCCTCCCGCGTGCCATAGGCTCCTTGGCCATGGCCCCCGTTCCATGTCGCCGCGGCGGCCGAAGGCCACCATGATTTATTTGGCACTCATCACGGAGCTGGTAGTCATCTAGTTCCTCTCAGATGACTCTTGTGAGGGTTGTGGCGAGGGGCAAGGGAGAAGATGATCCGAGAGCTGCGATTTGTTTTATTTATTTTCTTTTTATGTAAATTAAAGTAGTACAGAAAACTTGGTGGCACAATCAAGCATGGTTCGCTGCACACCTGACAGACACTTGCACAGTTGCAGTGTTGCACCGTGATTCCTGAAGACTTTGTACAAGTAGGGGCTACGATCTCGATTCTGCCTGCAAGGCATATTCTAGTACTGACCAAAATGTTGGAGATGGATGGAATAACATACATATGCCTTTAGTGTATACCATACCATGGACGATTAATAAATAAGCATGTAGTTGCAGTATATAAATTGTGTAAGATCGGATCAATGTGATAGATTTTTTTTCTTTTTTGAATCAAGAACACCCCCATTTCCATTGCAAGAACGGAAATACCAGTAGTTTGTACAGCAGCAGAAGAGGGAAAGACGGGGGGCGGGGGGTTGTGACGGACAGGATAACCGGTACAAGTTTGAGAGGAGGATCACCAGGAGGTTTGACCTTCGAACCTCTGGCACCCTAACTACCGATTACCCAGAACCTAGGTCTCCTAGGACAAGTTCCTCGTAGCAAGAGTTCAAGCATTACAAAAGACAACCCTGCCCAAAGTCCTCAGGCTTCTTCCTCAGAGGGATCTTCATCATCATCGCGAGGCTGCGTCGATCCAGGTAGCAGAAGAGGAGAGGGACGCCTTTGTTGAGCCATCACCTTGTGAACGCAGGAGATTAGAATCTTCACGCCTTCCAGAATCTAGCCATGCATTTCTGCTCCATACAAACCTGCCCAAAAGGTCATTAGAGCACACGCATAGATCAAGATTTCAGCCGGGTTCCGTAGCGGCTTGTTATCAAAGCAGGCTTCATTTCTTCATTTCCAAATGGCCCAGCAAATTGCTGCAACCGCAAACGTGTATACTGGACTCCCCCTGGCAGCCAGTGTTGTACCCAGATTTTGTATTGGGAGAGGTTACCCGGGATATTAGTAGCACCCAGACGAATCCCCACCAGCCCCCAGATAGCTTTCGCCACTGGACAGAGGAAGAAAAGGTGATCAATACTCTTAGGAGCTAAGCAGAAGCAACAAGACGGGTCCCCGGGCCAGTTTCTCCTACTCATGTTTTCTTTAGTGAGCACAACATTGTTCTCCATGCGAGCCATATAAAAATTTTAATTCTGTGTGGGATCTTGGCTTTCCAGATGTGTTGAAAGGATTGTCCAGATTCATTGGAGGATAGTGTATTATTATAAGAGTAAGAGTAAACCTCATTTATCAGAGCAAGCCAGGACTCAAATAGGATAGGGGGTAGCCATCTAGAGAACTGCAACTGGGCATTTCTCGGAAGAAACAAATGGACAGACACAAACTTATCTGTGCAAAAGTCATATAGAACGGGGTAAAGCATGCATAGAGGCTTGTTCGCCTTCAGCCAAGGATCTTCCCAAAACAGAGTTGATTGGCCATCCTTCACTATCACTGATCTGTTCTTCAGATAAATGTATCAATGTGATAGATTGGTGCATCCACACACTGATGCATAAGCGTGCGGTGACAAGCCTGCTTTAGGTCTCTCTCCAGAGGCAGAGAGGCTAGGGTGGACCGCTGACTTGTCTGCGAGCCACATATTTTCCATAGATTTTGTCATGAGCGTGCACAAGATTACAATAAGAGGATGTGGTCAGTACACCCTACACGAGCCGGTGCAAAAAAAGAGACGAAATCCGGCTTGCACGTATGTGCTGTGACAAGTCTCCAAAGGCTCGACTGTTGACCAGTGGGCTCTTTGACCACTTCCATCCATCGATGATCGATCTCTTGCAAGTTTGGTCCGACACCAGCCACATATTTTCCACATTCATTCAATATTTTCCTCCGCAAATTTCGGCAGTTAGATATAAGAAAATTTTAGCACAAGACTAGAAGCCGCCCAAGCTGGAACGGAAGGGTATTTTGTTAATGTGTATACAAAATATCTTTAAGAAAATATCAACAGGAGGCTGGAGTTGTAATAATGAATGATAAGATTGCAAAGCAAAGCTCATGCAATAATAAAATTTCTTTTTCCTAAAAAAGATGCTCAATCTCACTGTCAGCCAGCATTGGCAACTCAAGGGCATCTTTGTCATTCCAACAGACCTGACGTTTAATAGCTCTAGCCATCTATAAATACGCATGCATCGTCCCTCTTAACCCCTCCACACTACAAATCTCTAGCTAAGCACACAGGCAACAAGCAGCATCGTCATCAATGGCGTCCCGTGCTGCCCCGTCGGCCCTCTTCCTCGTCCTCGCCGCCTTCGCCGCCGGCGCCAGCGCGGCCACCTTCAGCATAACGAACAACTGCGGGTACACGGTGTGGCCGGCGGGCATCCCGGTCGGCGGCGGCACGCAGCTGGACCCAAGCCAGACGTGGACCGTCGACGTGCCGGCAGGCACGAGCGGCAGGTTCTGGGGCCGCACCGGCTGCTCCTTCAGCGGCGGGAGCGGCCACTGCGACAGCGCCGACTGCGCCGGCGCGCTCTCCTGCTCCGTCTCCGGGCAGCCGCCGGCGACGCTGGCCGAGTTCACCATCGGTGGCGCCCAGGACTTCTACGACATCTCGCTGGTCGACGGCTTCAACCAGCCCATGGACTTCTCGTGCAGCACCGGCGTGAACCTGCACTGCGGTGGCTCTGGCTGCCCCGACGCCTACCTCTTCCCGAAGGATGACAACAAGACCCATGCGTGCAGCGGGAACAGCAACTACCAGGTCACCTTCTGCGCATGATCAGGCAGCTCGTCGTCGATCGAACCATGCATGCATGATACTCAAATTAATATGGGTACTACTAATAATGGAGAATAAAGTTGATGAATAAGGCGATGTCGTGAAAGTCGTCCATGCTTGCATGCATCATTGTAACTGGATTTATATGCATGTACCCTTCAAACTACGGATGATACAATTCCTTTTTCATTATCTATGTTTTGAGACAAACATGTAATTTTTTATGGTCTCGGTTATTGTCTTCTTAGTGACGGCTAACCTGTCACAAATGATGGTCTGGACTCAGTCGATGCCTAATTGCCTATAAGTAGGAAACACATGCATGTCAAGCGCTATCCTTGATAACAAGTTATTCTAAAATTTAAAATTTATCACAGAAAAGTTATTTTACCCTATTTAGAAAGTGTATGTAAGAATCAATTACTGCCAAATATAGGTAAAAAATAGAGGCAAACATGCATGATTATTTTATTTTTTTTAATCAATCCTAAAATTTCTAGAATAACTTATACTTTGGGTATATAGTGCAATAAAATTTGTTGAAAATTTGAACTGTTACACGACATTCAAAAGTGTCTTACTAGACGTACACAAGTAGTTTGCCTCGCGCGGAGCTGATATCAAACAAACGAGAAAAATCGCCATCGATGCATGCAATCAAGGCACGTGATGAGCAAAACGACTGATTAGGCACTGCATGGACGAACACATTTCTATTCTTTTTTTTCTCTTTGGACAAACATGTATACTACTCCAGTATTATGTCCACTGAAGACTGAAGTAGTGGGTGGAAATCTGCCAACCTTTCCAGTTCCAAAAAGAAAAGATCGAAGAAGAAATCTGCCAACCTCTGGGTATAGGAAGTCATGCACGTACGACACGCAGATCGTAGTTTTGTTGGCACACATAGCTTTCAGTTTTTGATGGCATCAGCCATCATGTAGCTCGCTTCTGAACTTGCATGCAGATCGTCAAAGCAGGCAACAGGGAACGGCATTTGCTCGGAGGAATAAAAAAGGACGAAAAGGTCAGCATATAACAGCATTAATAAACTCTTCTAGGTCGATCGATCGACTCTGCACATACATAGAGAATTCGAGATCCCGTGCGATCTCATCAACACTACAATTCAACAAATTAAATCTGATCCATGATGCATACATGGTTCACCGTTAGTTGCGCTTGTGTTGCCACTGTCTGCGTGGTGCGTGGTTTATTTGTAACTTTGCACTTCGGGGATTCTCTCGAAGTTGCGTCGCAAAATTCTATTTCTCTTAATGAAATACGTGCTAAGACACGTTCGAAAAAAATTTCTTTCTCTATAATTCATTGAGCCTGCTGGCCCAGGCCTAGGTCAATATTGAGGTGTGAAATATTATGCACCAGGCGCGGAGGGAGCGCGATTATATATCAGTTCAGCTGATACAATCACTCGATCATTTGAAGCCACCAACCCACGAGTGAGCGGCCCACGAGCAAGCTTCCTCCCCGCGCTACCGGCCACCTCTACCTCCGGTGGCTCCCGCCCCTGGAGCCGCCATCACCGTGGCTGCCGTAGTTCCTGCTCGCCCCCGCACCGCCTTTGACTCCATTTTCAATGGCTCCCACCATCGAATACACCGTCGCCAATCCCGCTGCTGTAACCGAGGTTCGCCGGATATCAAGAGCTCGTCGTGAATCTCCCGCCGCATCCACGGGCCACCGATTATCCCTCGCAACCTGTGGCCGACGTTATCCCGCCGCTCCGTCCACAACCCGCCACCACCGCCTGCTACCTTGTCACCGGCAACCTTCCTCTGTAGCCGGCCATGCCGGAAACAACCACCCGAAACCCCTAAGCTCTTAGCCCTATCTCTAAGAAGAAACAAATTAGCGGCGGCGGCACGACGAGAAAGAAGCATAGCCGGACCGAAAGTTTAATGAGGCCGAAATCGCTTTCAGACAATAGCTCCTGCTTTTTAGTGCCAGTGGTATATAGCTCGCGCGGAGAGTACTAGCTATATAGCATAGTAGCATGTGCCGTCACATGCTACGGATTGAAAAGACAAGGAATTCTTGGGCAGCTAATGAATTATGTCTTGAAATAGTAGCTGATTGCTGGACGCAAATTTCCATGGAAACCTTATGCAACCACATGTACATACGCGAAATCTGTTGGAAAATTTGACCCCAGAAAAACCTTCATCTCTTGATGACTTGTAGCATACCCCTATAAATACTCATGCGCCTACCAGCCAACTCCTCCACGCTTCCCACTACGTAGCCAGCTCGATCACTTGCATTGTAGCAGATCGGCTGACCACCAGTATCAATGGCGTCCCCGGCCGCCGCCTCCTCGGTCCTCTTGCTCCTCCTCGCGGCCTTCACCGCCGGCGCCGGCGCGGCAACCTTCACCATCAAAAACAACTGCGGCTACACAGTGTGGCCGGCGGCCACCCCCGTGGGCGGCGGCAGGCAGCTCAACCCGGGCCAGACGTGGACCCTCGAGGTGCCCGCTGGCACCCAATCCGGCAGGATCTGGGGCCGCACCGGCTGCTCCTTCAACGGCGCCGGCCGCGGCCGCTGCGCGACGGGCGACTGCGGCGGCGCGCTCTCGTGCACCCTGTCCGGGCAGCCGCCCCTGACGCTGGCCGAGTTCACCATCGGCGGCGGCGGGGCCAACGACTACTACGACATCTCCGTGATCGACGGGTACAACCTGCCCATGGACTTCTCCTGCAGCAACGGCAAGAACCTGCACTGCGGCACCCCTCGCTGCCCCGACGCCTACCTCTATCCCAGCGATAACTCCAAGAACCATGGGTGCCGTGGCAACAGCAACTACAAGGTGACCTTCTGCCCGTGAGCGAGCGAGGCGGCCTGCCGCCGGTGGTCGAACAATGCATGGTGAAGCATGCAGTAGTCGCAGTACGTACTGCATCATGGCCACAGACGTGACTTATACGGGTGGCCAATAATAATAAGTTAATGATGAATACTTAAGACGATCTTTGAGTCGTCCATATCCTATTGATGAATAAGACGATCTATGTACTTTCGTGAAACTTCAATAATATGCACGTCTTGTACAGTGTTTGTCCATGTCTTATATATTGATGATGAGGACTCAAAAGTCCCAGCTGAAAGTACTCATATAGGAGCCGGCACTGGTTTTCTAGAAATTGTTGTTCATATAATTTTGTTGTTTCTTTGTGCTCATTTTGTTATTTCAGGTTTGAAACTGAGCTCATGTGCTCTCAACCAGCACGATTGATGATAATTTCTTCTTATATCCTGTCCAGTAAAATTTAAGTTAAACATGACTCTGGATAATAAAAGAAGAACAAATATAAAAAGAAATTTAGAGAGTGAAGTATAGGGTGGATAGCCCAAGTTTCCCTGCACTCGCAACCCCAACTAGTGGTTTGCTATCAAGCTCAATGTAGAATAAGTGAATAACTCATAACCCTCTTAGTCTACGGTATATTAATCCAAAGAGTCCATTGCAGCCATCAGACAACAACTTGATATGTACATGTTGATTGGTCTAACTAGCCTATCAACCCGTGATCCCGCAAGAGCTAATTAGAATTAATATAAAAATATAGCTTATAGCTAATATTATAATTATCTATCTCATGCCCTCTTTCTTCTAACACATACTCTAAAATACATATTTATCATTATCTAGTTACAATAGATTTCATTTTGCATCACACCTCCATGTGTGTTTGATATATATTTAATCAAATTATTTGTTTATGAACTGGTATTCTTATCTCTTCCATCCACATATCGTGGGTAGTATATTTATATGAATAATAACATAAATATTATATTAATAATGATAGAAATAGTAATTTAGAATTTTATATTGGTGCCCTTTAATATTTTGTTATAATTATATAATTTAGATTCAGATTTAAAGGTTACTTTAATAATATAATTGGATAATTTATATAAAAATTTAGGGGGTTATGGTATGGGTGGGTAATTTACACGAAGATTAGGAGATTACTTTAGATAATGGCAGAGATGGGTAATTTAGATATGTTTAAGGGTTACTTTAGTCTATTTTTATAATAGCAGAGGTGGGTAATTTATTAGGAAAGATAACAGATCCAATGACTATTATGATTAGAGTTGTCAGATTGATAGCCGGATGTTTCTGATTTTTGTATGATTAGAGTTGTCGGATTGATGGACGGATATTTTTTTATTTTTATGAGAATTTCTCTATTTTTTTAAAGTGTCCATCTAAGATGCTAAGTGGCTAGCTTCACGTGGAGGCTTCACAAGAAGCCTCCAATTAGCTCCAATTAGTAATAGTAAGATAACTTGTAAACTGCTCAATTTGGTACAACAACTTAATAAATATGCGCATTTACAGAAATAATGTTGCTAGCATGGCAAAATACATGCTAACATATTAGCCCTAGGGTTGATAAATACCTGCTTTGCGGTATATATATATATGTGCCTAGCGCGCGAGGCTGGTGTTGGGCAGTTTAATTTGAAGCTGCAAATTTACACATAACCTCCGAGTGCTGCTCAACATGATCAAGAAGCACCCACCTTCTTTTCGAGATGACACAAACCAAGGAGATTCTTGGCAACTACAAGATGGCGCAACTAAACAAGCCAGCCGATCTACCGATGCCGCAGAGATTTTAATCGTTTTCGCGTGGCCGAGCGACACAAGGTTCGGGCAGCAAATCCAAAGCGAACCGTCCGTCCCCTGCCATACTAACACATCCCGCACGGCAGCCATAGCTAACACAGCTAGCATGCTCTCGTAGTCTCGTAGCAGCGGCGGCTCTTCCCCTCTTTCCAATCCGCCGGCGGATCTGCCCTCCTCTGATCCTCTCCCTCTCCTCCAATCCGGCCAGCTCCTCCCCTCACAGCGAAGTGGAGCGTGTGCCACGGTGTCTAAGGCTTCGGCAGCGGCAAGTAGCTAGAGCTGCAGCACCTCGATCCCCTTCTCCACAGAGGCGGCGGCCCCGCCGGTGGCTTCTGCCCATGGTCAAACAGTGGCGGCGAGTCCATTGAAGGCTTCGGTGTGCCGCGCGATTACTACAGAGCGAGAGAGAAGACGGGGCTTCTTGAGGAGTTCCTCCACCTCAGTGTGGTGCTGGGCGTCGAGTTTTTGCGCACGGAGAGGTGATGGTGGCGTAGAGCCGTAGATCTACGATGGCGGCTACTTCAGGCAATGGCGGCAATTCAATGGTGCTACGGCACAAGGGCGCAGACTTGGATTTATGGCCACAGGTGAAGCTCCTTGCGTCTGCGCCAAGAGCTCGGTCGCGGAGGCCACGCTCGAGTCCGGTTCGGTGAAGTCCACGAACGAACGAACGAACGAACGAAAGAACCAGCGGCGTTCGTGTCCGGCTCTGTAAAGTCCACGGACGGACGGACGAAAAATTGGAGGAGGCAGAAAAGCACGAACGATTTTTTTTCCGTGCTTTAGAAATAGGTTGTTGTAGTAGTAGTAGTAGTAGTATAGAAATATGACACCGTAGACTATATTTTACACGGAGAAGCAAACATTATCAGCAGCTGCAATAAACTACAAACCATCATCTGACCATAGTAAGGAAGGGCTCTGTTCTTCATCGCAGAGGCCGTAGCAGCAAAGAGCATCGCAGAGCAGAGACGGGCAAAATAGAGAAGCAAACGAGGCTTAAAACGAAGATCAAACAACACAAAGCAAACAAAGCAATCACGTATGGAGCAAACCGGCAGGACGCTTCAGAAGACAATTCCGAAAGAAGAAGAAACAAATCCAACCTCTCATACAGGCAGCAAGGAAGGAGAAGGGCGGAGGGAACGAAGGCAGCAGGGCCTTACCTTGGAAGGAAAGGAAGGAAAGGAACAAGGGAAGAGGAACAGTCAATCGCAGCGGATGGAATTTATCCCGAATCGCTCGGAAGCAACCGCGACGAGGCACCGTGCAGCGACGCCATCGCAACAGTAAAAAACCACGCGGCACGCCCAAGGGGGCGTACGAGTAGTTAATCTACCAAATCGATGATTAGTAGATGTTTTGCTTTTTCTCTGATAATTTCTGGGGCATCTTTGTTTCCTAATGTGTCTTGTGATGATTAGCATAAAGGCTATAATAGATCTTCCAATTAATAATAATAATATTGTATTTATTTTCTCTTCTGAAATGGTGATCTAAGGAAAATCCATCTGCTAAGTGGCATTTTGAAATAGCCCCAATATATTATGTGTCTGCTTGTCTAGCATGCTTTTAGTGCAAATTATTACTGGAGTATTGAAAGAACTACATAAATTATTTTTACTTGAATTGCTAATAACTATACTAATACACCTTATACATTGCCAAACATGTAGGTACCTCATTGTCGTTGATGGTATGTGGGACATAAAACCATGGAAGGAGATCATAGGACTTGCTTTAATCGAGAATAACATGAGAAGTAGAATAATCACAACCACCCGTATTATTGGTGTTGCTGAGCATGTCGGCGGTTGCTATAGGCTCAAACCACTTTCTGATGAGAGCTCTGAAATTTTATTCTATGGAAGAATATTTGGATCAAAAGATAAATATCCTAGGCAATTTTCTCAAGTATCTAAAAATATTCTGAAGAAATGTGGAGGTGTCCCATTAGCTATCGTATCCACATCTAGTTTGCTTGTTAATAAATCAGAGGATACAAGAGTGTGGAATGATGTGTGTAGCTCAATTGGTTCTGGACTCGGGAGGCATCCTGCTATGGATGATATGAGGAAGATACTTCTGCTTAGCTACTATGATCTGCCTTCTCATCTGAAGACATGTTTATTGTACCTATGCATATTTCCAGAAGACTATAAGATTCAAAAGTATCCGTTGATACGGAGGTGGGTGGCTGAAGGTTTTGTCCAACAAGCAGCCGGAGACCAAAGTTTCCATGAGATTGGAGAGACTTACTTCAATGAGCTTCTAAATAGAAGCCTGATCCAGCCTGCAAACATGGATGATGTGGATGGTACACCTCATGCTTGCCATCGGATGGGCTGAAGAAGCTGACCTCCCTTGAAGTGCTACGTCGGGTGGCTGTGACGTCTAAATACATTGCTGAAGAGCTGGGCCATCTGAACCAATTGAGGGTACTTGATGTCTCGGTCGCATTATATAATGCAGAGACTGATGATGATGAATGGACGGCGTGCCGTGAAGCTTTGTTGGAATCCTTAGGCAAACTGACCAAAGTTGAGTGTCTTCGTATTCGTGGTCCTAGTCCTATTAACCTCGATGGCTCAATGGCGGAAGGCAACCTACGTTGGCTTTCGTTGGTTACGTCAAGTTGGTGGCCACATGGATTAGGCCTGCGTCGGATGGCAACAATTAGGGAGTGTTGCCGTTGATGAGGACCTGGGCCTGGGCCTTGGCCACCTCCCGTCCCTTGGGAGTGTCACTGTTATTATTGGCTTTCACTATTTGGGAGTCTTCATGTGCAACTTAATTTGTTTGCATTTTTCATGCATGCATATGCATCTCTATTACTGTTAATTATTTCTTCATCAACAGCACCCATGCAATGCAACCTTTTTTCACCATCGACCAGGGCCCACATGGCCTTGACTTCGTCCTCGTCAGCTACGCCAACACCAAGTTTGTCCATCTTCCTTTTAATTTGCGACGCCCACCGTCTCCACGGCATCGCTTGTTGTATATTGCTCCACATGTACACTACCTCATGATGGTCTTAATGTTTCACCGAAGCAACAAGTTATGAAGTGGCAAAAGGTATAGACATTATTGCTGTGAAAATCGGACAGTGAATCTTACGGAGCACGATATGCTAAGATTTCGGAGCTCTGCTTATCTCCAGTACAGGTGCTGCAAATTAGATTCAGAGTGTGCCAGTCAATTTGATCTTCAATTTCAATTTGATCTACAATTGATAAGGAGAAGAAATTTAATCAGTGAAACAACAAGGAACCCGTCGGCTGGTATTCCGAATAGTTCCATGAAGCGCATCGGCCAAGCCATCCGACCCATATTTCCTCGCAATCGGCAATGAAGCCGATTCTAAAGCGGAATAGGATTAAGAATAATAGAGCTGATTCTATAGCGGAATAGGATTAAGAATAAAGATAATATAGTTCACTTTCATTAGGCAATGTTATTGAACATGTAATTTTCAGTATGTCAGCATTCCTACTAGATCTAAAAGCAAGTTCTTTACAACTATTTGTTCCGTTTTTGCAGCATGATCTGAACTATTGTCATAGAGAAATAGGAGCATTCCTACTAGATCTCATCTGTTGCCCCTTTGATTAGATATGTTTCTCCTTATTTCTTTATGGAGGGGTAGCAGGCGCTCTGGCAAACATATCATGAGAGCATGGATAAACTTAATTCACACTGTCCTACCTTTATTTCAAATGCGCGCTTCCGGACATGTAGCCAGCCTACTCGGCCTTTTTTATCCATGTCATATCTCTGTAAAAAACTACAGCTAATAGTGCACATTGGCATTACCCCCTTTTCAGGGTATTTTTAGAGGTCATGTTCACATTCTTGTGCAGTAACAAAGTAGTTTAACAATATTGAACTGGTATTTAAGTAGTACTGAGGTAGCAATTTAATAATATTTGGTAGGCAATTTCAAAATGGTCAGCCCAAGCAATTTAGTAATAACATTTTTTGTGTGCCTATTGATTGTCCATTGATTATTAGGATACATAAGCTAGTTCTTGCATGCTATATACTAACCGATCTGGTTCTCTTTTTTCTCATTGTACGGCAGGTCATAAAAGGAGATCATCAGTTATGCAAGTATGAAGATAACGTGCATTTGTAATAATATGCTGGTAGATCTCTTTTTACTAAGATACATGCACAACACCATGAGTCATGGATGTTCACTTTTGCATGTGATGTAGTTTTGGATTCAGGGAGGCAAATATGTTTGTGTAAATAGCTTATTATAAACCAAATTGCTAGGTTTACAACCATTTGCAGTTCTAAATCATATGTTGTACATCAAGACATATGTACATTCTGATATGCCTATGCTTTTCTTTCTGATCCTGAATCATCAATGCATTTGGGCTGCGGTGTTATTTTTTCCAAAAAGAGAAAGCAGATAAAAAACGGATGATCCGGTTGTCAAAAAGGGACAGGCCGTCGTTAGCCGGGTCCTAGAGTCAAAATCATACCCCATTCAGCAAAACGGTACTAGTCTTTCCGAGTTAACAGACTAACAGAGTAACAGTTTTGCTGGAATCACTCGCATTTTTATCATACCCTTTTGTTGCCTAAAACTAGATCTTATTAGGTTCAACTATGGGTAACCGATTCAACTGCGAGGTAAAAACAAATTACACAGAGAAGCGACGAGGTACAGCAACTGTATGTGTTGAAATAACCCTCCCATCGTTGGTCACAAGCAAGGGACAAAAACTTCCAATTGTGTCATCAGAATGCACGGCTATTCTCGCTCAATCTATCGGTTCACGCTTTCCAGCTGTGCATTTTGTACATTCATCTCTACACCTGATCCGAACAAAGCAGGAACGGCCAGCAATAGCAGCAGCATCTCACATTCACCACATAAAACTTTGCTTCATCTGATGCGGGAAAAGTTCAACATGCAAAACAAATTACTTGTCTCACAAAATAATAAATGTAGACATACCTATTGCTACCAACAGACTGTACACATGGTAATAATCTAACAAGGGGAATAATGAAACATACATCCTATGAATGCTTGCTGATGAACTGGACCTGAACTGCTTTGGAATTCTCACCGGGAGAAAGCACAGAGGTACAGACTAAAATTGTCAATGAGATATATCCTCCTATCGATCGTCTAAAACTAGCCACCAACTGGTAATGGTATCGAGGCCAATGTAATCGTCGTCCCGAAAAGGTGTGCCTAGCTCATCATTGAGTATATATCTTATGAAAAAAAGTACAAGAACTTCTGATGGTGACAGTACTTTCCTACGGTGAAAGCCATATTCATAGGTATGCTTGTTCCTTTATCATGTTCTTACAAAAAAAAGTTCAGGTAAAAGAACTTAAAAATTAAAAACTCATTATACATTTATACTGATAAACTAAGCAAAAGTTGAGGATGCAGCTCAATTGTTAGAATACTAAGCTTGGCAGAGTAACAGAGATCGAGGTTCAACTCCTCGCATCTCCAATTAGCTCCATTTTTTCAGTTTCTCAACTGGATAATTGCTGCAACTGGCCATCGGATAGTGTCTAATTGGCACTGTTATTATAGTGCAAGCTAAAAAAAATAGAGACTTCTCACTAGTACTAATTAAATCATTTCTGATGGAACTAATTATGTTGATGGAAAACATATACATATTCATCAAAGTTACCTTATGAAATCGGTGGTGCTGAAAGTATTTTCTGCCAGTGAAAGACGGATCCGCAGGTACACTTTCCATAGTCGATTATCATGACTTGTGACATATGGAACCAGTGGTAGCGAAAAGTGAAAGTATTTCCTACTGGTGAAAAACGTAGTCGCAAGTACACTTTCCATTGTCCAATTATCGTGACTTATTACTGGAAGTAAAAAGGAGTTCCAAGTTAATTATATTGCAAAACTAAACACATGTTGTGGAATATTACTTCAATTAAATTGTTTTAATTTCTCTCAACAGAGTGAAATATTCTTTTGCTACAAAAGGTATACACCATTCGTCTAAGCAGCCTTATAGTCGAAGTTCTCCCCATTATTGGTTGAACAAGCAGCAACTGCATGCTCCCATATCTGCCAAATACAAAATAAAAAAAATCTGCGAAATACATTTCCAGAATAAACCAAAGCTTCACTAACACGGCTAGAACCAAAAATGTTGGTGATCGGTCTCTATGTACAATTGTGGTGAGCAGTTGCAAAATAAGTGGTGGGTTTCTTCCGCTAGAGGCCACCTGAATTCATCTCATATCTGGCCATGGCAGCTTGCTGCTTGTAGCAGGATTAGAAAGGCGAAGGGCGTCTCAAAGACGCTGAGCCAAAACTACCAGATTCATCAGAATTCTGGAGCCTTAACCCTTAAGCTAGCTACGTTCATGTATGAACCATGCACATTGTTGGTAACAGACTCACAAATCCCAAACATGCCCTGATGAACAGCTAGTCTTCCAACATTACAAGTATTGGTGACTCGAGGGCATCTTTGTAATCTCACCCTGCCCTGAGCAACCTTCTATATATACAGCCTCGCATGCCTTGTGCCCTTGTTCTATGCCTGCCACGCTCTAGTAGCACACACAATTCGTACACAAGCAGTCAAGCAAAGCAACAAACCGTACCGTGTGCAGCACCAATGGTGCCTCCGGTGGCCGGCTCCAAGCCAGCCATCTTCCTCCTCCTGGTGCTGGTGGTCGTCGCCCTCACCGCCGGCGGGGCCAGCGCGGCCACCTTCCGCGTCACCAACATGTGCCCGTTCCCGGTGTGGCCGGCCGCCATCCCGAGCGGCGGCGGCACCCTGCTCCAGCCCGACCAGACGTGGGTCTTCACGGTGCCCGCGGGGACCAAGGCCGGCAGGATCTGGGGGCGCACCGGCTGCCTCTTCGTCGGCGACCACGGGCGGTGCGTGACCGGCGACTGCGCAGGCGCCCTGCGCTGCGAGCTCTCGGGGAGCACCCCGGCGACGCTGGCCGAGTTCACTCTCGGCGGCGGCGTCAGCGGCGTGGCGGACTTCTACGACGTCTCGGTGGTCGACGGGTTCAACCTGCCCATGGACTTCTTCTGCGACAAGGACGGCGAGGCCCCGATCCAGTGCAGGGACCCCGGGTGCGCCGACGGCAACCGCCGCCCCGGCGAAGGGAAGGTCCGCACCTGCAACGCCAACAGCGACTACATCGTCGTCTTCTGCCCGAATTAGGACTGGTGATGAGTGACTTCCAAGTATCTATCTAGTGCTGCATGCGATTGCGGTTTGTTCTAATTTCACGAACGAACGAATGAATGAATAAAAATAAGTTGTGCATGATAATCTGAGAGGAGACTTATGAGAGAGAGATGTAATCTGAATGATCGCTGATGGATGGACTGAACTTGAACAAAATTGGTCTCAGAGGAAGCAATTAAGCATCAGACACAATCTTCGGTGATACATGCAGTTTATCTGCAGACAAGTATCAAGAATAGCATTTGTGAAGAACATAATCTGCGAGTAAAGAGTTAATTAACGCTAGCACTCGTGAAGATGGTGTGGTAGGATAAGCTTCAAAATGAATAAAAACCTTGAGGCGTTTTGTAGGATCTGACGATGGCTGTTGCTGCTTCAAAATGAATAATAACAGAGCAGCCAAGAAAGAAACAAATTAAGTTCCATGTTAATTACACTACCTACTTGGGCAATGAATCAACGATCGATCAAATTTCATCAACGATGGTTTCTCAAAAAAAAAATCATCAACGTTGGCACCTTGTTGTGGAAGTCGTCCCTATTACTGGTTGAACAAGATGGAACTGCATGTTCCCTCTGTCTGCCAATGCATGCCCAACCAAATCAATTTAAAAAACGGCAAGAACCTTCTAATATTGATGCACTTACACATGTGCCAAGCAGTTGCAAAGTGATTACAGAGCTAGTTGCCGTTGAGATTAGGAAGACACTACGTGTATGAACCACGCATATTTCCTAGATTCGAAAAATACTTTTGTAATTGCCGTAGGAAAATTAAAAAAAATGCAGCATGGTAGTATTCTGTACGAGTGGCGAGAGTTCTACTTTTACTGACAAATGATGAGTACAATAGTGTACCAGTCTGAATGCTAGAAGATGTTAATTTGATAACATCAAACGCTTCATTTCCAACTACGGGGCGAAACAGATCAAACGCTCCATCCCAATGCGCAGCAATTCTGTCTAGGACTACCGATTGTTCAGCAGAGTGTAAAGCAACAAAACTCATGTTCATTGCACTGACAGAACTCAAGTTCGTTGCAATGAGAAAAGTCCAATCTGTTAAGAAATTACTTGTCTCAAAATTATGTAGATATATATCTGTCTGTGGCTACCAAAAGCGATTGCAGAGGCTATACTAGAAAACTCTGTACATACATGGTAATCTAACAACAGACATTACAGACAATCTGAATGATCACTGATGAACTGGACTTGAAATGAAATTGTTCTTGGAGGGAGGAAGCACCGGAGAGAAACTTCAGTGATGTCTGCGAGCCTGCAACTGGTGATTAGATCCGCAGTTGGTAGGCAGAGAAGATTCAGAAACTGATTAATAGTAACTCATACAACAGATCCACCACCGATCAATGAAAATCTGCAAATGATAGTCCTCTTCATAACACAAGTCTATTATGATGGAAAAGGAAATTGGGCGTAAGACAGTGGACGCAGGGAATGGGAGCAAGCCTTACCTCACTATTAGCCTTTGCAAGGTGGAAGATTCAGTTGAAATCAAATGCTCTTGTCAGCAGCTTTTGTTGAAGGCAATGTGCCAAATACATGATCCCACAGGGTCGAAGTTATCCCAAAGCCCTTGGTTTGAATTCTAAAGTGATGGTTCAGATGGTATTTCTGAGGTACAGCAGAAAGTTGTGTAAGTGTACCACAAGATGGAGTGGTTGAATAAGATTCAGAATTCAGAAGGAAACAAGAACCTTGAGATGTTTTGCAGGATCTGATGATGGCTGACCATGATGCAAGTAGTAGTGTGTGCAATCATAGATCACATAACCCAACAGGCCACCTCCAAACAAGCCAGGAGTGGTGGACGGAGTTGAAAATAGCTTGATCAGGTTCCAGAACTAGATAAACAGTTCAGGAAAAAAAATAAAAATCGATGCACAAATGAAAGTAAAACAGCTAAAGGAAATCCTGATTAGCTTGAAAATGTAACAGCTTTCATGTACAAACAGGCCACTTCAACAGGCTTCAGAAAAAGGGATTAGGATGCAGCATTGAACAAATGTAGAAAGTTATTTCACATTAATTTTGTATACATCTGAAACTTGTGAACAACAGTAGCTACCCTGGTATGTAATATGCAAGGAAGATTATTTACCGGAAAGCACAAAATAGCTGCTGCTGCTGGTGGAAAGACAAGTCGAAGTCCATCCATGGGATGCTTGTGATGGCAACCGTGAAGAAGATAATGCGCTGTGTTTCCCCTGCGACACATCAAATGACTGTGATAAGGAAAGATGTTTAACTCATATAGAAAAATCATTGGCAGAATAACTTACCAGTAACTTTTAGTTTTTATGTGGAACAAGAATCGGTGCAACACATATTCGATCAGTGTCCACAGAAATATTCCAAACACAACCATCATAGCTACTTCTGTAATTGTACGGCCCATCTGGATAGAAGTACTCAAGCACCAATAGACGACAGGCAACCAGATAAGAGGAACTGCCCACCATTTCGTGCGTGTCAAGAACTGAACCATAAACCACTCATCAGAACACAGTTTTCAGGGTTTTAGATGCTATACAGTGCAATAAATAGAATATATTCACCTCCAATACATCATTTTCAAAAAACCGTGGCCCTTCCTTGCTAACAATCGGCTGGTGAACCCATTCCTGATACTGCTCCTCTAGATGGCCAACCTGAAAATTTAAGAAAAGTAGTTGAAAACAATTGTCAAGGACCTACATTTCATATTCTTCCAGGCATCAAATAACCGATTAAAACAAAAACTCGCACTTGGGAAAGACTTCATGAATCAAGAAATGCCAACTGTAAGGTGTGCATAGTAGTGACCTCATGGAAACTAACTGGATCGTCATTTTCAGCCATGTAAATAATGTCAAAATTCTAGTATGTATTTTATATATCTACTTGAGAAACACATAATAGACATCAAAAGTTAATAACCAAACAACGCTTGTAACAATGAACTCTTGGCAACCAACTACTCCCTCCGTCCAAAAAACAAGTCATCCTAGGAATTCTAGGACAAATTAACAAGAAGGTAAAATGACCATGTTTGCCCCTATTTATTGCCCATATTTGGCACTAATTGATTCTTGCATGCACATGCACTTTCTAAATAGGGTAAGATGACTTGTTTTTTGGGACAAATTTTGAATCCTAGAATGACTTGTTTTTTGGGACGGAGGGAGTAGAGATTATATGTTTTGCTATAAGCTGTACTGCTGGTGCATGAAAAAAAAATGTGGTATACAAAGAAGGAATGTTTAGTTGTAACATGACAAAGATCAAATTTCCATTCAGATAAAACTTCAAGAGTTATTTTACCTGGAATACAAGAGGCTTGTCCAAATCCACTGTAAAGGCTGCCGCAACCATTTTCTCCGAACAATGATGGCTGTGATAATCGAAAGTTAGAGCATGAGGGAGTTGCATTCAAAAATTGAGATTTCGGATAAAAATAACAGGAAATATGTTTGAGCCCAACTGCCCAACAATGGAAGAACCTGACAAATGAAACTATGTGTTAAACTAGTGCCAGATTGCCAGCTATGTTAGTGGTGGGTACTTTGCCCAAATTTGGCAATGTAACTGACCCTCAACTCCTCAAGTGATTCCAGACCACCATACTCCACATCTATGTCATGATTTGGATAAACAGTGTACCCAATATTTTAACTAGCTTAGTAAGGTTCTTGGCCAGTTGGCCCACTACTGCTGAAACAAACAGCAAGTGGTCATGACGACTGGCATTACTATTCTATCAGGATCTTGGGCCCCAAAAGGCCAAAACCATGTTCTGTGGCCATTCTAGGCCTGTGTTTCAAGGACTCAAGGTGTACCGGAGCACCGCAAAACAGAAAAATCAGACGGTCCAGCACTCACGATCTGGCCTGTCCACACAAAATATCTAGAGCAAATCCAAACAATCAACTTCACAGACAAGAGCACATGGCACAAGCTTTCGTCCATTATATATTCTTGTGCAATTTGACTCTGTATTCTGATCAATTTGAGAAAGAATCCAAAAGAACCACAGCTAGGAACCACCTGTTGGGCATCCCATCGGAATCCAAGAAAAAGCAAGAGAAAGCTGTGTGCCGCCTGGGACTTAAACCACTGATGGGTGACCACTTTAGACTAAACATGGGACATAAGTGATCCCTGTATCAACTGTTCAACAAGTTGGATGACCACTTTAGACTAAAATTGGGATGTAAGTGATCCCCAAATCAATTGTCCAAACAGGTAGTGAGCCACAGAGAAAAAGGTGAAATCGAGCATCTCAAGATGTGGCGTATATTTGTTTCAGAAAAAAAAAAGATGTGGCATATATAATCAAGGGACAAATGCCTTGAACAAAAGTTGGTTGTGTTGACATTCTAAATGAAAGTGAGAACTGGAGCAAAGCTTGCCAGATCCTTTCCCCATTGCAAATTAAAATTACTCAAGCATCTAGTTCAAAAACATCAGACATTACTGCACACCCCAGATTCTTTTCTCCAAGCATACTCAACCAGAGTTCTCCAAAGGTAAGACCTTGGCTCGGAAGAAGCAGCATTGTCTCCACAATTCTAATCTCATAGATAGCTTCACCTTGGATGACACATAGAGGAGCGAATCGACCCAAATCTCGGGCCAAGCCGCCGCCTTTGAGGTCACAGCCGGTCAATGCGGCGCTCAGGACGGATCTAAACCCCAAAACTGGCAAGGATCTCGGACTACGGAGACGAAGCCGAGCTCTAAGTGAAAAAACTGAAGAGGGCGACTGTGAGAGAAGGGAATTCTCGGATGCTCACTCACCAGCGCAATGAAGCAGAATGCCGGCTCCGGCGCCGGCGTTTCCCGCAGGTGAGATGAAGAGGGCTGACGCGTGCTTCCGGCACGGGGGGCGCGCAAGAGAAAGAGACTCCACTGCCTAGCCTCCCGCTCGCCGCCGCTGCTTCGCCGTGGGAGCTCGGAGGTGGGCAAGGAAGAAAGGGGAGATGGGGAAGCCAAAGGCGCCGGCTTTTGTACACATGACGGCGACGGCCACCACACCGAGTTCACTACTTAGCTGGGCCGTTTTTATAGATCACCCCCTAGTTTACAGTTCTACCCTCCCCAGGACCTCGTGTCACCTTCATGAACAAATTCACAAACATTTCGGTGGTTTCAGTGAAACGAATTGTGAAAAGGTTTTCATCGCGGTCCCCCAACTAAGGGTATGTTCGAATCTAGCAACCTAATTCGTAGGCAGCTAATTTTAGTTAGGATGGATCCAAATGGAACAGACTAATACGTAGCTAAAACTTGAATGGATCCGAACAGGATCTCAAACAAGTTAGACCCCATTTGGATCCAATACTTATGGGTGAAAGTGCTAAACTTTAGCAATAGTATATTCAAACATAAGTGCTAATGGGGTGGGCTAAAGTTTAGCTAAGATTTAAAAATATTAGCAAATATATAAGTGTTAATAGGTGTTAAAGTTTAGCACTCAACTTAATCTAGAGGTGGTGGTAAAAGACTTTAATTTTTTAGTCTAGATATTCTAATTTTAAATAGATCCAAACGGCTGGGCTCTAATCATGACCCTAAGGCTTTAGAATCCGACCGTTTTAGCCTGCTTGAATGGATCATGGCCCTAAAGCTTGAATGGATTCAAACAGGATCTCTAAAAAGATTCAATCTTATTCAATTTTAAACTAAAAATATTAAAAATTAAGGGCCAAATTAGATTGTAAGAGAGCATTAGGATCATAATCCGTCACCACCTCTATTTAACCCCTCCAAATAGACCCTAAAACAATTGGAAAGACAGCAAGCATTAAAATGGATCGGTTTTGGAGGTGGAACCATAGGAAGGTAATACGGGGAGAAACGATAGTGCTACTACTAGGCATTATAGAAATCTTTGTAATGGTTAAGAGCATCTCCAAGAGTCTCTGTAAAATAAGTTGACTAACTAAAAATAGTAAAATTGGGATAAAAATCGAATCCAACAATCATTCCAAAATCCTCTCCTTGCTATCTAGCTCGGTATCCAGCCCCCTCCGCTACCCATCTTTCGCGAGCCCCCCTCCACTCGTCATCCTCTCGTCCCGAGTGCTCTGTCCTCCTCCTGCACGCCCTTCCCGGCCCAGCCCCTCTCTACCGACGGGGCCTATCCCCGCCGCCCCTCCCCTGTCGGCGCGGTCCGTCCCCGCCGCCCCTCCCCCGCCAAGGCGCCTCATATAGGCGGAGCACCATGAACTTGTTGCGCTGCTCCTCGATCTCCTCCGCTGCTGGATCGTTGCCGAGGCGGCGGAGCGGCTCCTCCTCCTCCAGCTTAGTAGACGCCGCCAGCTCCTCCGATTCTGGTCTAGGTCTAGTTGGGGGCTTGCTTTGATCTCTTAATTTGTTGCCTTGCTCTTGTTGCTTGTTGTTTGTTTGTTGGGGAATCTAATCCAATCGGTTGGAGGAGGAGGACGAGATCTCCCAATCAGCAAGCAAGGTGCTGTTGCGAGCGCCGCGGGAGAGCAGTGAGGACTTGAGCTTGGACAGCGCGTACAAATCTCTCTCCAGCGAGGCTCCTGCGGAGACAGCCATCACAACGAAGAGTACTGGGAGGCGGTGTATCCACGGATGGATACAAATATGAAGAGTTGAACATGACCTGCTATTTTTTTTTAGAAAAATAATAATTCAATATCCCGTTTCTACATCACAATACAATATATTCAGTTTTTATTATAAAAATGACCTCCGCTTTTTGCTTGAAGCAAATGCAGTTCAGAAATCAGAGTTGAGAACTGTTGCAATGGCGTTCGGACGTTACTTGTGATCGTTCACCCAACATGGATTTTGACGGTACATGTGCTCAGTAACCCATATGTGTCTGTCCAAGATAATTCTCAATTCAGATGCATGGATGATAGAAATTCCAAATTACAACAATTTCTTGAAAGCAAGTTTGATATTTGACACGCACATTGCCTGCATTCGTCGGAGAGCTAGGCATTTTCCTCCTCCTTTTTTCGTCCAAATAAAATCAGTCACTCATCATGGCACGATTGGAGTGAGTAGCAGGCCCGATGGGCTTCCAAGTGATTGGGCTGGGCCTCTCCTTGTGTGTGCCGCTGCAAGTGTTGTTGGGCCGGCCGGCCCTTCTCGCAGCAGAAAAGGAGAATGGCACAGGCGGTGGTGGTTGAACTGCCGACGCGTTGCAGGGCTTGCAGCATTGCCTTGTCCGCCTGTACCAACAACTGGACAAGCAAGGCCAGGGGAGTAGGTGCCCTCTGATTCTGAATATGAACACTGTAGATCTGATTGTTCCTTTGCTAGCCGCATGGTTTGTATCATTGTATGGAATAATTTGAGGTTCAGAGACACGAGGATCCCAAAACCGACGAGGGCAACTTCCCGGAAGAAGCATGCACAAGCTTCAGAGTAGAACCATTCACCTGGGACTGGGAGACTGAAATCCTGAAACCCAACCACTGACAGCAGCCATATACACAAGACAACTAGCTGATGATTGATCTCACTTCTCGGGATCACGATCTCCTCCTAAACAAATCGCTGTCTCTGACCACCTCTCCAGACAAGATCTCCAACCGATTTGCCACGGATCTCCAACCAATTTCTCGGTTTCATTATGCGACTGGTGTGGCCACGCGTGCCGATATCATCAGAACATTGGTCGAGTATAGAAACACATCGACAAGAACATCGGGGTGTACATGCCCAGACAGGCAAGGAAAGCGGCAGCGTTCGTCGCCATGGCCGCCAAACCCACGAGGTCCTCGTGAGACACACAGCACACTGTACACGACTCCGCGTACAGCCGTACATGTACCATCAGAATGGTGGGGTTTCAGCTCATCCTGATAGCATTGTTCCAGGATGAGCTTTTTGGAGTTGTTTTCGCGAGAGAAGACGAGCATCCATCCACGTCGTCCAACTACGCAGCGTCGCGGCCTGCGTGACCACCAGTTTGTTTAGCCTCCGGTCGCTGCCAGTGAGCAGCTGACCGGACCAGCAGCTGTTCTGTTCTTGTGTGCAGGGCAATCGAACTTCAGAAACTCAGCGCGTCCAGGAACAGGGCAAACAGCTCTTCTCTTTTCACTTCACTTCTTATTCGGATTCAAGAAGGAATGCAATTACAAATGTTCGGACAAAAAGAAACCAAGAATATAAATTGTGTACACTTGCTTGTTTGTGTCTTCTCGTGGCGCTAATTTACAACCAACAATGCAACAAACTAAAATGAAAAATCTGCAAGGAGTTCCCTCGGTTTTGTGGGAGGGAATCTGACTGAGCTCCGGACCGGACGCTGCTGCTACCTCGGATCACTCCCATGGCCACTTGCCTGAGCTGCGGCGTCTGGGGCTCTCTCCACTGAGGTGAAGAACACGGCGCAGAGCACGGTGAGCGCCACCGCGGGGAGCGTCCCGGCCACGAGCCCGGCGAGGATGACCGGCACGAACGCGGCCAACGGCAATGCGGGCCCTCGACGACGGTGGCACCCCTCGTCGGTGACCGCTTCCCGCGGTGGCGCCGTCTCCTCGGCAGCGGCAGCAGCTGCTTCTGCGGGCTCGGGGGCGATGACCTCGCCGGCGCCCGGCTGCTCGCTCTCGCCGCCGTGGCGGGAGTCCTTGCTGCCCTCCTTGGATCTCTTGCCGTTCTGCAGCTTATTGGCGAGCAGCTTCCGCAGCGATCTCCTTTTTTCCTTCCTCTTGTTTGGGCTGGTGGAATCCGAATCGTTGCCGGCGAGGTCGGTCGAGTCGGCGGCCCAGAGGGAGGAGACCTCGCTCCCCGTGTCGGACGCGGCGCAGCTCGGCCTGGGCGTCTCGGCCGGCGACTCCGCCTCCCGAATCGGCGATACGAGGCCGCCGCCGCGCGAATCCGGCTCCCGTTTATTCGTCTCCGGCCGCGGCCGACGGCGGGAGGCGGGCGACCTGACAGACTCGATCCAGAACAGCGCCACCGACGCGAGCGTGGCCGCGGCCACCAGCTGCTTGCTCCAGATCACCAGCAGCGCGAGCGCCAGGACCCCGCCCGCCGCCAGGAGCTCCGGCCGGATGCTAAAGCCCGCTCCTTTGCCGCGGGCCGGTGCCGGAGCCGGCACCGCCGCGGCCTGAGCCACCGAGAGCTCCCGCCTTTGCTGGGGCGCCGGCTCCGCAGAGGCGACCACCGGTGGCGCGGGGGCGCCGGCTGCGCGGTGGCGCCTCCTGGGTTTCTTGAGGCGGCCATGGTTCTTGACGACGAGGTCGGCGAGGGAGGTCGGGAAGCCTGTCTGGACGGGGAGCGGCCCCGCGCGGGCAGGCGGGCGGAGGGAGGCGAGGAGGCGGCGCAGGCGGCCGCCGGCGGAGGGGCGCTTCAGCGGGCTGGTTGTTGGCATCGCCGGCGGCGGCCGACGCCGGCGAGCATAGGAGGCGACGCGACGCGAGGCGCTGCGCGCGGTCGGTGAGCGTGTAGGGGAGACAAGGAAGCGGCGTTGGGAGGAAAGGAAAGATGGCGATGGCTTTTGGAGGTTTCGGTTTGGGTGTTTTAAAGGTGAGCGTTTCTTGGTTGATTCCTCCTTGGAGTTTGTGAGAGCCGGGTGAAGAAATCAAGGAGACTGATGCCAGCATCATGTTTTTTTAAAAAAATGTTTTTCTTTTCTGAAGAAGATATTCCTTTTATTATGGTACTGTTGTAGCAAATAGAGAGATGATCAGTGATCATGTGAGGAAGAGAAAGGTAAGAATGTGAGTACATGGGTTTAAATTAAAGAGGAATAACTGCACACTTTTTCTGCTGAATTATGAATTATGTGGTAAAAAATAGAGTTTTGTAAGGGGGTAGTAATGTATGTCAATCTATCATGACCATTGTATCCTTTGGGTACAATAATCCAAAGTGCTAAATTGTGGTTGTGATGTTGGGTTAAATTTAAATCATATTCGCCTAATTAATAGGCATGACTGAATTGCGTGCCAGCAGAGATATAGTAGAATGGAAGATACTTTTTCTAATAGAAATGTTACTTTCAGCATCAATAGGAGAAACCGATCCCCTGCAATAGGTCTTAACTGTTGAAAAGGATACATATCGCTCATGAGTTAATTATCGTTGCATATTACGAGAATGCGATTAGTGGGTAGTATGAAACCATGTCTCATGGCAAACACACGCACTCATGAATTCTCGTAGAAAAAGTTACCGCAGCAGACTAGCATGTTCTTGTTTTTGTCTGTTTTAGCATGTTTTTCAACATGCCATATGAGATAGGGCCAAAAAGATAGGTTTAACTCTGTTTCGTCCTTTTTTAAAAAATGAAAAGGTTGACTATATATATTAAGATAAAGTATGTGCTCATGTAGTACTTTACATGAACATAAACGTACTTTAAGTTGTTGAAATAACAACGCGTCGCACGCTAGTGCCCCCCGCGATCTTTGCTGGCTGTGTGTCTCGTTGACCAGGATGTGACGGGGGACCAAGGACCAGCATGTCCAAAACATCGTATTCCGCGTGTACTGTAGTTAGGTCCACTATATAGACTCTAGCATTTTTTTTCTTTTTTGCACAGAAGAGAGAAAATAAGGAAGCACTTTCTTCGAGCCTACTAGTTCCGTAGCTTTGTGCTTCGTTATGATGCTAGCGACGAAAAATGGGTCAAGGACATGGCACAACGACTGAATGGCACCATCTGTCCTGCGCATACCCAAAAATGGTTCAAACATGTTTCATGTGAAATTCGGACGAAATTGTGCTCAGATTCCCCATCTCGTGCCAGCAGGTTTTCAGGCAATCCCAGAACAAAGCTAGCCTACCACTAGTTTTTCATATAATACTAGGGGAAAAAAAGCAAAGCGGAAAATGAAAATGGGTACCAGCTTTCAGTTGCAGCAGCAACGGCCCCAACGGCACAAGCCCGATGCAACAAGGAAGGAGGAAACACAAGTGACGTGATGGGCGTCTCCTCTGGCAGTGCCAACCCAATTGGCAACTGCAGGTGACTTTTGTGACCGGCCGCGGCCTGCGCGTCGATCGTCCGTCAGGTGACACCAGGTGGCGTCGTAGCGTCGTGCTCCGTACTGCAGGAAACAAACAGAACAGCTTGATCTGATCTGACCGACAGACGCTGTACTTTGGCTGCATCACATATTCAGAGTTTTCAGACCATCATCCAGGACCCGTTTAGATCGCTTCCAAATTCCAAATTTTTACACTCTCTCTCCATCACATTAATTTTGGGACACATGCATGGAGCAGTAAATATATGTAAAAAAAATAACTAATTGCACAGTTTAATTGTACATCACGAGACGAATCTTTTAAGCCTAGTTAGTCCATAATTAGATAAAATTTGTTAAATATAAACGAAAGTGCTACAGTAGCGAAATGTTCCAACTCTTATAAAAACTTGCAATCTAAACGTGGCCCCAGTTTTTCAGTAGTTGTCTGAAACCGTGCCGTCGACACTTGGCGGCGACTGCTGGACACACACTCACACATGGAGAGTTCAGAGCTCGATCCATGACGGATACCTGGGCCCTGGATTCCGTTTGCCATTGCCAGGGCATGCGACTATGCGAGGGAGATTCGACTGAATTTGCAGCAACTTTTGGGCCTCCTTTGAATTTCTCGCACCCGGCACGGTATCAAAATGAAAGCCGGAATATACTCTGTCTGCCTCCCTATTTTCAGTTCCCGGCTACCAACCTTTTTTCCCATGACGTTTTTCCTTGGAAAAGAAATCTTTTTTTTGTTTTGTGTGAATATTCCTTTGGCTTCGCTTGCTGCCGTTTCCTCACACTTTCTGCCTTTTCCAGCTAGCTTGACATGCACACAAAGACTATTTTTCCCCCTTTCTCGGCTTAATTAAAAAAAAGGAAGAAGGTCATCAATGGATTCCCTCGGCCATCATCAGGTGGATTATTGTTGTTTTGTTTTTGTCCAAAAAAAAAGCAGAAAGAGGCTTTAAGCTGGTGGATCGGATAGTACAGTAGACTGGTAGAGCACGGCGTTTGTGTTGTGCGGCGACCTAGTCATCATGAGTACGTGCACGAGACGACAGCCGAGACCAAAGCTGGCGTGCATGCAGTCATGCAGATGCAGCACAGCACGACCTCTAATAATGACTTTATTTTATTAGAAGCGGTCCACGTACTTGCAGCATCCTGGGTCCCTGCTTGCGTTCTACCTTGAGCTTTCTAGAAAAGATACTACCAGTATTAGCTTTCTAGGTATTATGTTTAGAAAGAGAAAAACAAAGATGGAAAGAAAGAGGTAAGAAAATAAATGAATGAATATAGAAAGAGAATTAGAGGAGAAAAAGTAAATAAAAATTAGAAGAAAGAAATAAATAAGGAGAACTAAAGGAATAGAAAAACAACATGAACGCTGGAACTAGCTTTAAGCCTCGGCCAAAAAAGAAACGGGCAAAAAACGAAAATGAATCAAAACAGGAAGAAAAATAAATAAAAAGGAAAAACCTTATTGGGTCTGCACCCGCTCAAACATCTGGAGACTATCTATATTGGGCCTCCGCTTTTGCCACGGTGGATGATGCAATTGTAGCGCAGGCGATGTGTAGTCGCTGCGGTCGGCCACGGAAACCACGCCGGTGTTTATTGGGCTTTGGTGGGTCGCCAAGGCCCATCTGGCACATTCGGACAGGCTGCGTTCATCGTGCCCCTGAAAATTAGAGCAGGCCCACGTGTCGTGTCCGCCTCTTCAACCAGGTCCAGAAAGGGAAGGGCCAGGGGTGGAATAGGAAATCCAAACCCTAAACCCCCGCGACAGAGGGAGAACAGAGGCGGCGGCGATGGCCAAGAAGCTGGGCAAGAAGGCGCGCAAGTTCGCGCGCAAGAACCTGCAGTCCGCCGCCAAGCGCAACCGCAAGATCCGCAACCAGTTCAACAACCGCCGCCCCCGCAGAGGTGAGCCCTGCCCACCCCACTTCGCCTCCGCTTGCTTGTTTGGCCGTGCGAGGGGTCTAATTGAGAGCTTTTGGTTTCAGGTGGGAGCGGCGCCCGAGAGGATGGTGACGAGGACGTGCAGCAGCGGGTGGACGATGCCACCATGTAATTCATCCTCCTCCTCCTCTTACCATGCTCTGTGTAACTTGGCTAGTTCAAATGCTCCGCTGTAATATTCGATACCCGAATGCGATTAGTCGTGCTTCACAAGTCCGCCGGATGTTTGAGCGTTTTGCTGCACTAGTTTAGCTGGTCTCTTTGCGTAAAGATTGACTTTTTCTTTAAATCTCTTTTTGGGCAACACTGAACATCTGCCAAAGTGCGAGCTGCAGCAATCGTATTCACTTCTAGCTATTTTTAGTGTTCAAGCTTATGGTGCTTGCCCTGGTTTCACTACTTTAGCTTAAACTCAGCTGAAACCACACTAGTTTGCCAATAATCAGGCGAATGTCCTGCGCTAATTCATGTGGCACGTTCATTCCTTTCGTTAACTAAGTTCGGACTGATTTTTTATGTAGGGCCACTAATGATACTGCTGATGCTTTGATTGATGGCCTTGAGTTTCCTGAGGATGACATTGAGATAGACGCAGATCTATCTGACAGTGACGGCTATCTTTCAGAGGTATGTCTGTTTATCCTGTACACAGGCTTGTTGTTGCTGCCAACCAAAGCCTATGGATTACCGCCCTTCACCCTTCACCCTTTTTAGCCTCTTCCAATTGCAACAGCGCCAATCATTTCATTGCTTGGTCAATTTGCTACAAAGAGTTTATGCATGTCAGTGCGTCATATCTGGGTTGCTACTTGCTTTTATAACCGGCTGCTTGATTCATAATATGCAGGACCCTGGGTGTCCGTACTATTCTGACAGTGAAGATGGAGACGATGTCAAAGGTTAGTGTGTGCTGTTGTAACACTAATTGAGCTCGGGCTGTGCCAGAGTGCTAGTTTTTGAACATCTCAATGTTTTGTGCAGGTTCTATCATGCAAGATGGCTTGGACAGGCAGAACGATGATATGAATCTGGATATTGAAAAACAAAAGAGAAAGTTGAAGAAGTTGCTGGATAAGGTTCAATTTCCTTTCACCAACAGAGATGAATCTGCTTATTTAAAATCACCAACATTCTTTTTACAATTTCAGGCTGTCTGCTTCTGGATATCTTGCTCCTTTTTGCAGATCAATAGCCTTTTTTCATCATAGAAAACAATTTACAACTTGCTTTAGCAGGAAGACTTGTTTGTATTTTGTTCTCGTTACGTGTAGATTTTCAGCATACCGAACTCATCATACAAGTGATAGTGGGACTGGAAAAAAGGTGTGGAAAAAAATTGTTGGCAGAGTTTCTGTAGGCTGTAGCTAATAGTTGTTTGTACCTTAGTATTTAATTGTAACCTCTCTGCCCAATGGATTGGGTAAGCTAATTGTTATATTAGATCAGTTCTACCTGGAACTTCCAGTCCTGTTTATTTAGTAAATTAGTAATTGAAGTACACAAATTACATAGTTTCTCTACTAATTCCATGAGATTTTCATGTTACAACCTGCTACAATCATGCTTCAAAGTACCTGCTCTACCTGCTACAGCCAAATAAGAAGTAAAATAAAAGAAGTCACTGCAACGCCAAATGGAATTCTAGGCTTGTGATGTACATTGCTTTTAGTGATTTCAATGTGGATTTTAAGTGTTCATCTTGTTTGTAGGACCCTGAGTTTGCAAACTTTCTTGAAAAATGGCAGTCAGAGTTGGAGAGCTACAGAAGTAAAGAAGTAAGTATTAATAGCTGCTGCAAAATGCAGACGCACATTTTTGCACTGTTCTGTGTAGATTGTTCTTTCTATGCCTGATCTAACCAAATAATTTTTCTTTTGTCGTGACTCGTTTTCATTACCAAATAATTTTTCTGTTGCCGTGACTTGTTTTCAATCTCCAATAGGACTCTGATGAAGAAGATGGGATGGATTCTATGGATGATGATGATGACTCCAATGATGCAAATTCCCCAGATACTAAGATCCTTACAACTAAGACTATAAGTGAATGGTGCCAGTTAGTGTCAAAGGATCCTAAATCATCTGCTCTACGTAATCTGCTAAATGCTTTTCGGGACGCTTGTCGATATGGTGTTCACTCTGATAGCCCCTCGATGCAGAGATTTCAAAGTACCAGATTGTTCTATCAGATAATATCATTTGTCCTTTCTGAGTCAGACAACATTTTTCGTGCTCTTTTGGAGATTTCGGATGATGCTAACAAAGGGCAAATTATGAATCTGAGAAATTCAAAGAAATGGCAACCTGTTGATCCTCTATTGAAGTCCTACTTACGGAATTCTCTTGATCTGCTTAGTCAACTAACTGACAACAGAATACTTTCCTTTGTTTTGACTCGACTTAGAGCATCAGCGGTTCTTTTTTCCGCATATCCATCAACATCAAGTAGGCTTCTCAAGGTACTGTGGCCTTTTGAAGATGTTACTTGTTGATATTGTGTCTTAATTTTGCATGTTCATTTGTTATGAAGGGAATTCATGTTTAAAAGCTAGTCGAGCCAATCACTTTCTTGTTAGAAGGTGAACCCATGCCGTAAAGTTAAAGCTAGTCGAGGCAATCATATCTAATGATTTGTTAGAATTTAATTTTGTTTGCTAGGTAATATGTTTATCTTAGATATACAATAAATTAGTGATCATCACTTAATTTGGTTTCTATGGAGAAACATGGTTCTGTTTTTGGCGAAACGCTACTGCATGAAAATTGTGATTTTATGATGGCAATATGCTTGAATTCCTTAAACATGTTTCTTTGTCATCTCATCTGTTCCTGGTATATGTTAATAAGGAATGTTATTTCAAAAGTCTGGTCCTGTTGCTGGCTAGAGCTAGACCCTATTATATCGAAATTGTGATTGTACGATGGTAATAGGCGCATACTTGGCCTCTAGTCATCTGTTTCTGGTGTTTGGTTTCATGACCTATAGAAGAATACTGTTTCAAAACCTTCATGTGGTTATTATTTATATATCAATTTGTTTGATAGCACTTTTGAAGAATATATGCTATAATGTTTTGTATTATGGCAGTTTTTCGGTGGTAGTACATATCTTGTTAGTCATGAATTATTGATGCTTAGTAGATGTCAAAAATTCATGTGGTATTCAATTATTATTCAACCATGTGAAGATACTAGCTTCATTTCCCCTTTTTTTTCTGCGATTTAACTTATCATATTCTGCTGCAGATTTTATTTCGCTTGTGGGCAAGTGGCGATCAGAGCTTATCTCTGTCTGCATTTCTTATGATCCGACAAGTAGCTGCACTGTTACCTGACTGTTTGGATCTCTGCTTAACTAAAGCCTACAATACATACCTTGCCAGCACCAAGCTTGTGAACGACAGAAATACAAAGCATATTGATTTTCTGATGAACTGTTTGGTAGAGCTATATTCTCTGGATGTTCAGAAGTCATGTGAGAGGGCAGTAACCTCTGTGGGGCAACTGAATGCTATTCTGAGACAGGCTTCTAAAACAAAGGAAAAGGTATGCAATAGTGCTTATATCTGGACATTCATGTGCACTTTTTTTTAACTCTAGATCAGTGACCAGGTGTATGAAGTTCTTACTGTATCCTTTCCATGCTAGTCTTGGGGCCTTATTAAGTACAGTATGTTCTTCCCAGGCAGACTCTTGGTGCCTTCTTGAGTATTCTTGGGTCCTAAGTATCGTGGATTGGTGTATGTCTCATGCATTCAAACTGGGCCCAAAAATGTGTCTGGATGCCAGCTATAATAGTACAGCCACCCTGAAGTCTGTCTAATTCCAGTTAAGATTGTTAGTTTTTACTCTTTCCTGTCTGGAGAGTTTAAATAATATTTTTAAAATTGTTACATGCACAAAATGATATGGTGAGTTCCCAAGCGACAACACATTCATTATGTTATCCATATCTTCTTGGCTGTTGAGAGAATTTTAATAGTATTTTCTCCATAAGACTATATAAAGATCAGTTATGTTAGTACAATAAGATACTTATTGATACACATGCCCTTTTTGCATTGGAATAAGGAAGTTCTGCTTGTGCGTGCTGAGGTTTAGCCTTCATGATGTTGTCTTTTATATGTTCTTTTGGTATTTTAGATTAACAATTGTTTCCTTGCTTGTGTCTGCAGGAAGACCTCAGGAAGATTGATAACTGGCAATATATTAATTGTGTGAACCTATGGGTTAGGTTCCTGTGTTGTAACTACAAGGATTACAATCTCAATCCATTATTTTCTCAAGTTCTTCAAGTAATAAGAGGGGTGGCTCACTTATTTCCAGGCACACGGTACTTACCGTTAAGATTGAAGCTTGTGCAGATGCTGAACGAGCTTTCTACTTGCAGTCAGATGTTCTTTCCAATTCCGTCGTTGCTATTTGACTGCCTAGAATTTAGAGAGGTCTCTCAGAAAGAACAAACTCAAAAAACAAAGGTCAACTTCTCATCGCTGTTGAAGGTATGCCACCTGCACTGAAAACAATCTGGATGATGATAAGAATTAGAATTCCTTATATTCTTTTGTGTCTGTTCTGAAGTCACAAAAATGTCAGATTAAGCTATGAAATATTTTCACTGTGTTACGACTTACAACTGCACGAATACGATAAAGTTTGTTTATCTTGAGAATGGTTTAGGTTAACTACTGTTTCCTTGCAATTAGGTGCCAAAGAACCTTCTGAAATCTAGAGATTTCCAAGAGGAGTGTGTTCTTTCAGCAATTCAGGTTCTATCAGCACATTTTGCCCAATGGAGCTACCATGTGTCTTTCCCAGAAGTAGCCACCATACCTCTTATCCTCTTGAAAAGACTACATGAGCAGACAACAATTGAGTCGCTTCACCGTCCTGTTAAACGATTGATAGACCAGGTGAGTACATGCACTACAATGTTCCTTGCTAGATCTGTTAAACTTCACGTTGTTACTCAGTAATGACCGCCACACATTTCATGTGACCATCAAAATTTGCATCGAGACTTGGATGTGAATATGCGTGACATATGCTGGTCTTGCTATTTTTATCTTGACCTGATGGAAGAAAAGTAGATCCTTCCTCTATTTGAGTGAATTGCACATGAATTATTCTTCTGCTGTTCCGTTTGATGTAAATCTGATGGCTGCTTTAATCCTGAAATTGCAGGTAAATGAGAACAAGGATTTTATCGAAAGGAAAAGAGAGGTGGTATCCTTTTCACCCAATGATAAGGCATCAGTTGATAGCTTCCTTCAGGTAGGATTTGCCTAGTTGGCGCAATGTTCCTCCACTGTAGTCAGTTGCTTCGCATCGACCATTTATCCTGCTGAGCGAGGTTGCTAACTTTCCTTGAATGCAGGAGGAGAAGAGCAGTGGAAATGCTTCATTCACACGATTCTATGCATCCATAGCGGAGAACCGTCAACCAAGAGGTAATAATATTGTAAAACCAATGCCTAAGAAACTACCGGCGTTTTCTAATTTCCAAACCACTAACACTTTTGCGCGGTCACAGGGAGAAAAACTCTTTAAGTGCCAATGGAATAACTGGGTGCCATCTGGAAACCGGTTGGATGCCAAGTGAGGACTGAGAAGAATCGCTTTAATGTGGAACATGCAGGTATTGGGCCTCAGCATTTTGGACGCAGATACATGCTGAGGTGGCCAATGCGCAACATGCACTGATGCTGCTAGTCAGTTATTCAGATTGGGCACAAGCATTGTGTGCGCTCAGCAATTTTGTGTTGATGTAGCTTTGCCATGCATTTGTACACTAGAGTTGGTTTGAAGTGACACGGGAGCAATGGAAATGTTTGCTGCTGCTGGTAGTCTTTAGATGAGATGGGGACATGATTTGTTATATTATTATTTTGCCGTGGCCGTGTCTTCTGATGGTACTAATAACAGTCATGCAGCTGCAGCACATGCAAGACCATGTCTTGATGTCACGGTAGTTTGATGCTGCTGAAAGCTTGAATCGCATATGGTTGCTCTTCCCGCCATCTTTTTATGGACAAAGTGTACTGGTTTACTGGCAATTAACCTATCCTCTTCTCCATTGTTTCTAACCAACAAGACTGGGAGGAGATCACATTGATTTTCATGTGTAACTTTACATTTACTGTTTCTTGCCCAAAATCTCTTAGAACTGGTGGTGAGTTCCTTGATTTCTCTCATGATGGGTTTATAAACTTGATATTCTTAAATTGAAAAAAAAATATAGTACACATCTCGAACCAAACAAATTCACCTATCTTTCTAGCTCGGATGATACATATCTATACAATGAAATAATCACAACAAAAGTAGAATACCCCAAAAAACGAGAGAAACCCACAAGAAACATAAAGAATCACCAGCCTATCTACCTGCTTTCGGCATCAACCCGTTGATTACATGCTCGAAATGGATCACAGAGCACGGGATCCTCAACACGCCATGTTGTCCATGCCCGTATTGCTGCTCTGCCAAGCCCAGCAGTGCCTCCATGCACGGCTCTCTTAGCATCTTTACCGGCACCAAGATCCTTTGGCCCTGTTCATCATCATCCCCATCGACGAGCATCATAGGGAGGTACCCTTTTGGGACCTTCCCGGTGTCACCACCAGTGGCACAGGCATACCATGGTGTGGCGAGGGCCTTGGCGCATTTCTTCCTTGATCCCAATATGTCCATCTATGCTACGTAGAGTTTGGTGTCAAAGATTGACTATTATGATGGATGGTGATACACACTGAATGCTGTGCAATATATGCGTAGAACGAATGGGATGGTACTGACAGATGGTTAGATACCAATCAACGCAATGGAGCTTATATAGCCATGCAGTCGGGGGATCGGAGATTTGCGAAGAAAGGACTCATGAGCTGGTACAGTCCGGGCCTAATAAGTAACTAAGACGGTACGTGCACCGCCTGAGAAGTTGATTAGATTATCGCAAAGCTAGACTTGCAGGTGTGGTGATGTTGACATGCATGTATTACAGAGATAGATGAACAGAGGGGGAAGGGAAGACATAGTCTAATGCTTTAATTAGCTTGGTCTTACTTTGTTTGCTGGTCAAGTGGCACATATAAGTTTGTTAATTGGTAGAAGGTTATTTAACCAGCAGTTACGTTTCTACCAAGAACGAGTACTGTCAAGGTCAAGTCTAAACAGATAACGTACTTACGTACGGAATAATCTTCGTGCAGATCGGGGGGCGCGTGTGAACTGGATTGACAGTACAGCTCAAGCAAGTAGCATCACTTCAATGGCTGTCGTCAGGTCAATATTCATATCATGTTTGTCAAAATGTCGCCACAACTTAACGCACACCCAACTCAAATTTGATGAATCCCTCAAGAGACAGACATACTTCCGTCTGCATTAGGCGTTTTTGGCTATACAAAGAGCTTTGTTGTTCCATAGACCCTGCGGTTCGGCACAAATTAGAAAAGGCAATCAGGAAGCTGACTAGCTACACTTGACATTCACCCAAGTATTCGATGATCTCTGAGGACTGCATACCTCAGTTGCATGTCAGAAACGCTGCACATGGAAAATGGGGAGAGGATACTGGTTGACGTTGCCCACAGGGCATCAGCTGCAGATACCATCACATGCATTGCTCACACTGCAAACATGCTTACTATCAATTTTATTGCATGCAGAACCAGATCAATAGTAGATAGAAATTTCCAAAGACATTTTTGTTTCCTTGTAGTACCAGTCATTTCAGTTGATGAGTTAATTGATCAATATGTACAGAAAGTTGCACAATATAATCTCGAATATATGCTTAGACTAGAATACCCTACTGCTAACAACTTCGCCATTTTTGACGGTTGTATAATGGTTGTTTTGAAGATGGCTTTGCTTTATTATTCTTCACTGTGATAAATTATAAGAAGAGAAGAAAACAAAATCCTTAAATCTAGAACATGCACTGTATGTCCTCTTTTCACCGTGTCAAACTACTGTGCTAAGAAAAAAAAGGTTCTACTTAACACAATCCTGCTCATTGATGGAGATCATCGTTGAATGTCTACTTCTTGCTACTGTGATCACCAGCAATCATGACACTGTTATAAAATCTGAAAGGACATCTTTGTGTAGGAACACAAATAATCTCAGCTTGTTGTGGTAAAATTATGAAGCTTTGTTATGACCCATGAAAATGCTTGCAATATAATTACTAGAAGCAGACGATACTTCTTTGCTTAGTTAAGTAATATGCAAAGCTACGTTGGTTTATGACGTTGATATGTATTATATTGGCGCTCGGACCAGAAAGAAAAGAAATGAAATGGTCTAACTAGTTTGGACTCACTATGTTTGATCAATTAGCACAAAATGTTCATATGACCACCTAGAACAGATAGAACATATGATTGAATTGACCTATCTTTATGAAAAAAAGAAATAATAATATACATGTCAAAATTGACAAATAAAATTGATTGACCTTTCTCCCTACTTAGGATGTTCGTTACATGTCTACATCAAAAATGAAAAAAGTAACATTCCCAATAAGTAAATAAAAACAAAAAAGAGGAAGAAAAACCCATGATGAAACATATATATAGAAACACAAAATCCTAAACCTTTCTAGCTGCTTTCAACTTTAACCCGTTGATTATATGCTCGAAATGGATCACAGTGCACGGGATCCTCAATACGCCACGTTGGCCATGCCCGTATTGCTGCTCTGCCAGTTCCAACAATGCCGCTATGCACGGCTCTTTTAGCATCTTTAGTGGTACCCAGATCCTCTGTCCATGTTCATCGTCTTCCCCATCGACGAGCATCATAGGAACATACCCTTTCGGGACCTTCCTAGTGTCACCACCAGTGGCACAACGGGCGTACCATGGTGTGGCGATGGCCTTGGCCATTGCTTCCTTGATCCCAAGAGGGCCATCTACCGCTATGTATGTATGTTTTGGTGTCCTAGACTAAATGTGATAGATGATGGTACCCTTTACGTACTGTTATGCAATATATGCCTGCGATGTGTAGAATGAAATGGTATTGGTAGATGGTTAGGGTTAGATGTTGGGCAATGCAATGGAACTTATATAGCATTGCCATCAAGGTAGGTTTGTGAAGCAAGGACTCATGAACTGGTACTGTCCAGACCTAATTAAGACGGTACGTGCATTGTGTGAGAAGTTGTTTAGATTATTAGCAAATTAAAGCTAGACTTGCAGGTGTGGTGATGTTGACATGCACTACAAAGATAGATGAGAAGGGGAAGAGGAAAACGTAGTCTAATTAGCTTGGTCTTACTGTGTTTGCTGGTCAAGCGGTACATATATATAAGTTTGTTAATTGGTAAAAGATTATCTAATCAACCGTTTCTACCAAGAACAAAGACTCTCAAGGTCAAGTTTAAACAAGAAATTTTAAAAAAAATTAGCGTACTACTTAGGTATGTAATTAGCAATCTTCGTGCACATAGTGGGCATGTGTGAACTGAATTGATAGCTCATGCAAGTTCCATCACTTTAATAACTGTCTTCAGGTCAAACAACCTAGAATGATTAAGAATACCACATTCATATTGGTCAAAATATTGCCACAGCTTGACGCACGCACACAATTCAGATTTGCGTTAGGCTTTCACACTATACATCTAAAGAGCTTTCCTGTTCCATATACATACCAGTGCTTCAGCAGCCACATAAAAGAAGGAATAAAGATACTGACTACGCTTGACATTCTCCCAAGTATTTGAACTTCTTCATAATTTAAACTGTTATTCCATTATATAATCATATCAACTCAAATGTCATCTCTAATTCCAAATCAAGCCTAGTACGGACTCTCTTAATTCATGTTTGCTTTCAATACCGAGACTAAGGCGCGTCATTCTTCTTGCTAATAATCAATTCCTATCTCTGTCCATGTAAAATCTTTTTTGAGACACTGACCATCTTCCAACCTTATCTGGGCACAAATTTAATCCGAAATCCCGATCATATATTTACCATGGGAGCCTTTGTGCAGTAGAGCCAATATTTAGCTTTGCCCCATGAAAATTATATATACGAGTGAAAAGAAACATAAACCTTCACCAAAAAATAAAAGGAAAAAAAATCAACACACCATGTCGTGCACAATAAAGTGAAGCAAATTGAATCAAACCATGAATATTTACATACTAAGACATAGGTTATCTTTTTTATATATGAAAGCTTAATTGATTTCAAGAGCATTACATCGAGTTGATACAAAGTTTTGAAAAACACTTCCGACCTCTGCAGCACCTAGGCTGTTATTACACTCTACATCAGAAGGAGAAATAGTATCAACAAAAGAAATAAGCAAATCAAAGAAACAAACTACACTGTATTAGCTGTCTGCATCATCTATGTTGCAGCTCCAAACTTCAATCTATTTATGATATGCTCAAAACAAGCCACACGTCGCATGGGACTTTAAGCACACCATGCTGGTCGTACCCAAACTGATGTCCGGCCATCTCTCCATTAGTGCCACCATGCATGGCTCTCTTAGCATTTTGATGTGCCAAGATCCGTTTCCTTGCTTACCATGTTGGCCATCATCGACAAGGACCAGGAATGTAAAAACCTTTTCGGTACCTTTCCACTCGCACCACAGCATATTGGATGTTCCATCCTGGGATGGAGCCCGGCCTGGTGCCACTGCACATAGACATCCATCAAGATGAAACTAATGATTACTATATGCTAACTGAGTTAGATGAGGAGGACGGCTATATATATTATATAAGAAAGCCTAAACCCTATATATATATATATATATATATACTGACTATAGCTAGAATATGCAGAATGAGACGACGACGTTGTATACGGCTGCATGCTTAGATGTTAAGGGATGCAATGGCTTATGTATAGCCATGCCATTACTTGTGATATTGCTTAAGCTGTCTATGATCCATGAAAGGCTGTAATCAGGATCTGAAACGGTATGTAAATTGTGTGATTAGTTAATTACTAAGAAAAGCTATGTTGGTTAGTTTCTGTTGACATGCTTTGTAGTGGCCAGGACCAGGGAGAAAGGCTAGGGGAACAAATTATGTTTCAAATTTCATTGAACCTGTTGCAATCTGGTAAAATACTCAATCGGACCTCTAGACCAGCAAACACTTTTACCCCGCGAATGAATTAATATTCTTGATGCAAATTCTTAGACTGTCAAGGATAAAAAAAACATGTACCAAGCAAGTGCATTAAGAGCCAGACGAAACACACATATATATGGAAGTACATGATGCTCCTTTCGTTCACATTTTACATAAATTATTATTTGTAACAAACCAATCATGGGCAGTAAAAGATCTGGCAGGCAGAGCATCCCTTCACTGACCGCAGTAGCAAGCTACCTATATGACTTACTTTACTAGTATTTCTTTCAATCTAGGATTATGTAGACTAAAGCAAGTCATAATCATACTATGGTTGATGGTCAATATCGTTACAGCTTGTCACACATTTTAAGAAATGAAGACTCGCTCAGATAAGTTAATTATTCAGATAGTTTCTACCTGTGAATTTAATATATATTTAATATTTCACACACATCTTTTGGGCACTGGCATTTCGTGGAAAACGAAATCACTGATATGTTCCAAACGCATCTTTAGGTTCTTATTGTGAGAGACCAGCGAAGGCTGCCCACCCGGGCTTGAACCTGCTGGGTGCTCACAGTTGTTGACAAGTACCAGTGAAGGTCTTGTTCAGTTAATCCCCTCGATCCCTCATGAGTAGGACGACGGCAATGATGATGACTATATAGGGTACTACAAATATATGGAGACTGAAGATATATATCTGCTATGTTGAGTTATGTGTAAGCTTGTGGTGTGTGTGGTAAATGTTAAAAGAAATAGCCCAGACAGGCAGCATCGGCATGCTAAAGCAAGTAGGAGAGGGATCCGCTACTTGATGACTCATGAACAATTGTAATCCGCATCTAGACAGTATATACCTGCATTATTTGAGAAGTGCTAGCTGATGTTGACATCAACCATAAAATTAAATACGACCGGGAAAGGACGGACAATACAAGGTCTGTCTACTAATATGGTCCTGTTGTGTTTGCTCAAGCAGCATAAGAAAAATTATTTAACAATCTGTTACTGTCAAGAAGAAGTAAAAACTTCATACGGCATTCTACATCAGATAATCTTGTGCTGTACGTATAGGTTCATTAACTAGTTCTTGACGCAAAGGCACAAGACCATCAAGGCTAATGCAAAAAAGAAGTATATTACTAATCAAGCAGAAAGCCGGACATTCTTTGCGCACGTATGTCATAATGATCCTTTTGCCAATGCTCTGAACTGACAGCTCGGACAAGCGGAGGTAGCAGCATTCGTTTTCAGTGACGAGGAGGACAGTCTCCCTTTCGAGCTAGAAAGTATTATTTAGACCAAAGTAATCAGCAAGGCAATCTTCTAAGTTAGTAAGACTCCATATGCAGACTAGCTACCTATATATTCATTATTAGATAACAACTGCTGTGAAGAATACATCCTTATTAATCATGCACCGATATCACGTAATCAAACCTCGTTAGACCTTATATGGTTTAGTTTAAAACTCCCTGATAGTCATGCTCTGGCTGCAAAACTCCCATGTGAACTTATTAATCCATCAATGCTTTACCTTTTTTCAAAAGGGGAGATTTTATATATCTATATACTTTACCTACACGTCAATTGTTCCATAATGCTTGTTATGGGGATTTTTTTTATTTTATTGGATGCTTTTTCACTGTTGTAAACTACAAGAAGGATAAGGATCGAGAGACCCAATAGCTATTTTGTGCTACCAGTGGATACAAGACATCCGCAACCATGACATTCTCATAAAATCTAGATTAGCTCTCTTGCTTGCTAGGATAACCTATATATATGCTAAGCATGTCAATCAACTCATAAAATCTTATTTATTTAGCTCTCCTACAGTTTAAGTTTTACCTATATATGTAGCTCTTGCAAAATCATGTACTTTGTTCTGATCAGCTAATATAATACAAGTCACAGACCGCATGCACAAGCTCACCATATAGCTCCATATATAAAAAGAAAATTACAGAAGGTCAGACATCGATAATTCTCGCTACCTCACATTCCATGCATATGCACCTCATACCACTTCAAGGCAATCAGATAAACAGAAAAAACATATAAGTGACAACATTGTGCAGTAAAAGATCATTACCATAATTATGTGCACACTGATGGTGTTACTGGCACATCCAATCAACATGAAAACAACCACAAAGTACCAAAACCAATAGCAGGCAAAGGGTTTGAAGCATGGATCCTCAGTCCACGGCACACATGCCACTTACTCGTCGCATGGATAAAAATAAGCCTGCTGAACTGAGTATGAAACGCAGGGTAGATTACTGTTCATGACCGTTTGACTTAAGCACGGTGTTCTCATACGGATAAAAGGAACATAAGAGTTTATTGGTAATGTTCATATCGAAGCAGCTGCATAGTAGTAGCAGAAGCATCAGGAGCAGTCGATCAGTGGCTCCATCAGTTGCGCCACGCAGCCATTAGGACACTCTCAGTTCTCGGGCACGTTGGAGGCGGATCATCATTACTTGCACAAACAAGGCACACAAGCAAGCAGATATATAGCTCCTTTAGAAAGTGTATTCGTTCCAAGGTTGTACTGGAAGAAGAGAAAGTAGACAGATATTACTGTGACCGTCCGAACGAACAGTGTCATGGCTCCAACCGAAGCAGTTCTTGGCAGCGTCGCGTACAAGACCATAGAAGCACTCCATGGCGGCCTTGTCATCGTTGCCGCTCCAGTCGCTCTCTCTGCCTCGTGGCGCCATGGCTGGCCTCTCCCATCCTGTTAATTATATTGTGTGCAGAACATGTAGCTTGGTCAGTGCATGTAGAAACCGGATCAAAGAACAGAAAACAATTTTGTTTCTTTGGAACAAAAACGAAACGTTCACATAATGCAAACATCATAAGATGGACCATAAGTGATCGCACTGACACAATAGCATGCTGTTCCAACTGATGTGACAATCGAGCAGCAAAACAAACCACATAGACAAGAAACGGATGCTATCGGTGGTGAGAAGCTGAGAATCAATGCATTGCCAGATCAGATCCATCCATCAAACAACATTCTTGTAGCTGAAACAAAGGCTGGCCGTATGGCGAAGAAGACACAAACTGATGGAGCGAGATAGATCATATCTAGCCATCTAGTAGAGGTAGGGAGGGAGATGGAGATGGAGAGAAGTGGAGGGCACGCGTGCATACCATAGCTGCAGCTCCTGGTGGCGTCACGTACAAGACCATAGAAGCACTCCATGCCATCCATGGCGACCTTTTCATCATCATTGTCGCTCCAGTCGCTGTCTCCAGAGCCACTGGCCGGCGGCGGCGGCGCCATGGCGGATGGCCTCTCCCATTCTGGTATTTTGTGAGGAACAAGAAGTAGCTGCTTTTCAACCAGATCTTAGAACATTATGCAAACATCAACAGATGGACAGTATGCCCTCTCGCTGACATGTAATCATTGCCAAATCGATTAGGTTGAGCACAACACATACATAGATTGGTGGCAAATCGGGACAAAGAACTGAAGAACCTATCAAAGTTAAGGCAAGGAATACCCGCAAAAAAAAAAGTTAAGGCAAGGAATGAACTCGATCGCAAGCCATCATGCTCAAGACAGGCTATAGGAATCAAGGTCACGCTGGATCTCGGATCCATGAAACAACATCGATCCACAGCTAGATCGAACGACTGGCCTCACTGGGAAGAAAGCAAGCACATAATAAAGATGGACAGATGGAGCAGCGAGATCTGGAGGGAGACGACGGCTGGAGAGAAGCGGAGGGCACGCATATATACCGTAGCACATCGGCGGGCCATGGGCGATTGGCAGGCAGGTCGGGAGCAGCGCAACGGCGGTGCTGCCGGTGGTGGTGCGCTGGGTCACGGCGGCGAAGTAGTCGGCCGGCATGGTGCCGAGCAAGTAGGTGCCGACGACGCACAGGATGACGACGACCTCGACCCACACGCCTGGGCCGGCTTGGTCCTCCTCCGGCCTCCGCCCCCGTCCCCACGCGGCGGCCTCGTCGCCGGGTGGGACGCGGCCGTAGAACAAGTAGGTGGCCACGTACGCGGCTTCCGCGGTGATCCTCCACTCGGGCTCCTCGTCCATCCTAACGGCCGGGGAGGTCGCGCTTCGAGGGTAGGCAAGCAGGTGGTGGCGGCGGTGGTCGTCAAGGAGGCGGCGGCGGCGTGGTGGAGGGAAGCGAGCCCAGGGTTGGGTTTGAGGCGAGGCGAGGGGATGGAGAATGGCCTGTCGGCTTGCAGATACGCGTGACTTGAGAGGAAGGCAGGAGGAGATGTGAGCTGGGTGTGGAACTGGAACGGAGATGGCAGTTTCGGTCACTTCCGGAAGGAAGGAAATGCTCGCCGGCCCGGCCGGGCAGGGGCAGCCGGCGGTGGTCCCCGTCCAGTCAAGACGTGGCCGGATTTGTCTTCACGTAGCTAGGGTAGGCAGGCGCGCGCGGCCCCACAAACATGCGTGTCGCGTGCCGAGGACCCGGCTCCCGGCCGAGGGCTTAACAGGTAGTCATGAAAACGAAAATGGTAATTTCCGATTTTTGAGAATCGTTTTCGATAACTTTTAAAGCTAAATGAAAATAAAAATAATTATCCGAAAAACAAAAACGAAAATGGTAAAATAATATGAAAATGAAAACGAAAATGATTTGAGTATCCTCCGATCGTTTTCGACAACTATCGTATTTTTGGGGTATTCTACCGTATTTGATCGATAAAAATATCGTATTCACGTACAATGCCAGCACCCCTATTATCTATATTTTTAGAATATCATATTTATATTTTTAGAGAGTCATAATTTATTTGTCCTAATCCTAAATCACAACCTAGCGACCTGAATTTATAGGACTATGAATAGTTTCTTGGATGGTGGGATTGATGTTTAAATTTTTAGTACTATATAAAATGAGATACATGTCATGGATGGATGGATACTTGGATTAACATCTTAACCATCGGTACCTGTGCATGAAATATGTCAATTCATATGGTTAGAGTCGTGCTCTATGGTTTGACATATTTATCGTTTTTCAAAATATCGTTTCGATAGGTTTCGATCATTATCGATGTATTCTCGATCGTATATTTTCGTTTCTGAAATTATCAAAATACCGATGTTATTTTCGTTTCCGATTATATCGTATCGTTTTCATTTTTGATGAAAAAATGTGAAAGTAAAAAATGATAGAGCCTTTCACCGATCGTTTCCGACCGTTTTCATCCCTACTAACTGGCACTCTACTAGCTATGCAGATTGTTGTGATGACTGATGAGCTAGCAAGCGATGATAGCAGCGTGAGCCCAGCACGGCAAATTAAAGCACGCGGGGTAAAACCTAGTACATGACAGATAGAGAGATAGATGATGAGAGTGTTTGGATGGATGGAAACAACAATATTTTGATAGGCCCAATTTTGAATTATGCATAGTTGGAGTAGATATGTACATATAATATGTAGCGTTAGAAAGAAGAACGATGTTAAACTAAAAGTACAAATAGATGATAAAATAGACTTCTTCAAAATGGGTAGAAATGAATAGTATCATATGTGTGCAAAATGAATATAAAGATTAAGGGACATACATGCATTCCTGCTTGACTGCTCACAATCAGAGGCACTTTTTTTTTGAAATACAGTTACAGGCACTGAGAATACAAAATCTGCAGATAAAAGTGTCCAGCACTAGTACACAAACCATTTGTGACGACACTACCTAAATTACGGTGCTGGCTGTTGACAATACCAACTGCCAGCACAAATGAGTAGAGGACCATGCCTTAAGAACCGCCAACACACATAAAGGTTGTATGTGCTGGCGGTCGCTTATGACACCCGCTAGCACAAATGCACATCCCTATAACTGTTAAAACTGCTTTAATTCTTCGTACTTAATTTCATTAATTCCAAATTGAACTACATGTACCTCAAATAATGTTTAAAAATTCTTGTAAAAATATTATCCAAGTTCATATACCCTAGTTTAGACCATATCATAAAAAGAATGTGAAACAACGGAAAGATTTGCTATGGATAATCCACACTTATGTTTACAACTTTATTAGTAACAATAATAATAATACTCAAAAGAGCTTCGAACATTTTGAAAATTTACATGGAGTCATTTCTAAGGTGTGCAGCCTCGTCATAAAAAATTCTAATACATTTTAAGAAAAGTAGACTATACATTATTCAGAAGCCTCTACATCTCACAAACACTTTCATATAACTAAAGGCAATATGTGATGTTTGCACATTCTAATACAATATTTTCATCCATATTACATGGAAACTTTTTTGACATGTTATATATTGCATATAAGTTGCCGTGGAGGAGTTTTGTAGTTTTTCAAAATGATTTGCTATTTTTAACGATTAATTGAATTTATTTGTACTTAGTCTCATTAATTCCAAATTGAAATACATGTACCTCAAATAATTCTTAGAAATTATTGTAAAAATATTATCTAAGGTTATATACACTAGTTTAGATCATATCTTAAAAATAATGTGAAAGAATGAAAGGTTTGCTATGGATAATCCAGACTTATGTTTATAACTTTATTATTACTAATAATAATAATGATGATGATGATGATGATACTCAAAAGTGCTTCAAAAATTATGAAAATTTGTATGGAGTCGTTTCTAAGGTGTGCAACTTCGTCATAAAGATCAACGCATTTTAAGAAAAGTTGACTATAGATTGTTGAGAAACATACACATCTCACAAACACTTTCATGTATCTAAAGGCACACCCTAATACAATATTTTTGCCCATATTATATGAGAACCTTTTTGACATGTTTTATACTGTATATAAATTACCCTAGAAGAGTTTTATTTTTTTGAAATGATTTACTATTTATAAATAATTATTTGATATTTAAGAAAAGATAAAAATTATTTGTGCTGGCGGGTGGTCACCCGCCATCATAAATCTTTTTAATATTGAGTGTGGGACTAAAAATTGGCGGCTTGTCTTTTTAACTATGCAGCGCTCCCTCCCTCTCCTCATCTCTTTACCCAAGTCTCTCTCTTCCTTATCTTCCCCCTCGCTTTTCACCACTTTGCCCAGTCGCCGCCTCATCTCCGTCATTGCCTTCCCCTAAGGTAGCGCTTGCTCATCTCCTCCTCACCCAGCTCCTCCGCCGGCTACCAGCGGAACCGGTTGCCGCCACGCGCCACCTCTGGCTCAAGCCGCCCCTCCCCTCGAGGCACCGTCACACGTGGCCTTGGCCTTGGCCTTCCCCCTCCGTTGTCCCGGGGGGAGGGGGGTGGCGGGGAACCGCCCCCGTGGCAGCTCATCCTGGAGCGGAGGCCTCGACCGGCTCAGGCCCCCTAGGCGGCAGGCGCCGTGCCGCAAGCGGATGAAAGTGCATTTGGCCTCTAATTGAATTTTAGTGTTGATGACATGTATAATTAAGGAGCTAATGTGTTTATCAAGCTATGGACAAATTAAAATTCAATGAAATAAAATGTTTGCATGAAAAGACGTCAATTTACTTGATAGACGGTGATGGAGCTCAAAAGAATATTTTTATTTATTTTTTATTTTGAATTTGAGTATAGAAACATCATACTATTAAGAATGATGCGAATGTATAGATTAAAGATATCAAAGTGCTTAATTGAGATGCTAACTACCTAAGAGAGATATAAGATCACACACTTGTGCACTTAGTTTTCTCACTGGCTCAGTGTGTCGAAAGTTCCGACCCCTGCCGGAATCGGAAGTTGCTTGATAGTTCCAATAGGGGGTCCTCGGCCGGCTGTTTTTAATAGGGTCGGAAGTTCCGACCCCGGGTCGGAAGTTCCGACAATTACTTAACCAGCACAATAACGGCTAGTTTTGGGGGGCTCGGGTATTTATACCCTCTCAGGTCAGCCCCTCCTTCATTGGCTGCTGACCTAACACGAAGAACACACCTCTTTGAGCTTCAAAAACACTTCCCCAATCTCTCCAAAAGATAATCCTTGAGTTGATTTGAGCTAGGACTTTGGTGAGAGCAAGATTGAGGTGTGAGGCTTGAGCACTTGAGTGAGAAACTAGCCAAAAGTTCATCTCAAGAGCACTTAAATCATTTTTATCCATCGATTCGCGTTTGTTACTATTGAAGCTTGCTTCTAGACGGTTAGGCGTCGCCCGGTTGAGCGTCCTCTCGTGTGTGTACGCTCCGGGAAGTTTGTATTATCTATCCTTTATGGATTTCGTAGTAAGTGACCCAATCCTTCTTTGTGGTTGATTGAGGTAAAGGGTTAGTGGAAGACTCGGCTTTTTGTGAGCTCCCAACGGAGACGTAGCTTCCTTAGTGGGAGTGAACTTCGAAAAATAAATCTCTTATCTATTGTGCTTATTGCTTTTATTTAGTTCTTGTTGATATAGAATTTATTTTATCCTGATCTATGTTCTCGAGTTGTTGTGCTTGTAAAGAACACTTGTAGAGATCTCCTAGCATTAGTGGTGAACTTTTGATTCAGTCAGGTTCTGCAATTTCAAGTTCAATTTTGAATTTCGCATAGAACTTCATTTCGTCGGAAGTTCCGATCAAGTGTCGGAAGTTCCGGTCCATCAGAACTTTCTACGTAGTGTCGGAAGTTCCGACAAATTTAATTGTTGAGAGGAATTTTTCAGATACAGCTGTTCAGATCCCCTCTAGTCATCACTAGAATCTTTTCATCAGCGGACTGTGACAAACCTTGTACAAACCTCGTATGACCGCCATCACAAAACATTTCTGTGGTAGTGCAGACACGCATTCCATGGTGGAGTCCAGTTCGATCCTTGATTCCTCCTTGAATAATGAAGAGCTAGCGTCAACAAGGTTGGTGGTGGTGCCCTAAAGCACCAGACAAAAATGCCCACTCACAAGTCGTAGTAGTAGTACACACATGCATGCATGATATTGGTCTTGCATTGTCGGTCCATCCGGGCAGCATCTAGTCATCCTCCATAATCCATCATATATAATAAGATGCAAATCTTTGGTGACCCAATCCAAGTGCCGTACACGTACACATGGTACACCACCACGAGAGACGACCAACAAAAAGGAAAAGTGCAAGTTCAACTGTACCATAAGGTACAAGTAGTAGCACGGTACCATGCATATTGCTGCGTGTATGCATCGTGCAACGACAACAAGGCTGCTTTTAAGATGATAGTTGAAGATGGCATCATATGGACATGGAAGATATTGTTGTTGCACATATATACATGCACGTTAAGATCGTTAGTAGTGGAGCTTGCATCACAGTCCACGTACGGACAGATATGCGGCTGCCTTATCTTTCCGCCTGTACGGCTGCTTCTTCTAGTCCTGCATGCTAATTTGTTGCCTTTTGTTTCCACCGTACGTACGCTTGCCTAGCTGCTTGCTACGTCCACTGCACTCACGTACGTCATCTTTCAAAGAAAACAATAATTAGCATATATGCACCCTTCGATTAATTTATTTATTTGTAGGATTTGACTTCCACAGCAATCAATAGAAGATTAGTACTGGATTATCCCCGGAGCTGTCTTCCAAGCTAGGCAAAGTTCAAATTGAGTAGTTGGAGGCCGCCGGTGCATATAGGAGTCACTACACCACAACTCCAAAACGGCGACGGTAACGGTAGACCGTCGGTAGAACGCGGTACTTGTACACATCAGCATTATGTCTCAAAGCAGAATTAGGATATGTAGTTTTTAAGTTTTAACTAAAGTTTAGCGCACCAATTAACATTTCCGTTTGGATGAGTTAGTGCTAAAATTAAGTAATTGCACCTTGGATCCGAGCATGAGCTTATATATACAATTAGACTCCAACCAACAAGAGCTTGGAAATTTGAGCATGCAAGCAACACCAGCGACAAAAGGTTAATCCAAAAATGTCAACAGCAAGATCTCCACCATCTAATCCTAGAGGACATATATAACAAAAAATTACCATGAATTATTAGCTGCCTATATATATCTAGCTAGCTAGATTATTAGTATTATTATTAGAGCGAACAATTTTAACAAATTAAAAAACAAAAATGGTGCTCCGGTGTTGGTTGCGTTTTGTCCATGCATGCACACACATGTCGTCGTTGTTTGTTGCCCAGTCAGGAAAATGTTTTCATGTCCCCGGCGGCACCCACCCAGTGCAGTCGTGTCGCATCGTTCGTTTGCATTGATCGAGACCACTCATCAACTTGTACATGCCCTGGATAATCACGGGTCATTAACCAAGGTTGTTAATCGTGTCATTTAAAGATGTGCATATATACGATCGATCAAATCAGGCATACAGTGTTAGCATTGATGAGCGCTAGCTGTCACCTTCGGCGAAAAAGTAGAGCACCAGCCATACAGTAGGTTGTCACATGCCTTTGGCGAAAGCATCAAATTAAACTCGTCCAAATTGAAGAATGATTCTGAGCATATTTGGTTGAGTGCGATCCAAATTGCTCTCAGATTGTCCCACAACACGTACTACGCATAGGAGAGCTGTGCATCTTTGTATTCTAAGGGAAAATTAGTCCTAGTTATATACGCTCGAGTACGCATGTATAGCCCTAAACATACCACACTCACACATCGGCGAGTGCGCATCGAACTTAACCGTACCAAACAAATACATGGTAAATCATCGATGTCCTTCCAACAAAGGAAGAGGAGAATGGAAATGCATCCATGCTAGCCAAATAAATGGAGTGGCCACTGAGCCGGCCGGGGTACAATAGTTTGGTAGCCATGGCTCGGCAAGTCCCTTTTGGCCAAACAAATCTCTGTCTCGCAGCAGTGCACTCACTGCAGATTCCAAGCAAGCAGACCTGTACTGCACTGCACACCCAAAAGCCCAAGAGATTTGCAAATATTCTCTCACTGTTTATGAATATATAGCACCAGAAAGAGAGAAAAAAAAGGAGGAATTAAAGGGCAGGAAACTGAAAGGGCGTCGTGCCTGACGCCGTACACCCACTTGTACCCTCCTCCACTCCACCTCCCCACCCACCCAACCACGCGCCCGACAGCCCACTGACCGGTGGGTCCGCCGGCCGCGCGGCCCCACAGGCCAGCGTCCGAGCAGCCACGCGCTCGCGCCGGCTATAAATGGAGCCCTCGCCCCCGCCGCCACCACCCCTTCACTGCAGTGCACCACACGCAGCGAAACGCCTCGCTCGCCACGCTCGCTGGGAAGCTAGAGAGATCCGAGATGAGGCAGCTGATCCGGCGGCTCTCCCGCGTCGGCGACTGCGCGTCGTCGTCGCTGTCGTCCCCGGCGGCGAGGCGGCGCGGCGGCGGGAAGAAGGCGCGCGCGGGGACGACGCCGGAGGGGCACGTGCCGGTGTACGTCGGGGGCGGCGGGGCGGATGGCGAGGCGGTGGAGCGGTTCGTGGTGCGCGCGGAGCTGCTGGGCGCGCCGGCTCTGGCGGAGCTGCTCGGCCGCGCCGCGCAGGAGTACGGGTACCGCCACCAGGGACCGCTCCGCATCCCCTGCCCCGTCGCGGTCTTCCGACGCGCGCTCGCCTCGGTGGCCGGCGACGACGACGACGAGGAGGAGGAGGTGGAGGACGACGGCGCGCGTAGCTAGCTGCTAAGCTGGTTGGGGTCGTGGGCCTGGGCCTAGGAGGTGTAACTAAATAGCCCGGAATTTTGAGGATTGGGCTTAATTTCTAAGGTCTTCTCTTGTGTTTTCTTTTCATGTTATTAATTACTACCTTGGCTCCTCTTTGATGTTATTGTGGTATATGTAAGCTGAGAGGGGTCAAGGGTCGAGCATGAGCTTCAACTACTCTTATGTTAGCTTCAACTGCTTTTGTGTAATGGATCGAGTGTACTACTAAAAGGATTAAGTTGACCCTTTGCTGAATTGCAAACTCCTTACTTTGACCCCTTTTTCAGGATCACTATATACGGTACCACTATCTACATCTGCATGCATCGCCCCTTTTTTTCTTTTTGCATTGGGTTGTCAATATCGTCCCTTTACACCGATAAATAAACTCCGTCACGCACAACAACTGCAACACCTGAACCCTCCCATTACATAGCCTGTGCCGTGCGGTACGGTGCTCCCATCATATATCACATACTTAATTCTTGTAGCGCAAACGTACTTTTCCGTACGGACTGTCCATTGCCTAATGACAACCTAGCTACCATGCTATACGTGCCCATCTCGCACAGCTCTTCCTAGCTTTGGCTAGCCAGTGGCGGAACTGGAGAGAAATCTATAGGGGGCTAAATAAATATATAGAATAGTTTATTTTATCCTCAAACTTTCGGCCGAAGCTCAACTTCACCTTTAAGCTTCAAAAATGATCATTTTAGTCCATCATGCTCAATTTAGTCCTTCATCCTACGTGGCATGCCATGTTGGCGTGTCTCATCACATCTAGTCAACTATGGTTTATAAAAAGTTAATATTTCTATAAATTTGATCATTATAAAGTTTCAACTTTACGAAACTAAAATAATATACGATTTTTAAGGAAGGGAGTTAATCTCAAATATATTTATTATTTACATACAAAAGTTTCTTTTTAAAAAGATTCATGTAAACACAAGTTAAAGTTTTGTTATGCCATCTTTAAGCATGTGTGCACCAATATTTGTTGCTGTAAAAAACAGTAACACTTAGATGTTGTTATGGCATGTCAACGTAGCAAGACACGTATAAAATGAAGTACTAAAATTAGCTATTCCGCCATAGAAAAATATATCCTTCTTTTAGTTTTGAATTGATTTCCTAAAAAGTTGATCAAATTATAAACTTTGTACTGGTTCACCGCCCCCCCACCCCACCCCCCACCCCGCCACTGCGGCTAGCAATATTATGGCAAGGAGCTGGTTTGGAAATTGAGGAACTAGAAGTCGGTAAAGGTGCGCGTTTTTTCATTACTCTCTCCATTTTAAATTATAGATTATTTTAATTTTTTATATATACAGTTTTTGCTATGCATCTAAATATATATTATATTTATATACATAGTTTTTTTTATATTTAGATTTATCAAAATAATCTGTAATTTGAAACGGAAGGAATACATCATGGGTCGACTTTGAATTCTCATGCTGCTATAATTAAGCTAAATATTACAAGGAACCAGTTTAGGATAAGCCCTCCTTAACGGTGCGTATAGAAACAGCATATGGATGCATGCAGGAGCCAGTAGCACGTCAGCTTCATTTTCTGCAAGGGGAAGACGACGTGGTCAGGTGCATGCCGGACGTGGACAATGACGCATAGCCTGACGACCTGGTAAATAAATATAATTTAGATATATTTAGATGAATTAAAGTTGAATGTTAAATTTTAGCATCTATTAGTACTCATGTTCCTTCTATATTTTAAAAATTTTAGCTAAAATTTAGTTCGTTCCATTAGCATTTCTGTTTAGATGGACTATTGCTACTTTAAAGTATTAGTATTTGAATCCAACACCCCATTTACCTCCTTCCCTGAGACGATGGTTCCGCTCGATCAGTAAAACTAAACTAGTAAACGACAAGTTAAAACCAGTTACATTTATATGCAGCACGAAACAATCGATTGGTCGATGATTCGACGCCCGCACGGCACGTATGCGTACGGAGGTGTCGGCTGCGGGCGCACGCCCTCCACCGTACCGATCGATCCGTACGCCAATTATTGGCGCAGCACCGTACGGCAGACAGGCAGTCGTACTGGATAGCATCATGTCAGGGTGTACCATGCTGATGCTGGCTGTTTGGTGACATGTCACGGCTCTCCAGCGGATTTCAACTCCTCCGTTCAAAATTGTATTATTTTAGCAATTCTAGATGTATAATTTTTAACAATATTTATCTAGATGCATAGTAAAATTATATATTTAGATTTACCAAAATGATATTGGAAGGAGTACCTAGTTCTCAGCCAACCATAAATGAATAGCCTAACTTGCCGGTGGACGCACGGCGACGCAGCTCGTCACTGGAAAATCTCAGCTCCGTGTGTACGCGGTGCGCCACCATGGCGCTCACGTGGCTTGATGAATGATGACCAGGTTTACAATCTTCTTTATTTTGAAAATATATTTTAGTTGAAAAGAAAGGCAATCTTACGAAAAATATCCAGACACTTCCAATAGAATTATTCCAGCACAAATCCTAGAGATAGATTAGGACGCAAAAAATATTTGACAGGTGACCTGGACCAGCCTTGACTAACCTGAGAACCCAGAACAAGTCACAAATAAATATGCAATCTGAGGGTTTATTGACCTGTATGAGAACTAAGGGTAACAAAACTACTAGTAAAATTCACTTTGGCTCTCATAGATTTTGTTTCAACTTCATATTGGGCAGTCTGATGTATCATGTGTAAATGCTCTGCACCACAATGCCTCAAGTACATGGCAATGAGGGCGTCGATTTTACAACAGTCATTGACTTCACAATATACATCAATCGACTTTTCCCAAGGCGCTTCAGGATACCACACATTCACAGGTCGTGCACCTTCCTACCACGACATGGTATTGTTGCGGAAGCCCCTGGTCATTGCAATCTCAGTATGCAAGCGAGTCCTCTTCGTGGTGCGGGTTTTCGAGGGCAGTGATGTGTTCCTTGAAACAAGCCGCGGCTTCCTCCCTCTCGTTGAGCTTGCCGAGATGGTTGTATGCCATTGCCTTCAGATAGTACGCCTCTGCTGCCATCTCATGGTACTGCATATGACACCGGATTTAGCGTATGTGATGTCAGAAGCCTTTGTGCAATCAGCACAGGATGTCAGATTCTAAGTGACATCTTGTGACATTACAGTAATGGGGAGAAGACACAGGCCCGAGCAATCAGCTCACCTCCAAAGCTTGCAGATCCTGGGTGGCTTGGTTCAGAGGATCCAGAACAGCTTCAGGGTCTTCAGGAACTGCAAGAAGAGGGTAAAGGGAAGAACTAACAAAAGAAAGAACTGCGTCCATATTTTTAAGAATCATTTGCAGGTCTAGCTTCTAGCATCTAGGTGCATGTATCGAGCAGATCAATATCTTGACAGCTTTACAGAGCAATATCTTAAAATGTTTACGGAAAACATGTCACAGATCAATGTGGTTGCTAAACCACATTAAGGATCCGCCAAGAGGTTGTCAATGAAAGTACTGCAAAATACCTGAGAATTTCGGATCAGATAAATGGCACTTTGCTAAAACAATGTGAGCTCGAGCACACAGCTCAAGTCCACCATGACCAAGAATCATGGGAAGGCTCTGGTGGACAAGACTCAAGGCCCTCTCTGCGTGGCTTGATCCAAGAGCCAGCCACAACTCAGCAAGAGTAAGTGTGGCTGAGGCTTCAAGCAGATCCAAGTTGAATGATTTGCAGAATGATTGGCTGGCTAATGCATAAGGGAGCCCAAGGACTGCATTGTCAGATTTCTGGGAGAATTAGAAAGAAAAAAAAAAGATTACTAACTTGCTCTCTGCAGGATTGCAGTATTTACCAGGTTGTAGTTTACAGACAAAAATGGATATCTTACTCTATGTATTTCAGCAAGTAATAAAAGAACACTTGCATTCTCAACTTGCATATTATACTTGTAGCACGTAGAGAAAAGAGAATTGGCCACAGCTGCAGCCTGCGCGAAGAAGTCAGGTGTCATAAATAGACCTTAATCTGTCAGTTCATGTATTGTCATGGTTATGAGTATAATCAGGATCAGGAGGACCCCTGTAAAACCTAAAGGAAGGAGGGGAAATATCTTTTATGCAATGTGCTTGGTAAGTTACATGGGTAAATGGACAAATAAGATGAAATGCATGCCTCTTGTGTAAACATAACAAGTAAGCAAGTCCAGAACCTGGCTATACTGCTTTGCAGCAAGTAGAGTGCGAGCACGGCGGACACTAGCTTCTATCTTTAGCTCGATGTCTACTCCACAGACAGAAGATGACAACACCCCAAACTCATCACAGATTTGCTGTGCAACCTTTAGATGCCCTCTACATATATCAATTTTACACACATCAGAATATGGAAACCAAATGCAACTACCAAATGAAGTGTAGAAACAGATCTGTACTGATGTAGTGCACGCTCATGTAGTATCTGCATTCTAAGAAGCTGGATGTGCAAACTTGTTGAGGATGGGAACTTCTTTTCAGCAAGCTTTAGAGCACAGAATGCAGCTGCAGATAAATCACAAAATAAAAGGCCATGAGAAACTATGGATATTTGCACAGCTCTTAGATGCTACAGCCTATAGCACATCTAGGTTGCATGAGAACTAACCAGAATATCCTTTGAACACTGCCAATTGTTGAATTAGCTTGACATAAGCTAGTGACAGCTCTGATGAACTGTAGTAAAAAATACAATGCCATCACAAATCCAGGTTTGCAAAGCATCACGAAGATTTAATTAAAAAAGTTAAAGACTGCATGAGACAGTTAAAAGAATAGTGACAGTATAATATATAAAGCAGTAAAGGTATTGAACAGTAACTAAATTTTACCACATTCCCACCTTGCAGCATCAGCAAAGCAAGTTGCATAGACCAGAGCATTCATTCGTACCATTGGAGCACTGTGAATAGGGTTGACAAAAAAATGAAAATATTACTTTTCTAGAAAGGGTGCAGGTAGAATTATAGCACACTCTAAGATTCGATATAACATAAAACAACCATAAAAAGGTAATGAAAAGAACCTCTAGCAAATAGACAACAAGCAAGACAGATAAGTGCATCAGGGGCTGCATTAAAGCTACACAACACCAGGATTGTCTAAAAGGTCTTATGTTTATAAGGTGATAGTACTATAGAACAAAGGGTGAGGTACAGACCCTGTTATCCCAAATACAAATAGGTGCAAGGCTGATAATTCCTGGTACCAAATAAAATATCAGTCGCTAATAGCCACTATGAGCCAAACTCTTTTAGTTTGTTTGCCAGGTATCTGCTCTTTCTTAGTTGCAAGGGACACTTGTTCATTGCTTATCCAAACCCTCCCTTTCCAATACAACAACACTGTACAAGCTGGAAAAAGTTGTAAGACAACTGCTATGAAAATTGAACCCTTGCATTAACAAAAAACAGATAAGTACCTCCCATAGTGCTCCCATGCGGTGGCTCTCAGCAAATATCCTGAGCCAGCTAATTGCAATACTGGTGCAGGTACTGGACTTGGTTGTGCATGATAATGGAAATTGTCGAAGTCATTATGTAACTTTGTAGATTTCATAGAACTGCTACGCCATGAGTCAGAAGCAGCAGACAGATTCCTAAGCCACGAAGTGCTAAAACTACCATTATCATTTGAGGTAGATAAAGCATCTGTTCCAAAGTCAGTCAACACACGGGTACTTAATCTCAAATTCTGTAAAAGAAAAAAAAAACACAGGAGAAATTATTAATACTTTAGTATAGTGGCAAATATATACAGCTGCTCGCAAGGATGTGCATAATGATTTGAGTTGTGCATAATGATTTAAGTTTAGAGTAACTGCAGCATACCTTACAGACATCTGAAGGACATGTTCTGAGCTTTGTAGATGCATTGGGACCAAAGGAGACTAGTGGCCTTTGGACATGCTGACAAGTGAGAAACAAACGTTTACAGTCAGAAGAAAAGGATAAATAGATAACAATGATCTGTGAAGTACACTGAGTATTCTTAAAGCCGCATCTAGTCCTTTCAAGATCAAAGGACTGATGCCTAGTAACAGTAATATCAATACAGCAACTACCAAGCTGTAAGTTCGAAGCTGTGTCAAGTTCAAATTGTGATATAACTAGGAGAGATATGCATGGATGGACAAGTAAATGAACTTAAACATGGCAATGTATTAAAGATGTTTTCCTACAATCAAATAATACCAAATACTAGCAGGGATCGTACCTTCAGCTCGAATTTTGCCAGAGAAAGGTGATCAAAGGATAGTAAGCTTGGAAGTTTCAATATATCAGCTCTCTTGAGTGATCTCTTTAAAAGAACAAGTAACTGTTGCTGAATCGATAATGGTGTGCCCAGTCCAATATTGGTCCCAAGTGAATATGGCGAACTGATTATTCCAACTGTGTTTGACATGCCTATCTTTGATAATAGATTGGAAATTGCTCCTAATACATATGCAAGGCATGAATCATCATTATTCTGAAAAAAACAAAAACAAAATGTAGGATCTGTTAACACAACTGAAGAGCACCTGTTAGTTTGCATAAATGTTAATATCATTGGGAAACACAGCACACCTGAAATTTTGTTCATATGTACGAGAACTTGTACCAAACTATCCCTAATTTAGCAATCCGAACATTAGAAAAATTGGACTCTGATGAACGAAGGGGCTTCAACAAAAGGCTGTTAGACTAAAAATTTGGAGAGATGCATCTTCCAACAATCGTCAGGTCACCTTGGCATTCCAGGAGACACATAGATGCAATATATATTTAAGTTAAGAACCTGATAGGACAAAACTGAAAACTCTATGACAAGGAGTGTATTTTTCATGTTGTGCTACTATTGAAACATGCTGGGGACCGGGAGTGTCAAATTTACGAAGACTAATGAAATTTGATGATTCATCATTCTATCAGGTGATAAGATTTTATTTCAATTGACAGATATTGTTCAATATAGAATTATTTAGAACTAAACAGGGAGACCAGAATATAATTTCGTGGACCAACAATGTGGCTGAAATATAGGAAAATCCAAACCATCCTGCCAGAACTATATTAGCAATAGAAAAACTAACTGAAGCCTTCCTCATGTACCTTTAGTAGTTTGAGACAAATTTAATTTCAAGTTTCATTCAAAATAACTGGATACAAGCATATTTCAGAAAGATACCAATTCAGTAACTTACCATTTGAGAAACACGCACTGCTTCTGCAAATGCCTGGAAGAAAGCAAGCCAGCAGAGCATAAACAATTTGCAATGAAACAAGTAGTTTCAAAAAGTGATGGGCTGATAGTACAAAACAAGAAAAGTGAATAAGTTACATTACCTCTAGGGCTTTCTTAGGATGTCCAAAGTAACAATGCAAGTTGCCTAAGCATAGCAGGGCACTCTCATACTTTCCAACAACAATATCTTGCATTGGAGACACAGAACGACCAAAAAGTCCTTGCATCCCTGCACTACATCAACCAGATAGAATGACCAAATAAGAACATGTTAACTTGAAGTGAAAAAAAAAGAACTCCAAGATTTAGATAGCAAGAAGGAAATAATGGTTAATGAAGTATTGAGAGCAAAACTGAACAAGGAAAAAAAACACAATGGTAAATGAATATTCATGTGGTGGTTTTACTTCACGTATGTGCTCTCATGATCTAGCCCAAGGGCAACCTTGTACCTTGTATTATCACAATTCCATCCATCTTGCTAATTAAAAAGCAAAAGAAATTGAGGTAAATAGAGAGACTGCAGCATTCTTAAAAGCAAACAGAAAGGTCATGTAGTACATTAAACATGCTAGAGATTAGCATTCCTTGATTCCATACCTATAACTGGCATACTTGGTTAGTAGCCATTGATTTACTAAAGTGAATATTTTGTCAACATTTGTTTGAATGAACAGAACAGTGGGCCAAAACATCAAGCACAACCCGGCCTTGCCTTGGTCACTAAATGTTCAAAACTGCTATATACTTACGAAGAAGATGGTTAAAATATGAGGCACAGCCCATCATATAATAGGGACAATGCAACTGACCTGTAATCAAAGTATCGGTGAAGATTATCCAGTGAAGCAACATAGTCATCATGGCAAAGTGCATTCAAGTACTGCAAGAATTGGACCTGACAAGCAGAACATGAATACGAAAAATCAACATGATTAGCATTTAGGAAACATTCACGGTTCCAGAGTCTCCTAGAAAATTAAAGGCATTCACTGTGCCATAACTTACACGATGAAGCTCCGGAGCTAATGTCTGAAGCTGTGTCATTGTGGCATTAAATGAATTCAAAGGCACTGAGCTGGGATCCCTACAACAGAAGAGTAGTCACTAAAGAGTTTTATCTTTCATGTCCTTTTAGAAGAGTAGAACAAGTTTGTGGTAGTATTCACTATTTAGCCTACTACATTTAAGAATAGATACTCACTTCTCAAGAATATCAGCTTGTTGGTTAAGGTATGCCTCTAATTGCCACCTTGATCTCAGACATGTTGGGTTGTCATCCGCTTTAAAATTATTAGCTAGCATAAAAAAGGAAAATATCAATAAAATTTTTAAAAGAAGATCTTCCTTTTGACGCCCAGATAAAAGTATAAAACTAAAATAACTCTCGACAACAATATTGCATAAAGTATTGAGAAGCCGCACTATAAAATTAAAAAAACTTACACCCTAATCTATTTGGTAATATAAACCAATTAGCTAGCACAAGTACAAAAAAAGAAATATCACAAATTATACCAAAATATAACTTGCAACGCTTCGCTTTTTCAGGATGGTATTTGAGACAGAAACATGATGGTGAATGCTGGTAGGCAAGATAAGTATATGACAAAAAAAAAAAGAAAGCTACAACAGTAATCCAGCTAGATGCAATTATATAGATGATCTGGGAGTATGGACTTTGGAAGCAATCTATCTGGGCTAGCCCAGTTCTCTAGTATCCAATGCCAATGTTGTAAAATGTTATGACGCAAACTCGTTAACCTTGGAGGCAAAAAATACTTGTATTGGGTACTGCTCCTTAGAATCAAGTACTAATTCAGGCAGTAGACACTGGACAGCCCTTTCCATGGTTCCAGATTACAGAGAAAAAAATATGCAAAAAAAGAAACAAGGGACAGCTTTCCTTCCAGGTTATGATCATCCCTTTTCTTTTCATTCTGGAGTTCGGTCAGAAAATGTCTATGCCCTTTATATTATTTCTTTTTTGGCATCTTGCAGTAATTGTATGCTTCTGCTAAAATCAAAGCAGAAATCATGATAGAGTTTAGAATTCAGACATACCTTCATCAAAATCATGGAGTGACATTGGTGCGCAAGTTAGAGCTGAAGTGCTCTCCCCCATATGGCTCTCAGAGGCATAACCTTGGCGGTATTTCTCAAATATACCAGCTTGAGAACCTATGTCTGCATCCATCAAGTTGTTCATTTCAGTATCGAAGTCCTCATCTTCTGCCAAGTCATATGAAGCATCAGTCGAGTTACAGTACATCACTAGATCTGCCAAAAGATGGCATACACCCTACACAGATTTTCAGTGAACACATCAGTGTCTTAAAGGCGGGAGGGTGAGGAAGAGGCCAGAAATGTGAAGAACAAATTGTTGTTGACGTCTTATACTACTTGCAGCACCTCAAAGGTCATTGAATTGAAGGCAAGTATGCAGCAGCGAAGGAAAACTCCAAGTTGACTATTTGGATCCAGAAATATGTCCTCAGCACTTGCACCTTCGGGTGCAGTGAGCACAGCTGGCAAAATCATTTCAGAGTTAGCTGTCTAATTGAATGTATATCTATTGAGGAAACAAAAAATGAACTGAAAACATCAACATATCATGTGACCCTCACCTCGTAGCTTATCGAAAAAGTTGAACAAATCATCAGGCGAGTTCAGCACTGACAGGGTACTTGTCAGCTGCTCACAGAGCCAACCATTAGTTAAATCGTCCACCGCCTTCAGCTGCCTCAGAAGTTCCTCCAGTGAAGGCTCCCGAAAATCATCGCATGACTACAAGATTAATATGTTAAGCATACCCACTTCACTTCTGCGATAAATGGAAGGAAATGGCGAGCAAACGGTGGTTCATTTACTGGCAGAAAGAACTAGCTGGGTCTACAGTTCAGCATACATGCAGATACTACGGGGTTTCACAAAATCATGGAGCTAATTCAAAAATCCTTGAGATCCTAACGCTCCCAATCCCAGAAAAAAAACTCCACAGCGCCATTTAGCTTAAGCAGTGAGCACAGGGCAGCGACAGGACCATGAGCAGAGCAGCATTTCGAGGGAAAGCAAGGAAGCAAGCGCGTGTATGGGCGTACCCGGGTGAGCATGAAGAGGAAGAGTCCGAGGCGGTTGTGGTGGGCGACGGACTCGAACGGGAAGGGCGGCACAGAGTCGCCCCCCGCCTGCGCCGGCGGCGCGAAGACCTGCACGAGGTGGCACACCGCGATCTTGTGCGGCGTCAGCTCCAGCAGCGCCCTGCCGGTGCCGCCCGCGGACGCCGGGTCCGCCGCCCCCGCGCCGCCCCCGACCCCCGCGAACAGGCTCATGGCGCCGCCGGCCGTCGCCGCCGGGGACGAGGGTTTTGAAAAATTTCCCCTCTTTTTTGGCTCGGGGACGAAACGGCGGAGCGGAGCGTGGTGGAGGAGTGGGGCTTAGGGCTTTGGGCCTCCCAGTCGCGGGCTCGAGTACTCGACTCTTTTCCGGCCTGCTGCCTTCGTCGCGCGGATTGGAGCCCAATGACAACTAATGGGCCAAAATTTGGGCTTCGTGTAGTAATTTCGACCCATCATCAATTTATTGGCTGAAATTTATTTTCCTTTCGTATAAATATTTTCCCGTGTCAGCAAAAACCGGTCTACGTGTCGAAACCGTCGTCATACCAGCGCAACAATGGAGCGGAAAGGTATAGACATTTTTCTTCTTCTTTTTCTTTCTCCTCTTTCTCTTCAGTGTTCCTTATTTTTCACTTCTTGTTAGGGAAAACTTCTTTTATATACTGAAGAAAAGGTTTGAAACTTCATCCTGCGAGTCAGGCCAGCCAACTCGCACCGGTGTATCACGGGATGTGGCTCACGACGAGGCCTCTCTCCCAGCCACAGGCGCAGCAGTGTCGGATATGCCACTTGCACCGGCCACCAATCTGCAGACCAGGTCCACAGGTAAAAACCAGCAGAAGCAGGCAGACCACCAGTCATATGCACCGGACCACAGCCAGTTGCGGCTCTCATTCCTTCACATTTCAGAGAGCACCAGCCTCACACCAGTCGCCACGAACAAGGCCAAAACTTGTTCAAAATTACAGTAGCAGGTTAGCACAGTCTGTCATTCAACAATGCAAGATTAAGTCAGACTGATTTACCCCAAAACAGAACAACAGAACCTGAAGAGTATTTGAGCCTGGACTCTGAAGTCTGAAGAGAAGTTGTTCAGGGAGAACAGTTATCCATAACAGATAATGCTTCTTGATTGAATTCTAACTTTCTTTCCATTCTGTGTCGTGACAAGAGCTGAGTATTGAGGGACCTGGAATGAGTCCCCTAGACTAAAAACTGTTTGTGACAGACAGGCTTAAGCCATGCAGGCAGCTGAAGCTGATTATATACAACAGCCAAGAGATCTCCCAAAAATGAAAGAAGAAACAAGGAACACCAAGCTGAGAGAAGAAGGAAAAAAAACAAAAAACGAACATCTGATCTACAGACGCATCATGAGCCAACAGCTGCTCTTGCGTACGCTACCGGTAGTGACAGCAGCTTCCTCGCCTTGCCTACGTAGGCGCGCTTGGTGAAGTTGTTGTAGTCGTTCGCCTCGATGGCGTCGAGGATCTGCCTGTACAGCCACAGAGACGCGAGGACCTGCAACAGAAGAATTGTGCAAAGGGTGAGTGATTCGGAGCCTGTAAAGAGAACACCGCTTTTCCAGGAGATTCAGATTGTAGGCATAGTTAAATGCAGAATTTCGAGGCTCGCATACCGGCCATCTGCTCGCAGAGTCTAGATGGGCCACGCCCTTCTCAGCCTCATCGAAGAACAACCTGGCACGCTGAATCTGGCCCTTCATGAACCTCCTCCACTTATCGGTCACTTTCCCTCTGAAAATGTCATCTTCCGTCAGACCTGCCTGTGCAAGCTCGTCCAGTGGAAGGTATATTCTCCCTCTCCTTGCACTGTAATTCCATCCACAACAATAAACACACTACATTACAATCAAGAAAAAGAAGAGAAATAATACTGAACAGCGACAAGTTAACATGTTCCTTGCTGACAATTAGGCAGAGTAAAATACAGTGCACCTACTTGCACTTTAAATACTATATTCTGCCCTAGATAATATTGCTGAAGTGTTTGATATAAAAATTATTGGGTGCCGTGTCAAACAGATTTAGGCCTGGCACTGATCCAACATACAATTATATGCTTAGTGATGGATAAAGTTGGTACTTACTCTTCGCCTACATCTCTGAGAATATTCGTCAGCTGGTTAGCGATGCCAAGAGCCAGTGCAGCATTGTACACGCTCTCAGTTGAGGCCTTTGAGTCCGGGGCGATGCCCATCACAGGGACTGTCATAAGGCCAACTGTGCCAGCGACGTAGTAGCAGTAGAGGTAGAGCTCATCAAAGGTCCTGTATCTCGACTTCCACAAATCAAGCCTCATTCCTTCAATCATATCTTTGAATGGCTGTGAATAGGAAAAAAATTGCGATGTTGTAGAACAATCAGTAAATTGCAGTAATTGCTAAATTTACTATTAGATCTTCAAGACATGTCGCGCCAAATTCATCAGTTGTCTGATTTACCTGGATATCTACCGGAAACTTTGACACCGTGTCTGAGAGGGCTGCATCGTACATATCATACGGACGGCCTTCAAAAAGATCTTCTAGCCGCTTCTCCCACCGATCAAGAGCAGTTGGTGTAATGTAAGACGCGTTAGGACCATCCACAAGCTCGTCGGTTCTTCTGCACCATACTGCAAAATTAAAGGGGACAAAAACACATGAGAAACCGTGACTTCACAAACAAGGACTAGAAGGTTAGTTTCCAAAACCGACAGGACCAAGTAAATCCGCAACTTACCGTAGATTGCCCAGACAGCTTTGCGCCTCTCAGGAGTCATAAGCTGTGTGCCTGAAAGGTCAACCAAGGCAAACGTGAGCCACGAGAAGCAAAATTAATACAGATAGATGATATAGTATCTGAGTATTAATGATGACGCTACTGGTACTCACAGGCCCATATGGTCAAGGCAATAGAAAAATCACCAGTTATAACTTATAAGGTCAGAGATCCAGGATGCTTTAAAAAAGGTAGAAAACTAAACGGATTAAATCAAGCCCATGCGCCTCCAGATCGATCACCCAAACCCCACCAATCACTCTAGGCCTGAACCTGCGCACTGAACTTATTGAAGAAATCAATCAGCTGCCAGTAGTCCACCGTAAGTCCACAGCCGAAATTATAAAAGCGCACAATCGTTGGGATTGATCATTCCTTGAGGTAGATGGCCCCACGTGCACCGTCTTCTCACCTACTGAGGTCGGCGCGGCGGGATTCTGAATATCGTAATAACGTGTCCAGTTGTCGAGACCCAGGCGAGCCTCCCTCATGTGGGTTGCGGAACTGGCTAGGGACAGTGGGAGGACATCTTCTGAATTTTATAGGGAACTCGAATGTTCAGAGTTGTTATTCAAAGGTTTTGAGCACCGATCGCTCTTATGATAGCTAGTTAAAAGCCTAAAAGGTGAGAGTATAGAAGCCATTCCCTCGATCGCACTACCAGGAATCGCATACGCTGGGTAGGGAGCGGAATCTAATGGCTCCACACCACTTGGGCTCCCATTCGGCTACTGCTAGTTAACTAGTAACCGTACTGATGTACTACTATGCAGCAGAGAATTAATTAATTAATAACTGGAGGAGGAGAGCAAGAGCACTGACTGACCGAGGTAGAAGGTCTTGGCGTACTCGGCGCAGACCTCGCCGCAGCGGTCGTAGGCGTCGCCGAGGAGGCCCCACCCGCGGAGCCCCTCCTCCTCCTTCTCCTCGGCCCACCGCGGGCGCTGCCGCCGCCGCGCCCCGGCCGCTTCCCCCTTCCTCGCGACGCCGCCCTCCACGAGCGCCGCCTGCCGCATCACGACCTCGTAGACGGCCTCCTCCGACGCCGTCCTGGCCGGCGCCGCGGTGGCGGTGGCGGTGGCGGCGGCGGCGGCGAGGCTCGCGCGCGGCCTCGCGAGGGAGGCGCCGCCCCGCCTGGGCGGGAGGGGGAGGAGGCGGGCCTGCGGGCGCTGGGACGAGGAGGAGGATGGTTGGTGGGGCCTGCAGCTGGCGTGGTGCGCGGCCCAGACCGCGGAGGAGCCCGCCATTCCGGCGAGCGGGGAGGTGGGGGGAGGGATCGGGCGGCGGTGGCGGGTGGATGGGTTGGGTGGGAGGTGCGGGAAGTGTGTGAGCGAGCGCTCGTGGTGCTGGGTGGGCTCGCGGCTCGGCCTCTCTCCTCTCTCGGGCTGCCTGGGTTTTAAATGGCTGGGGTGCTGGGAGCTACGACGGGTAGCCGTTTGGTCCGTGCATTCGGAGGCCGACGTGGACCCATCACGGCCTCTGAAGGGGGTCCGTGGTGGTACCACTGGAAAGTGCAGAGGTTTTTTCCTTCGTCAGACTCTTCCTTCTTCCTTCATTCACAAATGGCGGCTGGTACTGCACTGCACTTAAGTACTCTCACCATTTTTATTTACATATTATTTTAAGTTAAATTTAATTAATTTTAATTAAATCTATAAAAAGATATAGCAACAACCGTACTATCCAACCTATGCACTGTCAATGTATACTTCGTAGTGGATTAAACGAAGCAAATTTTGTATTGTAAATATTATTATTTTTTTCTATAAATTTAGACAAAGTTGGCCAAATTTGACTTAGAACAAACTTAATACGATATGTAAATAAAAACAGAGAGAGTACTCTTTCAGGTTTCAGCTCATAGAAGAGGGTAAAATTGGAAAATAAGGAAGATCTTGTGTTGACAGATACACTGTCAATGTATACTTCATAGTGGATTAAATAAAAAATTGTATTATAAATATTATTATTTTTTCTATAGATTTGGACACAGTTGGCTAAATTTGATTTAGAATAAACGTAATACGATACGTAATTAAAAACTGAGGTTTCAGCTCATAGAAGAGGGCAAAATCGGAAAATAGGGAAGATCTTTTTTTTTGAAATAAATAGGGCAGACCTTGGTTACATGGCTAGCAAGCTTTCATATTCCATCGAGGGGTTTGTTCGGACGGAAAAAATCCACATTAACAAATTGTGTTTTTCATGGATATCACTTTTTTTACCCCTCTCGTATGGCACCAATATTTTTTTTGCGGGCACGTTTTTCATTTGTAGGAAGAGAAGTATCACAAGGTTCTTTTTCGCTCTGATATGCTTGGAGATTGAACGTCTACCTCTACTCCCTTGTAGAAAATTGTAGCGTTTTTCTATTTATGGACATGGCGAGTGTTGTGACCCTAATAAGCTTTGGCTACGCTACGACCTAAAGCTGGGAAAAACAAGCGCTGGAATAGGATTCTCTACACTATATACATATATATATATATATATATATATATATATATATATATATAGGTAGGTAGACCGCGCGCACACTATATATATATATATATATATATTATTCATGTGCCGATGATCGTCCCTTAATTAGCTTGGGAACACAGGTAACGTATGCACCAGCATATATCTTCAGATCATATGTGCTTGTGCTTCACTGAAAATAAGAATCTCGACTTGCAAATGGAATCCAAGTTCTTATATAATTTCATCACCGGGCGTGATCATCATATCCTTGTTGGATTCATGGACTGTTCTACAGAGTATTTATTAGCTACCGAGGAAATATCAATATAATGGCCGGGGGAAGAGCTAGTAGTTAGATGCCCATCTGCATGTGCCGTGTCAAAAGCAGACAGCAAGCCGTCGACAGAGATATAATAAGAATAGCATGCAGTAGTATCATATATATATATATATATATATATATAACCCCGCATCGGTAATTGCGCCCTCGCCTATAAGAAAGATGGACGATCCATCTCTTGTTAATTAACCCGTCGCGATTGTATTAGGCAAGTGATGAAGTAGTATACTTATTCACGTCAAAGGGGATAAGTACAGGTGCTTAGCGCCAATGCGCCGTGTCGCAACAGCTAAGTAGGATCGGGGGTGCCCAAGATCCCTCCCACGACCGCGACATGCATGTCACCCCGTTGAGATCGATCTATATATAGTATAGTGCACTATTATTACCATATAGAAGTTGCGGCTAAGTAACACCAAGGTCTTGTTTAGATGCTCTCCAAATTGCAAATGTTATAAACCGGAGTACTGTAGCGCTTTCGTTTGTATTTGACAAATTTTATCTAATCATGGACTAACTAGGCTTAAAAGATTCGTCTCATGATGTACAATTAAACTGTGCAATTAGTTATTTTTTTACATACATTTACTGCTCCATGCATGTGTCCCAAAATTGATGTGATGGAGAGATATTGTAAAATGTTGGAATTTAGAGGGGATCTAAACAGGCCCCAACATGCAATTTTTTCATATACGGTGGTGTTCTAGTACATATATAGCATGTATAAGTACCATTCCGGCCACCAGTAGCAAAGTGACGTGGACGTGCCATTTTTCAAACGAACTATGTGGCGCCTGATGCGATAATAACTGTATAATTACCCATGTAGTGAGCGGCGGACTTATTTTGATTTCAGAAACAAAATAATTTTACCCTCAGAGTTTACCTAATTCTTTACCCTTCATTTTTCTTTTCCAGAAGAGCAAACACTATAACTAACCTCCTCCGCTCTCCCTTTATTTAGGGTTGCTCGCCTCCACCTACGAAGAAAGTTCTTGGCATGTAGTGTAATCGCTCAACCCAAAACAATTATCTCTTCTTCGATATGATTATTGAAGGCTTTGTTATATTAGGAACCTATAATCCTCCTCCTCCTCCATTATATTGCAAGAGGAGAGGAGTGGCAAATTGGTCATCTTTAATTTGAACCCACGATAGTACCGTATCATAAGGAAAAGTATATGTAAATTAAATGGCCATAACTTAGCTAAACTAAAAGAATAAAAAAATGTGGATAAGCATAAGTATATGTCATAATAATAATATAACAAGATATAGCCAAGTGATAAGGTTAAGTGACTGCTGGAAAGACTGAGTAAATCGACATTATAAATATGCATCATGTTCCGCCTTCGCTAGCTTGAGTTAATCATAATCATCACACGCAAATGCTTTGGTTTGCTCGCTGTTTCGTGTGTCCTGTTCAGCTGCTAGCTAGTGCAACAGATCCCTCTCGCCATTGCTGCCCGTAGCTAGCTGCTTCTCGTCCACAAGGAAGGCGACCACGGGCCGCAGTTCAACCATGCACGTCGCCGGCGACACCGGTACCGTGCGTGCGTGGCATGGCAATGTTGCTGTTGCTAGCTGTTGCTGCTCACCACCTAGCTAGTTCAATTCCCAGCGCCACTTGATGCACAGTGTCGTGGCCGCCGGCGCTTTGGTTCGCCCGGTGGCTGGTGGCTGGCCCGGCCCGGCCTTGCTCTCCTCCTCCGTTGTTTCCGGGCCGTTCGTCCACAAGGACGGCGACGGGCCATGCATGGCTTCCCTTCCTCCACGTCGCCTTTCGACCGATCGATCGAACCAGACATGCATTCCCGGCACATGCTTCAGAGGTACCGGTGGCCACCGTGCATCCGGAGAAAACGCCAAGAAATTGGATGGCTATGTGTGTGGCGCAGCTCATTTAATTTACGTACCCGCGCTCTTTTTTCACCGATCGAGAGGATCCGCAGGAGAGCTACGCGTCGGTGCTTTCCTCGCGGCACTTTTGTCGAGCTAGCTAGGGACAGAGATTTTCTTGATGCATGCGGTACCGGTCCTCGTTTCGTCGACTAATTAACAAGTTTCTTCGAAAATTCAGTGGCCATTTTCATGGACACGGATGTGGTTATATTCTCTTTACCAGCGTCGTTCGCCACACAAGTTCATTTACCAGCAGCCGCCAAGTTAGCTCGTCAGTTTCACGGATGGCTGCGCATTGTAAATGACGATGGTAAGCTTAGCTAGGAGCAATCAGACTTACTATATAACCAGTTCAAAGAAATACAGTATAGTACTACGTACTATACCTTGTATATATAGTGCCGTACCTTGGGGGCGGAGAGATCAACTTGACTTTCAGAAGAAATCTTCGAGAGTAAGATGTGGTGGAGTGGGAAGAATTAACAACACACTGCTGAGTGATGTCCGTATGTTGTCAGAGAAGAACCCGACTCAACACGGTGGGCTCCCAAAAAGATGAAAAATTCTCAACTTCATCGCTCTACAGAGAGCTGACTTTTCGAAAATTCATTGGCCCAAGCAAGCCGATTTGCCGCTCAATTGTGAAGAACGTACAGTTGCGCATCGCAGACGACAATGATTGCAGCCGCACCTGACTGGGGATACTAATTATTCCTCGTGATCTAATAATTTTGTGACACCTATAGCCTAATAGCTACATCGATGCTATATGGATTGACGTTTTCTTCTTTTTTTTTGGAAACGAGGACACAGTGACAACTGACAAGGCAAAATGGCAAAATGTGGAAAGATCTATGCATACATGCTTGGGCCTGCCAGATTTTTGTTGGGGCATTTGGACCCTGCTGTCTCAGTTAGTGGGAGCATTGCTGACGATCACAGAAGTACATCAGTAGAAGATAAATAAACAAAAAGTTGCAATCTGGAAGCAAGTTAGGCAGATGCAGATAGTATATATAAGATGCTACGAGCTCGATCTGAACTCCCAAGCTTGGCGACGCAAGGGACAAACCTAAAGCTAATCAAGGAATCGACGGAGACCCTAAAGAAGTCGTCAACTAGCCAACTGGTGCACTTGCATGGCTTCGTCATCAGTGCTCCTGCTCACTCGACAGCGCTGCTATACACTAGTGACATGACTAGTTCAGCAAGCCACCTTCTAGACCCCTTGCACCTGGCCACTGCTTCCTCCGTTCAAAAAACAAATCATCCTAGAATTCAGATTTGTTCTGTCCCAAAAAACCAAGTTATTATATCCTATTTAAATTTGTTCATCAGCTAGTACAACAAATCCATATATAGATGCTGCATGCTGCGCCGTCGCTAGAGTTCATCATCATCATATGCAAATGCTTTGGCTTGGTCGCTGTTTCGTGTCATGGTCATCAGCTAGCTAGTACAACAGACGACCCCTCTCGCCCTCGCTCACCATTGTTGCCTGTAGCTGATGCTTCTCGATCGTCCACAAGGAAGGCGACGGGCCGCAGGTTCAACCACGTCGCCGGCGACAACACCGTGCGTGGCATGGCAATGCTGCTGCTGCTGTTCACCACCTAGTTCCTAGCGCCACTTGACATACACAGTATTCGTGGCCGCCGGCGCTTTGGTTCGCGCGCTGCCCGTCGTGTCCTCTCCTCCCGGTGGCTGGACCCTCGCTCTCCTCCGTTGTCGATCTCCGTGTCGTCCACAAGGACGGCGACGGGCCATGGCTTCCCTTCCTCCACGTCGCCGTCGTCGTCGGTAGTAATAATGGCCGCGCCTTTCCATCGATCGAACCAGACATGCATTCCCGGCACATGCTGATCAGAGGTAGCAGGCTTCTGGTGGCCACCGTGCATCCGGAGAAAACGCCAAGAATATCTGATGGCTATGCATGTGTGTGGCGCAGCTCATTTACCGAGCTCTTTTTTCACCGATCAAGAGGATCCGCAGGAGAGCTGCGCGTCGATGCTTTCGTCGCCGCACTTTTGTCGAGCCATGAGGGGGACAGAGAGTTTCTTGATGCGGTCCTCGATCGTTTCTTCGAAAATTTTAGTGGCCATTATTCTCATGCATGGACACGAATGTTCTTATCTTTTTTTTTACTGGCGTATATATCCACCCCTTATGCTAGTTTAATTTGTTCGAAAAAAGGTTGCTCGCCACAAGTTAACTTACCAGCAGCAGCGTTTCTTCAAATAAAGTTAACTTACCTGCAGCAGCCGCCAAGTTAGCTCGTCAGTTTCACGGATGCTTGCGCATTGTAAATTAATGGCGATGGTTTGAACTTAGCCAGGGGTAATCAGACAATATAATCAGTTCAAAGAAATACAGTATATATTTAATTTCTTTTGAGTCATACAGTCTTACTTTTTACTCTATCCAGGAGGTGGCAGTAGTAGTAGTAAACAGTAATTCGAGACGCGCGCATAACCTTGAAGGCATCCATGCGGGTCATTTCACCACCACTGCACCAACCTCATTCCCTGGGCTGGGCAGATCTCCAGATACGTTTCTCGTGGCCACCATATGCCGCTCCAGCATGCCGACAAAATGCCGATAGTGTCTCTATTTTCTTTTTCTTTCTCTTTTTTTTTTGCCAAAATTTGTACAAAACTACAAATGTCTTCAGTGGTTCAGCTCCTCGATGCCTTTTTCCCCCCCTAACAACTCGCATGAGAGCTACGTGTCGGTGATGCTTTCATCGCCGCACTTCAACTTGTTGACGGGCGTTGATTTTTTTTAGTCCGATCCGGTACTCGATCTGCAGCTAGCCTAATAAATTTCTTCGAAAATTCTATTTGCCGGTCAATTTCGAAGTACATTAGAAGATAAACGAAAAGCTGTGCAACCTGGGAGCAATTAAGTTAGGCATAGATGCATATAGTATATATAAGATGCTACGAGCTCTGAACTCTCGAGCATGGCGACGCAAGAGACAAACCCAAATAAAGCTAATCAAGGGATCGACGGAGACCCTAAAGAAGTCGTCAACTAGCCAACTGGTGCACTTGCATGGCTTCAATTCGTCATCAGTGCTCCTGCTCACTCGACAGATCGAGCTACCACACTAGTGACATGACTAGTGCTGCAAGCCACCTTCTAGAACCCTTAACAATGTAGATCACTAGCTAGTAGCCACTACACAACTAAACTGAAATTATCAATGTTGATCACTAGCTAGTAGCCACTTAGCGTGCGTCACCTAGCTTGCTTATCCGCTCCGGTCGATCCGTTCATTCGGAGACCTTGTTGATCGATCGATCCTGCCAAAGGGAAAGCGGCGGTGGTCTCGAGGATCTAGTCGCCCTGATCCGCCGCTGATGTTCGCCGGAAACGGCCAAGAGCGAGCGAGCTTTCCAGATGATTGAAGGAACCTATGAGCATGGCTTGCTGATCGACGATCAGCCTGGTGATCGATTCCTAATTGTTATTATATGCCCGCGTCTAATCATCGATCGCCACCACGGCGGCGTCAGACTGATGCCTCCTGTGATTCGGCATGAACTAGGGTCCAAGCACCGCTAGCTTTGTATCGGGGCACATCATCATCTCCTTGTCATGAAAAGCGAGTGCCCGGATCTTTTGGACTTCCTCTTTCTTTTTTTTAATTCTCTCCCCCCTTTTTTTGTTTAGCAAGCATCTTTCATATGATGATGATGACAAGGTACTAGTACCAATTCTGTTCATGTAGACATGATGTGCATTGCACAAGGACAGTATTCCAAGTGAGAAGGTACTAGCGCATTTTTTCACTGAGTCAAAAAAGAAACTTTAAACATCAGTGGTAATTTTGCCGAAAGTTGGCTCTTAGGAATGCTTGAGATACCTACTCACTAAACTGTGACTACCCATGCATGTACTGTAATTGCATTGGTTTTCTTCTCCCTTAAGCAGATAATGACACCGTATGGCGGCAATGAGAGCTCAGACAGCCGGAGGAGGTCGAGGCACCGCGCAATCACAATGATTTTGAGACCTTTGGCACCGTGTTGTAACCAGGAGAGGACGGGGGAGGCGATCTGGTCGGCCTTGGCATGCGAGTTGCCGCCGGCCGTGCCGGTCTGCCGGAGGAAGAGGACGACGCCATTGCCCTCGCTGGGTTTGGTTGGCCACGCGAGATCGAAGAGAGCGCTGGATTTGGTTGGGTCTCAAAGCCCACATAGCACATCCCGTCAGAATCATGGGCCTCAAAGCCCACCTTTTGCCAACATTCTGTCAGGATCATGGGCCTGGAGTCCAGCCAACATTCCGCAGCCCCACGGCCCAACTCCGCCGCTTCACGCGATTCCCCCCGCGGCCGCCTCGGCTTCCGTGCAACGCCTTCCCGGGGAAGCCACCGCCGCCGACTCGCTCGCTCCAAACCCCACCACACCCCTCGCCTGAGCCTCCCCTCTCCTCCGCCGCATTTCGCCCCCTCGACCCCGGCACCCGCGACACCGCACCCGCGCGGGAGCGCTATCCTCTAGGGTTGGGCGCCGCTCCTCCCCGGCCGGCAAGGGGGTTGCGCTCCGGCGCGGCCCAGCATGGGGGTGGTTCACTACCGGTACCGGAGCGGGGTGCAGACCTTCTCCGTGCAGGTCCCCGGCGCCTTCGCCTCCGTCGCCGAGCTGAAGCGGCTGATCGCGGCCACGGGGCGGCACGGGACCGGCCGGACGCGGGGCCGCGGCCCGCGGGACGGCATCGCGCTCTGCGACCCCCGCACCGGGGAAGGTGCGTGCGGTCACACCCCCGCGTCGTGCCGGTTCAGGCGAACACCACCGGGAGTGCAAACGATCGTGCTGTAGATAGAGGACAGGGTTTTTGATCGGGTCGTGTCGCGGTAATTTTGGGGACGGCCGGGCATCCATTTCTGTTCGATGCCGAGATGTTCTCCCCTGTTGCTCTGCGTTCGCAACAGGGGAATGCGCTGCATATGTCCATAGCCGTAATCTTGATCTGTCCTCGTTAGAGCTTCATCGTCTTGGGATGCTAGGTAGTTTTATAATTTCGTTCCCAGAATCAGTTAGTAGTACAGTGATAATCTATTATCATGGTCTTATGCTTTCTTTACATGATTTGTTGTTTGTGGGTGCAGAATACGTTGATGAAAATACAATGATACCTCAGAATTCTACAGTGCTGGTCCACCGGCTTGCCGGACATCCGACGGACGCAATTAACACATCGTACCGTCTCCTCTCCAGACTCCATTACCATCCAAATTTTGTTTGTTACTACTCTGTTTGCGTGGAGGGATCTGCGAGAGGGAATATTTGAGCCAGGCAACTTTGGTTAAGGGGTAATGCAGGGTGGAGATCACTGCAAAGGGTTCACCTTCGAAACTTGGTGTCTCCTGTTCAGTCAAAGAGTTCATGCAAACAAATCCACATTTGAATTCATATGTTTCCAGTTCAGTCAAAGATAATTTTGTAGCTCTGAAGTCTGAAGTGATAAATAAGCATGCATGAATAGGAAATGGCAATGTTTCTTGTTCTTACTAGTATACAATGTCTGATTAAAATAGCTAAGAGTTTTCCAGGCCTTTTGGGAATATTCTTAATCCTGCCCCCAGACAGATGATGTCTTGCCATTATACAATGTCTTTATGATCTTCGTCATTGAATTAAATTTGTATCAAGGGAAACCTTTTATATTCGATAAAATACGGAAAATTATCTATGTTTTTGTGTATCTGAGCTGGTATTTGCATTCAGGCCCATAGTCTTAGAGAATGATGCGATGGCATCCGACAAGACAGTTGCTGAGTCAACTTTGAAATCAAGTGCATTTACAGAAACTGATGATGAAGAGGTAGCAGCAATTAGAAATGTGATTGATGCAGCAGAGATAAAGTGGTAAGATATGTATACCCCTGTACCCTTTTGTGGTAGTAGGCTGGAAAACTTGAATAATGTTCCTTTATGTATACATCTGCTTTAATATTGATTGATTTTGCCTTCTTATGTAGGGGAGATTCTTCATCTGGAGGTGGATATGATGGTGGACAGTTAGGCTGCCATAATGGTAATATACTGATGTGTATGTCTTTTCACTTCTAGTTTGACTTGTGTCGACATTTACTCATGATTAGTCACTGTTGGACCAAGGATAAAGGCCCCCACCCCTCCCACTATAACACCTGGGTTTTATGGTCGGGTTGGCTAGGCGGGGCGTTCTAACTTGGTACCAGAGCCGAGGTCCTGGGTTGGATCCCTCCCGGCCACGCATTTCCGCTGCGCGATTTCCCCTGCGTCTCTCGTGTGCTGAGACCTGCTGCGGGCTACGCCGGGCAACCTGCTGCGGGCTACGCCGGGCTCGCACGCCGTAGGGGGAATGTTGGACCAAGGATAAAGGCCCCCACCCCTCCCACTATAACACCTGGGTTTTATGGTCGGGTTGGCTAGGTGGGGCGTTCTAACTGTCACTTGCAAGCCAATTGCACTAGCCAGATTTAAGCATAGCCCTCCCCTGATGTGCTGTTCAATGTTGATAGGCTGGTATTCTACAGTGTTAGACAATGTTAATGCCAAATGATGATGATTCAACTGAGAGAATTGGAACTAAGTGACTCAAGGGTTTTCCACATTTTCATGCTATGTTTTTATTTTGCATTCTATTTAAGATACTTGCAAGCCTTCTCTGATCCCGAATAGTTATTTGCAGGTCGTCCATTGGAATGGGAGGCACCCCCTCCTGGCTATGTCTGCCGCATTTGTCATATTCCTGGACATTTCATTTGGCATTGCCCATCAGGGAGCAAGCCGCCTCCACCTGGCTATATCTGCCACAAATGTGGAGTCCCAGGGCACTTTATTCATTCTTGCCCAAATTATGGTGACAGGAAATATGATTCCAGAAGAACCAGTTCACTGATACCCATAGTATCTAGCTTTGATGATGGTATCCCAGCGGAACTTGTCCAGGCCATGTTTAGCAGTGTCAGTGATAGCTTGCCAGCAGAACTCCACTGCCCACTATGCAAGAAGGTTATGACAGACGCAATGTTGACAAGCAAGTGCTGTTATGATAGTTTCTGTGATAAATGTAAGTGGTGCAAATTTTGTAAAATGGATTGCATGTGTATCCTTGAAATATTTATTGATAGTTATTGCAATATGTCTGCGTTCAGAATTTTGTAGTGTTAGTAGCTCAAATTTGGTATATCGATGGTACTTTGGTTTCATACTGCATAAAAAATAACCCCAACCAGCCTATTTGTTTTTGTTTTGTTTTTTTGTCGTCAGGCATTCGGGACTACATTTTTGCCCAAGCGAAGTGCATTTGTGGTGTTGAAATACTTGCAGATGACCTAATTCCCAATCAAACTCTTAGAAGTACAATCTCAAGCATGTTGTCATCAAGGGTTGGTGGCCTTTCAAGTGGTACAGGGAATCTTGCAAGCTCCATTAGCAGCGATTTAGATGGCAAATCTATCAGTTTCACTGCACCCGCTGTGTTAAAAGGGGACAATATGCAACATTTGGACAGCACACCATCGGCTGCTACTGGAGGCAGTTTCTTGATAACTGCGTGCAAGAATCCATTAGGTCATCACCAGAAACTGACACGTTCTGATCTCCAGAGTAAAACCGAAGAGACTGAAAAAACGTCAGTAAAGAAGACCATAGTGCTGACAGATGCCATGAAAACTGCTCCAGAGCCAAGATGTCAAAAACAGTCGCCACCGGATGGAGTAGCAATACTTTCTGGGAAGCTTGAGCGAAAAGTGGTTAAGACTAAGTCAGCAAAGAAGAAAAGGAAGTCTGGCACAACTGGAAATGGTGACACCAACTGTGCTGGATATGATTGCAACATTCCATTTGAACCATCATGTTACAACTCTTCATTTGGACTTGGAGGACTGCCTTGGGGAGCTGATCCTTACAGCATGTACTTTATGCCTAACATGCCTTCCAGAGGCTACCCTATGGGCATGTATAATGTCAATGATATCAGCAACTTACCACTGCACACTCCTGGAATGCAAGGCTACCCAGCAATCCATTACAGGTGTGTTGAGTTGCAGGTTTATATTAAGTCAACGTGATAGATTCACACCAAATAGTTAATCAGTACTTCAGTAGATATATTCGTATCGCACTTGCAGTCGCTAGCAAACCAAACTGCGGAAGCACTAGATTATGCTGATTGTATGGATTTTGTTGCACCTGGAGACATATTTCGTAGATTATCATTTCGTCACCTTTCAATCCACTGTCTGCATCTTATCTCACCTCTGAATGGCTACACTGACCATTTCTGCAGCAGTGGATTCCATCCTGGAGTTTTCCAAGATCATGAACCTTCTGCACACGCAAGGCTGTCCGACAGCTACAAAAACATAGGTCCACAATCTCCGAAACCAGAGCTTCATCATTCCCGCGCCTCAGCTCAGAAACGAGGATCCAGGAGCGGTGGCAGATCGGTTCCAGAGATGCGAGACAGCAGCATCGAGTCCCATGACTACTATGCGGAGTACCATAGTCGGAAGAAGGCCGGAACACACCCTGCTAGCAGTCCAAGGGATGGCAGTCAGCATAGACGTGCAGTGGACAGTGGTAGCTTTGAGTTTGATGACTACAATGAGGAGTTCCATGGTAGGAGAAAGGGGCGGGCGCGTTCTAGGAGTCGGAAATCCAGCTCCAAGCACTCGTACAGGAGGCACGCGTATGAGGGCTCAACTTCGAGCGACGAGGAACGCAACTTCAAGCGAAGATGGTAGGGCAGATCACAATGCAAGCAGTTTTGTTTTTTTTCGTAATTCCTGAATCCTGATGCACCGTGATTGAACATAAGGTGCTCGTACATGGGAATATTTGATGTGGTTAGTGTAATGCCTGAGGGAGTGAGGATTTACAGTTAATTTATTTTGCGTGTCGAGCATGAAACAAAGCAGCGGCTTAATGAACTGTAATTGCCACTGGGAATTTGAGATCCTACTGGAGGTCACTGAGCCGAGTGTAGCGGCTTGTGTCAATTTTTAACTAGAGATCAACTAGTGTAACTGGGATTTTTCTCTAGCTTTATTTTGCCGTGTATGTAACGAAGAACTTGCATTGCTTAGCAGTGATCAATGAGCAAGGATGTAACATGTCTATCATGTAGTAATCAACGAGCAGAAATGGGAAAAAAAAATAAAAAAAAGGGCTAGGCGGATGTGTCATGCGCCTGGTTTAAGAGATCGTGGTGGCCGGGGGTGAATTGTTTACTTTTAAATTCAAGATAGCTGCTGCGTGAGTGTGCTGTCATGTTGGGGTCATGCGGCACGCCGTCCCTGCGCTGGGCCACCCTTTTGAGTGCCATCCTGCCTGATTGGATCCCCGGTACGGGACTAAAAGCATTGTTTATTCCTTCGGCGGCCTCTTCTTCATTCCAGTGCACACGACATTGGCGCCATGGAATCAACCACAATCATGCATGCGCCATGAAAACGAACTCATGGTAGATGAATGATGCAACGAACGATTACTTGATGACTTGTAGCAACGGATAGATGCTAGGCCAATACCAAAGACAACTAGACTATCACATCATATATGTATAATCCCATTCCTTGGGATGCCCATTCAAAGTGTTGCAACAAGTAGAACAACCGGAATTTCACTGTCAAGGTCTCAAGGAGAGTTGTATACGGGCCATGGAACTCTCAAGCATTGAAGGGAACCAAAACATTACTTGTGTAGCTGAGTTCACTCCCGGTAACTCGGTGAGGCCTAAGGCTCCGATTTCTTATGCTTCGTTGTCGTCCAACTTGATGTGCGCAGCGATTGCCGTGGCGGCCCAAGCTGGGATGCTCTGTGATCGACGGCTCAACGGATAGTAACAGCACGGTTCCATCATCGGTCGGCGAGGTGGCGGGTGATCTGGTGGCCACGCGTGGTTGTCACGTTTGAGACAAAGGCGCGCGGCGGAACTCCATTGTTCCACATGCGTGCTGCGGTGGTGGTTCGAGAGCATGCTTATCATGTGGTATAGTGCCGCATCAGCAACTAAAAAAAAGAAACAAGAAGAAACAGAAGGACCTTATATGAAGACCAATTCCTCAAGAACAAATGATCCTCACCAAATTAATGTCTAGAGACTCAGTTCAGTTCGAACTTGGTAACCACCAATCCTCGGCAATCTCATTATGTCTTGCATGCCATTTAAAATAGTGCAAGGGAGATAGCCACTTGTATTTTTCTATCAAGACCGGTTAAAATGAGCGCTGTATTTATAAGGAAAAATAAAGACGTGTGCTTCGACTTGTTTAGCGCTTACGCTGGTCAAATTCCCGCACATTCTGGAACTTAAATTAATGCTAGCAGAGCAAATGATGCGAACAAACACCTTTTTCTTCAAACAATGCCAACAAACAGTCAAACACCGTACCCTCGTATACAAATATGACATTGGAGCTTTTGTAGTACTTACAGGCAGTGACCGATCAAGAACCAACATGAAGAATCAAGATCCTCTGCCCTGCCAGACTGATCATGTGATCCAGCCACCCTGCTATCTCGCTGCAGGAGATTTTCTTCTCTGGGAACGTCAGTATTCGTTCACCTCCTTCATCACGACACTGGCACACCAGCCTCCAGCCACAGCAGACAACAGAATGCACTACTGATGGTCTACGAATGGTGCATGACTTGCGTGAATGGACGAATGCTTACAAGGCGGTCAGAATAGCACCGAAGACGTACTGTCATACTTATCGCATATATTGATTTATATATATACTCCCATAACATGCCTTGGATGCCACTCTAAATGTTGCAAGAGGCAGAGCAACTTGTACTTGTCAAGGAGCTGTTCATATAGGCCATAGACTCTGAAGTATTGGAGGGAATCAAAATACCATATGGTTGCTCTCTCCAGCAACAAGCTCCTAGCAATGGTGCTCGACTCCTTGGGCATGATTTGAGCTCTATATGCTAGACTGACGGGTCCCCCTCCTCAACTGCATGCGGACAGTTCACCCTCGCCAGTGCTGTCCGCTTGTTGCTCCTCGTCTATGTCATTGCAGAATTGCAATTCTCCAAATTCATGATTGAGCGAACGGATAAGGCTCGCCGTGGGATGATATGGAAGGGCGCCCGGCGCTGACGTCTTATCCAGCGAGGGACTGCCATGCGCCCTGGGCAACTATCTGTGGGCTAGAAGAGGAGGGCGGCCTCGGCATCATCGAGACTCTTTGAGGTGGTGGACAAGCTCCGGTAAGGGCATGGCAGCCCCCGCACCAGCGGGTTCCGGTTCTAGTACGTGGTGCACCACTCGTACCGTACCGCCTATCATTTTCTCCTTTTAGGGCCTCCTTAACATATACCACTCCATAACCAACAACATACATCCTCAGCAGCGGCGCAACGGCCTCCTTCTATCATGACAATTGGACACCACTGAAATTGAGAATTTCGCAGGTCGGGCCAAGCTCGGGTCGAGAACCAAAAATAACCCGATGTTTCTAGGGCCCAAAATAAGTACCCAAGCTCGCCCCATAATTCAATACGACATTTGATTCGGGTCTAAGTCAGTCTGGCCTCAGCCTTGAACTGAAAAACCCACTACTTTTCATTGCAAAAATAATTTAATTTTAATGTTTAGGTCAGACTTTGTATCCGTTCGATTTTTTTATGCTTATAAAATTACTGCCATGCTTGATCCTAAATGAGCGGACACCGAGCCGAGCTTATTTGCTCGGGCCTAGACAAAACTGGACCCCCTAGCTCCAACATTCCCATCTCTGTACTCCCACTCTCCCAGTGTCTGGCCTCGACATCCTACGGCTTGGCAGTGGTCATATAAACTATACTCTTTATTTTTAGTTTGCTCTAAAAAATACTTCGTGTATTTATTAATATTAAGTCACCAAAAATGTTGACTCAAAATCTGAAAAAAATCAAAAATTGATTGAACATTCCTCATACATAAAATAATTGAATCACAAAAATGATGAGTCAACAAATTTGTAGAAAAAAAATGATGGGTCAACATTTTTGATATCGCCAAACCCCTGGCCAAATGCCTAGTGCTGTATGTAGTGTCATCGTTCCTCCCCTTCATTTCCTTTGGCTTGGCATTAGGCAAATTAAACACACACTGTTGCGTCGTGAAATGGACTCATGGTTCTAGCGTGCAACTCATGGAAGATGAATGATTGCATATTTGCATTTGCATGAACAACTGTTAGATGACTTTTTTTATAAACAGTTGCATGATTCTTAATTAGTGAGTTTTTTTTCCAATTGGGGTTTTAGTCTCATCTGATAGGGACACAGGCCAGATATAAGATACGAATAAACTCTGAAACAAATCAGTAAAAAAAATCCTTTATTTTAACAGAAGTTAATAACAGTAAAAAGATCACATCAAGAACCTCCATTAACCTGCCGCGCGGCAGGCCCGAGCAAGCGGTCAAATGTCAAATCTTGGCCTCCTTTGCAGCCGGCGCGGCAGTTCGTGCTGACCGTCAGTACCGTGCGACCGGCGGGTGGGGATTGGAGGCAGACGAGCATAGGCGGCGTGTCACGACCCAAAACTTAATAACATGATTAAAATTATTAAGCAACATCATCTTGAGCATAACCCAAGCATCATCAAGCATCATGTGCATATTTTCGAATTGAGCTATTTAATTTTTCTTGCATTGTTCGAGTGTATGTTGGGAAGAAAGTTTAAATTTTGTTATGTGAATGTGCCTCCAAATAATTTATTAAAATACTAGATTTCAAATTGTGAATTATAAATATTTTTGTGCAATTTTTGGATGCCTAACCCGAGCCATAAAATTCTTGGAAAATCTGAAAACTGCAATGTTGTTTGATTTTTTGTGAGCAATACATATTAGATTTTTATGATCTTGTTGTTGCATTGTGTTCTTGATGATTTAATCTAGCTTCAGTAAAAATTTGGTGAATTTTGGAGCCTAGGAAATGCATGTTTTAGATTTTGTAAGTTGAACCGTTGCTTTATTCTTTTTCCCTTCTCCCGGCCCCACCTGTCAGCCTCCTCCCCCTCTCCTCCGCGCGCCTGGGCCCGCGCGTCAGCCTCCCCCTCCGCGCCTCCCGCGCCTCTGCGCCCGCCCGTTGGGCGTCCGCGCGGTGGCGCACGCCGGCGGCCGTTGGCCCGTCCAGCGTGGCCGCCGCCTCCTCGTCTCCCGCGCTCGCCGCTTCCTCTTCCCCTCCCCACTTCAAATCCCGTCGCCTCTTCTTCTCCCCTCCAACCCTAGCCCTGCGCGCCTCCGCCTCTTCCTCTCCCGGTCCGAGCCGCCGCCGCCGCCGCAATCCGCCGCCGCCGCCTCACCTCCGCTCGATTGGCCGCGCCCGCACCACCCCTCACCCTCCTCGCTCCGTTCCGCCCGCCCGCCGCCCTTTCCTTCGCCCGCAGCACCCTTCCCCGCGACCGCCTCCTCCCGCCGCCGCCGTACTCCGTCGCACCGCCGCCCGCCGCTCCGCTCCGCCCACCCGTGCCTCGGGTGAGCCTCGCCGCCTTGCCGCGCGGCTGGCGCGCGCGTCGCCCCGCCCCCGTTCGCCCCCTGCCGCTCCTCCGCTTGCCGGCCGCCGCCGCGTCGCGCCGCGCGCGCGCGCGTTCGCGCGCGGGCCGCGCCGTGGGCGCGCCCCGGCCGCGCCGTGGCGAGTCAAGGCCGCCCCCCTGGCCTTGACTTCGCCTGGGCCGCGCGCTAGCCGCCTGGGCCCGCCTGTCGGCGCCCAGGGGCGCTAGATCCGGGTGGATCTAGCGCTGGCCACCCCGTTTCGTTTATCATTTCATGCTGATTCTTGTAAAATGCGTAGAAAATGTTGTAGGTCTCCAAAAATTGTGAAATTTGTTTTGTTTGAATCCTCTGTAGTAGATCTGCTTGGATATATTAATTTTATGCATGTTAGAGTCCTGTATTTTAAGTTGTAATTTATTCTTGCTAAACCAAGTTAATGGCTAATCTTATTTTGTGGTGCTCTAAAAATGTCAAACTAAATATTGTTGTGTTCCTTGTGAAATGCTATATCTCATGGTCCAGCTCATATATTTGTTCCTGTACTGTTTGATAGGTTTTTAATGTGTTTTTAGTTTTGCTGCCTGCAATCTTATAAAATGAATAACTTTTGTTAGAAAATTGATAAATTGATAAAACCACTTCTGTTACTTTTTTTATCATGTTATCTGTCTCCAGTAATTGTTTGAGAATTTATAGAGATGATTTGAGCATCCTTTAAGATTTAACTTGAGTTTAGCGGCTGAAATGTATAAATATCATAAGTAATTCCACAAATATGTTTTTGATGCAAACTCAACTCTCATGAGTTTATCTCGAGATCCTCTGGGTACAGAAATTAAATCATGATTTATTCTTGCTATTTGTTGCATGAGCAAGTTTGCCTTCGGGCTTAGAATTTAATTTAGTAATCGATCTTGTAGTGCTATGATGGTATTGTTTTCGCGTTGATGTGACATTTCTCTTCTATTATCATATCATTGCATATCATCTCATTTTCACATCATTGGCATCATCCTAATGCATACATCTCATTCATGCATTTTAGTGACCGAGACGCCGGAGGACGCACCCGTTGAGCCCACCAAGTTCGTTGAGACCGAGCCGGGAGCCGAGTGTGTGGTTGAGCAAGAAGAGAACCAAGGCAAGCAGCTAAGCATGATTCCTTGACCTATTTAACTTGCTTAAATTTAGTTACTTCACTTGGGTATCTATGCTTATGTTAAATATTTATCTATTGCATCGTTATTCCTATTTCCATGCAATGTCCTTCCTTGATTTTGTTATCCATGTCCTTGACACACGTAGCTAGTTGCAACTCAATCAACTAGATGCTTAGTCGTGCCTAGAGTTGGTAAATATCTTGTAAGGAAAGTTGGAATAGGATCACTTGTTTCACCCACATTTGATTATCTTAAACATGTTGTCCGGTGTCGGGTTGTTGGTTTGGATCGGTCTAGTTGGAAGTGTGGTTTTAAGGTTTGAGCGGAAGGTAGGGCCTAGAGAAAGGAGTCTCGAAGGCTTAGTCCGCTTAAACCGATTAAGGACCGTCCGTGGATGACCTTGGAAATTGAGCACTTATCGTACTACCACATATCCATTCATGGGGTGGATAAACCAAATACCCTCTAGTTTTAATCGTTGATGCACGGTCCTAGATGCGTGGCCGTAGGGCTTTGTAGAGAGGCTTAGGGGTGTCCCCGGTGGACCTATGTAACTCTCCGCGCAAGTTAGGCGTGATGTTCAACGGTTAGAACTCGTCGGGAAAGGTTGACGCGAGTACCCCCTCACCCCACGTGATCGGTTGGGTGAGTCGCATGGTCCTTGTGTCGTGTGGGTAAAGTTGTACACCCTTGCAAGGTTAATGAATCAATTCGAATTGCCGCGCTCTCGGTTATGAGCAAGCTCTTTATCCTACGAAATCTTCGTAGAAGTTGTGGTCAAGTGGTTGGATGCACGTTCCCTCTTGTTGATACTTAGGATGTGAGTTATCTAATTAACTAAAATTTGAGGTGGGTTGGGCAAGATAATTAAAATACTAGGAGGCTAGATGGTGGAATTAGGGAGCTCATGCTTATTTAATTTACTTAACCCTAAAGCCTTTTTGTGAGCCTTCATATGCATTTTCCTTGACCTATTTATTCGCGTAAGTCTTGCGAGTACCTTTTGTACTCATGTTGCTTTCTCATACTAAGTTGCAGGTGAGCCGGAAGTGGTGTTTGGCCATTTCTACCCCGCCGAACCCGGCGCGGGCGAGGAATAGGCCAATATGGTCAATGGTGTCCTTGAGCAAGACGCCATTAATATTATTACTTATCGTTATCTTTTCCGCTGCGTATCGTATTTGGGATATCATGTTAAACATCAAACTTTATGGTTTTTATATCTTCTATGTTATTTGTGAGCCCGAGGCTTGTATCCCTCTTTTGCACCTTAATAGATTTGGAACCCTTCTTTATGTCAATGTTGTAATGATTAATGGCTTAACTTTGTGTTAAAATTTGCTCTTTGTGGATCAATGGTGATGTATGAGCTTGTGACGGTATGTGCATATGCGTGATCCTGGGCATATGTTGGAGCACATACCGGGACTACCGGGTTTAATGTTATTTTCGGCGAAAAGCTAAGTTGGTCATTGGTAGTTTAGATGTGGGTTAACCCGTAGCGCGCCATTGGTGCGAGTGCGTGTTAGCTCTCATCTTTACGATAAAGACCGACGGTTTCGCTTAAAATGATATTAAATTGGGCGGTTCTCACAGCGGGTATCAGAGCCAAGGTTCCATGAAGTGAACTTAAAATTTTGCTTAAAGGGGTCGAGAGCGAAATAAAATCGAGTACTTGCATTAATATTTATTTCTTGTAAAATTTGAACTTAAGGATTGATTGCTAACTTCCTCCCCTTGTCTTAGAGCTATTATCCTCTCTAATGCTTCACTGTTAATTAAATATGCTTAATCTCTTATGTTTTGTTGGATAGATGGCCACGATGATCATGGCGACTCGCGCTCAGGAGACGATTGGGTTCCCGGCGATCCTCAATGAGATGTTGAGGAAGTCGCAGTACTTTTATCAGCCCGAGTACGAGGTCTATGCTCGCGGCTGTGGTGTTGGTTTGGTGGACTAAATGGCGAGCCTCCACCTTGAGCCAAGGTTGGTGGTGGGAGCCGTGAAGTACGACTTCCGCGCCTACGGTACCTCCGTGCAGATGGTCATTCAAGAGGTGGCACGTGAAGCCATCGCCCGTCTTCGCTTCGAGCACCGTGAGCTTTGGGAGGCTCCGTTCACCTACCTTTCGGTGCGGGGACCGGAGGATCCCATTGCTCATGTTGTCTCGCCTCCGATGGGGCCGTACACCTTGGAGACGTGCATGGCGGACACCATTTCCGCCTACGAGATGGCGCACCGGAGCTTGGTATGGGAGTTGGAGGAGACAAGGAGTCGTCTCGTCCGCCTCCAATACCAAGTGGAGCCTTACCTTCGGTCCATGAAGTTGCCTAAGAAGATCATGAGTGATTGGGCGCGGAACACACCGCATGAGGAGGCGCCTCCGTCGCACCGCTTTCCGCATGTGGTGGGTACTTGGGCCGAGGCGCGGGGACCGTACAATCCCATCTCGATGGGGCTACCCGTGCGTCGGTTCCGTATGGTGCCCGCCACCCGCGCGGATCTTTTGGGGTCCCCGGAGCCCTTTTGATCCATGATTTGCTTATCGTCTAGTGAGAGGGAAAGTCACACATTAGCCCAAGTGCTAGTAGGAGGGTCGTGGCACTTGGGGTAATGTGGATGTAAGGTGGAATTAAGCGCTAAGGACGTTAAAACGCGCTCATTTTGTGATGGTTGAACTTTATTTAATGCTTGTGAACTAAAGACAAGTTGGTCTCATGGTTATGGTTATGACTCGATGCATTATTAATAGTTTGTTTATGCAAGTTAATTGTGTACTTTTCATGTGTGCTTCCTTAGGAGTTAATTATGAGCCCTATATTATTATGTGGGAACGATGTGAGGCAACGACATATTGCACTCATATGTTGCATGCATGCATGCATACGCATATAACGATTATAAAGCATGTGGGTGACCGTTTTCCGTCCATCTTGCTCTCTAAATCTGCCTTAGTATTTTCGAATGGGGATGATCAAATCTTTGGCACTCGTCACATTTTATACATCTTCTTTGATAAGTTATCGTTGAGTTCCGATCTTGAGTCAAGTCATTATCTACGCTTTATCATTCCATCCTTTCTCCTTAAGATCTTTTTATTTCTTCCTCGGTCGCTAACTTATCTTAAATTCTTGCTAGGATGAATTTGCGTTCGGGAACCGGCACGAACCGTGGGAACGGTTCGGGTGGGAATAACAATAACAACAACACCACCACCACCACCACCAACAACAACAACAACAACGATCTTCCCGGACCTCCCGTCCACCCCACGTTCGCGGATGTTCTTGCCCAACAAACTCAACTACTTGGGCAATTGGTTAATCATATTGGCAATTTGGGCAACATTGGAATTCAAGCTCCTAGGGAGGAGCCACAAGTGAACAAATTTGGGGATTTCTTCCGCACCAACCCACCTATCTTCCGTGGCTCCAAGGATCCTCTTGATGCGGATTTTTGGCTTCATGTCATTGAAGAGAAGCTCAATCTCATCCAATGTGATGAGCATGATAAGGTCTTATTCGCCGCCCACCAACTCCATGATGCCCCGGGGGCTTGGTGGCGGAATTGGAAGGCTTCTCAACCCGCCACTCACCGTTTCACATGGGAAGAATTCCGGACGGCTTTCCGCTCTTTCCATATTCCCAAGGGTATCATCGACATCAAGAAGAAGGAATTCCTCAATCTCACCCAAGGCCATCGGGATGTCATGGCTTATGTCAATGCTTTCAATACTCTATCTCAATATGCACCCGATGAAGTGTCCTCCGATGCCAAGAAGCGGGAGAGGTTCTATGACGGCCTCTCGGAAGAGCTACAAGACAAGCTATCCACCACCAAGTTTGATGACTTCAATGACTTGGTGAACATTGCTGTCCGCGCCGAGCACAAGATGAAGAGACTTGAGGCCAAGCACAAGCGTCCCGCTCCTACCTCGGCGGGTGGTAGCTCATCTCGCCCACGTGTGGGACCTCCACCACCCCCACCTCGTGTGCCGAGTGCGCAACCACCGCGCCCTATGTGGGTTGTACGTCATCCTCAACCACCGCAAGGACAACCCCCAAGGCCGGCCAATGCCTTTTGGAACAACCCAAGCGGCGTTCCAAGGGGTCCGTGCTACAATTGTGGTGGCACGGGCCACATCTCCAAGTATTGTCCTTCACCAAGGCAAGGCGGCACCTCCAATGCACCAAGACCTAGCAATCCTCCACCGCAAGCCCCACGCCAAGGAGCCAAGCCATCGCAAGCTCCTAAGCGTGGCCGTCTCAACTACACCACCGCGGAAGAGGTTCCGGATGATGCCGAAGTGCTCATGGGTATGCTTCTCATAAACTCCCATTCCGCCCTTGTTCTTTTCGATTCCGGAGCAACCCTTTCTTTCATTAACAAGAAGTTCATGATGCATAGCAAACTCCAAATGCAAACCTTACCACAACCATATCACATAGAATCACCGGGTGGGGAAATCATCTCTAAACACTTTGTAGATAAAGTCCCAATTCTTATTGAGGGAGCCACCTTTCGAGCAAATCTCCTCATCCTAGATAAGCTAGGCTTAGATGTAATTCTTGGGATGAATTGGTTGGGAAAGCATGATGGGGTTATCAAATGTGGGCCACGCACCATCGATCTCTTGCACCCCTCCGGGGATAGGGTTCTTCTCTCTCTTGCCACAAAGAAAGCTTGTCTCTATGCCTTGACGGGTACCGAAACCACAGCGTTGGAAGATATTCCCGTGGTTTGCGAGTATCCGGATGTATTTCCGGAAGAATTACCGGGCATGCCTCCCGATCGTGAGGTGGAATTCGTTATTGAATTAATGCCCGGGACGGCTCCCATTTCCAAGCGTCCCTACCGTATGCCTCCTAATGAGTTAAAAGAATTGAAAGAGCAACTCAAGGTCCTTTTGGATAAGGGTTTTATTCGTCCGAGCTCCTCTCCTTGGGGATGCCCGGCTCTCTTTGTGAAGAAGAAGGATGATAGTCTACGGATGTGCGTTGACTACCGTCCGTTGAATGAGGTCACCGTCAAAAATAAGTATCCCCTTCCTCGAATCGATATCTTGTTTGACCAATTATCGGGAGCTTGTTATTTCTCCAAGATTGATCTAAGGTTGGGTTATCATCAAATTAAAATTCGTCAAGAAGATATTCCAAAAACGGCTTTCTCTACTAGATATGGTCTCTATGAGTACACCGTCATGTCCTTTGGCCTCACTAACGCCCCCGGCGTATTTCATGTACTTGATGAATAGTATCTTCATGGAGGAACTCGATATCTTTGTGGTTATCTTTATTGATGACATTCTTATCTACTCGAAGACTCGGGATGATCATGCTCACCATATCCATATTGTGTTACAAAAACTTCGAAAGCATCGTCTCTATGCCAAGTTTAGCAAGTGCGAGTTTTGGCTCGAGAAAGTATCCTTTCTTGGTCACATTCTCTCCAAGGATGGCGTTGCCGTCGATCCTAGCAAGGTGCAAGATGTTCTTGATTGGAAGCAACCCCGAAACATCACCGATATCCGGAGTTTTCTTGGGCTTGCGGGATATTATCGCCGGTTTATAGAAAATTTCTCAAAAATTGCCAAGCCTATGACCGAATTGTTAAAAAATGGGGTCAAGTTCGAATGGTCCCAAGCTTGTGAAGAAGCCTTCCAAACTCTCAAAGATCGTCTTACCACCGCTCCCGTTCTAGCTCAACCAAATATTCACAAGAGTTTTGATGTCTATTGCGATGCCTCCCGCATCGGTCTTGGTTGTGTTCTTATGCAAGAAGGCCAAGTGGTGGCATATGCCTCTCGTCAACTCAAGCGGCATGAAGAAAATTATCCAACCCATGATTTGGAGCTTGCGGCCGTTGTCCATGCTCTAAAGATTTGGCGTCACTATCTTCTTGGTAATCATTGCAATATCTACACCGATCATAAGAGCCTTAAATATATCTTCACCCAATCCGATCTCAACATGAGGCAACGTCGATGGCTTGAATTAATCAAAGATTATGATCTTGAAGTTCACTACCATCCCGGCAAGGCGAATGTTGTCGCCGATGCACTAAGCCGCAAAGCCCAATGCAATTGTTTGACCATGGGGCCTCCTCTTCATACTCTTTGTGATGAATTCCGGAAACTTGAAATGGGAATGGTCATGGAAGGTCATCTTGGTGCTCTTATAATCAAGTCCAATCTCTATGATCAAATTAAGGAAGCTCAAAAGAATAACAAAGGTATGGCCCGAATTCGTACCTTAATGAAGGAGGGTAAAGCTCAATGTTTTTCTTGTGATGATCAAGGGGTCCTATTCTTTGGTAAACGTATTGTCGTGCCTAAGGATTACAACTTGAGGCGCTTAATTCTCGATGAAGCTCATAATTCTCAATTCTCTATTCATCCGGGTAGCACTAAAATGTTTCAAGATCTCAAGCAAAGATTTTGGTGGACTCGCATGAAGCGGGAAATCGCTCGATATGTCGCCGAGTGCGATGTTTGCCAAAGGGTTAAGGCCGTGCATCTCAAACCGGCCGGTACTCTTCAACCTTTGCCTATTCCATCTTGGAGGTGGGAAAATATTGGGATGGACTTTATCACCGGATTGCCGAAGACTATTCATGGGTATGATTCCATTTGGGTAATTGTTGACCGTTTAACCAAATCGGCTCATTTTCTTCCGGTCAAGACTACCTATCGAGCCAAGCAATATGCGGAGTTGTATCTTACTCGCATTGTTTGTCTTCATGGTGTTCCTAAAACAATTGTCTCCGATCGTGGTCCTCAATTTGTTGCCCACTTTTGGAGAAGTCTTCATGAAGCCATGGGAACCGACCTCACTTATAGTACCGCTTACCACCCTCAAACCGATGGCCAAACCGAGAGAGTAAATCAAATCCTTGAAGATATGTTACGGGCTTGTGTTCTTGTGTATGAGAAGAAGTGGGCCACTTGTTTGCCATTCGCGGAATTTTCTTATAATAATAGCTACCAAGCAAGTATCAAGATGTCTCCCTTTGAAGCTCTTTATGGACGGCGTTGTCGAACGCCTATCAATTGGTCTGAATCCGGGGAAAGGCCTTTCTTTGGCCCGGATTTGGTGAAAGATGCCGAAGACCAAGTTAAGATCATTCGCGAAAATCTTCGCATTGCTCAATCCCGCCAAAAGCTATATGCCGATCGTCGCCGCCGTGAACTCTATTTCAAGGTCGGTGATTATGTTTATCTCAAGGTCTCTCCTTACAAGGGTACTCGTCGCTTCCGGGTTAAGGGTAAATTGGCACCTCGTTTTGTCGGACCTTTCCAAGTCATTAAAAGGATTGGAATGGTGGCTTATCAATTGGATCTTCCCCAATCACTTTCCACCGTTCACAACGTGTTTCATATCTCTCAATTGAAGAAGTGCCTTCGTGTTCCTACCGACGCCATCGATCTTGAATCACTCGATCTTCAAGCGGGTCTTACCTACGAAGAGCATCCTATTGCCATCCTAGATCATGTTGAAAGGAAGGTGAAGCGAGGTATGGTGAAATTCGTGAAAGTTCAATGGAGCAACCACTCCGAAGATGAAGCCACATGGGAACGCGAGGATCGTTTGCGTCAAGACTACCCCGACTTCTTCTTCCATGAGTGAGTCCTCAAGCCTCTACCACCGCACCCAACTTTCCTTAAGAAGTTCATCCTTCTAGATATCTTATATGTGTACACAATCACCATCAAAGAGAAATTAGGGATGTCCTACCACGCCACTCCACCCATGCCTTGTACATCCTTTCTCCGATGTTATCTTGTCTAGGTGAATATGGCCTTAATACACCCGAAGCTCTATCGTCTTTTATCTACCAAATCTCGGGACGAGATTTTCTTAAGGGGGGGAGAATTGTCACGACCCAAAACTTAATAACATGATTAAAATTATTAAGCAACATCATCTTGAGCATAACCCAAGCATCATCAAGCATCATGTGCATATTTTCGAATTGAGCTATTTAATTTTTCTTGCATTGTTCGAGTGTATGTTGGGAAGAAAGTTTAAATTTTGTTATGTGAATGTGCCTCCAAATAATTTATTAAAATACTAGATTTCAAATTGTGAATTATAAATATTTTTGTGCAATTTTTGGATGCCTAACCCGAGCCATAAAATTCTTGGAAAATCTGAAAACTGCAATGTTGTTTGATTTTTTGTGAGCAATACATATTAGATTTTTATGATCTTGTTGTTGCATTGTGTTCTTGATGATTTAATCTAGCTTCAGTAAAAATTTGGTGAATTTTGGAGCCTGGGAAATGCATGTTTTAGATTTTGTAAGTTGAACCGTTGCTTTATTCTTTTTCCCTTCTCCCGGCCCCACCTGTCAGCCTCCTCCCCCTCTCCTCCGCGCGCCTGGGCCCGCGCGTCAGCCTCCCCCTCCGCGCCTCCCGCGCCTCTGCGCCCGCCCGTTGGGCGTCCGCGCGGTGGCGCACGCCGGCGGCCGTTGGCCCGTCCAGCGTGGCCGCCGCCTCCTCGTCTCCCGCGCTCGCCGCTTCCTCTTCCCCTCCCCACTTCAAATCCCGTCGCCTCTTCTTCTCCCCTCCAACCCTAGCCCTGCGCGCCTCCGCCTCTTCCTCTCCCGGTCCGAGCCGCCGCCGCCGCCGCAATCCGCCGCCGCCGCCTCACCTCCGCTCGATTGGCCGCGCCCGCACCACCCCCTCACCCTCCTCGCTCCGTTCCGCCCGCCCGCCGCCCTTTCCTTCGCCCGCAGCACCCTTCCCCGCGACCGCCTCCTCCCGCCGCCGCCGTACTCCGTCGCACCGCCGCCCGCCGCTCCGCTCCGCCCACCCGTGCCTCGGGTGAGCCTCGCCGCCTTGCCGCGCGGCTGGCGCGCGCGTCGCCCCGCCCCCGTTCGCCCCCTGCCGCTCCTCCGCTTGCCGGCCGCCGCCGCGTCGCGCCGCGCGCGCGCGCGTTCGCGCGCGGGCCGCGCCGTGGGCGCGCCCCGGCCGCGCCGTGGCGAGTCAAGGCCGCCCCCCCTGGCCTTGACTTCGCCTGGGCCGCGCGCTGGCCGCCTGGGCCCGCCTGTCGGCGCCCAGGGGCGCTAGATCCGGGTGGATCTAGCGCTGGCCACCCCGTTTCGTTTATCATTTCATGCTGATTCTTGTAAAATGCGTAGAAAATGTTGTAGGTCTCCAAAAATTGTGAAATTTGTTTTGTTTGAATCCTCTGTAGTAGATCTGCTTGGATATATTAATTTTATGCATGTTAGAGTCCTGTATTTTAAGTTGTAATTTATTCTTGCTAAACCAAGTTAATGGCTAATCTTATTTTGTGGTGCTCTAAAAATGTCAAACTAAATATTGTTGTGTTCCTTGTGAAATGCTATATCTCATGGTCCAGCTCATATATTTGTTCCTGTACTGTTTGATAGGTTTTTAATGTGTTTTTAGTTTTGCTGCCTGCAATCTTATAAAATGAATAACTTTTGTTAGAAAATTGATAAATTGATAAAACCACTTCTGTTACTTTTTTTATCATGTTATCTGTCTCCAGTAATTGTTTGAGAATTTATAGAGATGATTTGAGCATCCTTTAAGATTTAACTTGAGTTTAGCGGCTGAAATGTATAAATATCATAAGTAATTCCACAAATATGTTTTTGATGCAAACTCAACTCTCATGAGTTTATCTCGAGATCCTCTGGGTACAGAAATTAAATCATGATTTATTCTTGCTATTTGTTGCATGAGCAAGTTTGCCTTCGGGCTTAGAATTTAATTTAGTAATCGATCTTATAGTGCTATGATGGTATTGTTTTCGCGTTGATGTGATATTTCTCTTCTATTATCATATCATTGCATATCATCTCATTTTCACATCATTGGCATCATCCTAATGCATACATCTCATTCATGCATTTTAGTGACCGAGACGCCGGAGGACGCACCCGTTGAGCCCACCGAGTTCGTTGAGACCGAGCCGGGAGCCGAGTGTGTGGTTGAGCAAGAAGAGAACCAAGGCAAGCAGCTAAGCATGATTCCTTGACCTATTTAACTTGCTTAAATTTAGTTACTTCACTTGGGTATCTATGCTTATGTTAAATATTTATCTATTGCATCGTTATTCCTATTTCCATGCAATGTCCTTCCTTGATTTTGTTATCCATGTCCTTGACACACGTAGCTAGTTGCAACTCAATCAACTAGATGCTTAGTCGTGCCTAGAGTTGGTAAATATCTTGTAAGGAAAGTTGGAATAGGATCACTTGTTTCACCCACATTTGATTATCTTAAACATGTTGTCCGGTGTCGGGTTGTTGGTTTGGATCGGTCTAGTTGGAAGTGTGGTTTTGAGGTTTGAGCGGAAGGTAGGGCCTAGAGAAAGGAGTCTCGAAGGCTTAGTCCGCTTAAACCGATTAAGGACCGTCCGTGGATGACCTTGGAAATTGAGCACTTATCGTACTACCACATATCCATTCATGGGGTGGATAAACCAAATACCCTCTAATTTTAATCGTTGATGCACGGTCCTAGATGCGTGGCCGTAGGGCTTTGTAGAGAGACTTAGGGGTGTCCCCGATGGACCTATGTAACTCTCCGCGCAAGTTAGGCGTGATGTTCAACGGTTAGAACTCGTCGGGAAAGGTTGACGCGAGTACCCCCTCACCCCACGTGATCGGTTGGGTGAGTCGCATGGTCCTTGTGTCGTGTGGGTAAAGTTGTACACCCTTGCAAGGTTAATGAATCAATTCGAATTGCCGCGCTCTCGGTTATGAGCAAGCTCTTTATCCTACGAAATCTTCGTAGAAGTTGTGGTCAAGTGGTTGGATGCACGTTCCCTCTTGTTGATACTTAGGATGTGAGTTATCTAATTAACTAAAATTTGAGGTGGGTTGGGCAAGATAATTAAAATACTAGGAGGCTAGATGGTGGAATTAGGGAGCTCATGCTTATTTAATTTACTTAACCCTAAAGCCTTTTTGTGAGCCTTCATATGCATTTTCCTTGACCTATTTATTCGCGTAAGTCTTGCGAGTACCTTTTGTACTCATGTTGCTTTCTCATACTAAGTTGCAGGTGAGCCGGAAGTGGTGTTTGGCCATTTCTACCCCGCCGAACCCGGCGCGGGCGAGGAATAGGCCAATATGGTCAATGGTGTCCTTGAGCAAGACGCCATTAATATTATTACTTATCGTTATCTTTTCCGCTGCGTATCGTATTTGGGATATCATGTTAAACATTAAACTTTATGGTTTTTATATCTTCTATGTTATTTGTGAGCCCGAGGCTTGTATCCCTCTTTTGCACCTTAATAGATTTGGAACCCTTTCTTTATGTCAATGTTGTAATGATTAATGGCTTAACTTTGTGTTAAAATTTGCTCTTTGTGGATCAATGGTGATGTATGAGCTTGTGACGGTATGTGCATATGCGTGATCCTGGGCATATGTTGGAGCACATACCGGGACTACCGGGTTTAATGTTATTTTCGGCGAAAAGCTAAGTTGGTCATTGGTAGTTTAGATGTGGGTTAACCCGTAGCGCGCCATTGGTGCGAGTGCGTGTTAGTTCTCATCTTTACGATAAAGACCGACGGTTTCGCTTAAAATGATATTAAATTGGGCGGTTCTCACACGGCGCATCCTGGCGGCGGGAATCGCCGGAGGGGCGCGGCCTTCGCCTGCGCTTTTGGGTGCAGCCTGCGGGGAATCTCGCGCGCTTCTACTCTTCGCGGGAAGCTAGTGCAAGGCATTGCGCAGGAGATGGAATGGCTGGTTCAGGTGGAGTGGAGGACGACGGCGTCGGGCAGGACGGTCGCGAAGAGGACGACGACGAGGGAGCAGAGCCGGCCATCCAGAAGAAGGGGTGTATTTGCAAAACTATAGGGGTCTACATGTAAAATATCCGATCACTATTATTAATTACGATCCAAACTAGGAGGTATTATGTAAATACCGGATCACGATTAATAGTCACGATCCGAAGCAGAGGATGTTTTCCGTAAAAGTTCAATCCAACGAAATGGCAACTGACCGTGCCCAATTGGTTGCCGTCGGCGAGCCCCGCCGCTGTGCATTCCAATCAAGCCTCTTCAAGATCGTGTGCCCCGGTGATGCAGCGCGCCCGCTCACCGCCGGAGATCCTCCCCTCGGCTCTGTTGGCCTCCAGTTTTGGCGTTTCTGCGAGCCATGGAGGGCGCCGCGGCAGCCAGGCAAAGCAGCTGATGGTGGCTCGCCGGAGAGCGGAGTTGGTGAACGGTCGGACGGGATTCGCTAGCGGCCGGAACATTTGTTTGTGCTACTGGAGCGAGTCCTCCTGGCATAGAAAATTGCATATTTGGGATTCCAAATATTGTGCTTCGCAGTTTTACCATTACAAGCATTGGCTTCACAAAAATAGGACTTCAAACATGTGACATTTGATTTTCATGCCATTATATGTATTTTCTCTCTTTTCTATTTTTCTTTCATGTATTTCGCAGGTGAATTGACCAAAATGCCCCTATTTTTTTCACCCCATACGTTACGTTTTCCCCGTCTGCAGCGGCATCTCTCTTCTCTTCTCCTCCCGTTCGTGACCCGCTACGGCCTGCTAGGGCCGCCGGCGCGCACTCGCTGCAGTGCAGAGCGCTCGAGCTCTGCTTCTTGGTGGTGCTCGACAGGGTGCCGGCTGCGGCCTCGGCGGCCTCCGCCGCAGCGCAGGGCGCCGGCCTGACTGTGTCGAACGCGCTCGTCGTTGTGCTCGAGCGCACGCAGGCGCAGCAACGGCGGGGGTGCCTCGAGGCCGCGCAGCAGCTGCTGCTCGCCGTCACACGCGAGGCCTCCTTCTCCTCCTCCGCCGTCAAGTCCACTATCGAGCAGTTGCTCTCCTCGCCCTCGCCGGGGGCGCCTTCCGCCGCCCCGGTGCTCGCCGGACCACGCCCCTCTCCCTGGCCCCCTCTCCGTTCCCTCGCCTTGGCGCCGGCAACGCCTACATCAACCCGCACCTGGCAGCCGTCGCAGACGCCTGCGTCGGTGCCGGGGACGATGCACGCGTCCCCGCGCAAGGTGCTCGACGTCATGCTCAAGCCGGCGCGCCGAAACCCGGTGCTCGTGGGCGACGCGGGGCCGGACGCGGTGCTGAAGGAGGCGGTTAGGAGGATCCCGACGGCCAGGTCCCCTGCCCTCGCCAGGACGAAGGTCCTGCCGCTCGAGGCCCTAGCAGGTCACGAACAGGAGGAGAAGAGAAGAAAAGAGACATCGGGGAACGAAAAGTAAGGGTTTTTTGGTTAATTTACCTGCGAAATACATGGAAAAAATAAAAAAGAGAGGAAATACACACAATGGTATGAAAATCAACTATTACATATTTGGAGTCCTATTTTTACGAAGTCGAAGTTAGCAATAGCAAAACTATAAAGCGTAATGTTTGGAGTTCTAGATATACAATTTGCTCCCTCTCGTCCTTCGTGAATCATCTTCCCTCGGCATTGATTTGATACGCACTAATCCCTGACTGTTGGCAACGATGTCGAATGCTCTTGATTTCTCTGCTCCAATGATGTTGAATAGCAGCAATCCAGCCTGATGGATTGATGCAGGATGGGATTGAAGTAGAACGTCGGGGACTTTGCCTGACGGACTGAACGTCTGAACCAGTCTGAAGTCTAAAGAGGAGAAGTGACCAAGTCTGACAGAGAGAGCATCATATTCAGAGTGTATTCCTGATCTGTCCTGTTAACATAGTTTCCCATAGAATAATTTCAGATTTTACATTTCTGATGGCCGCTGAGCTTGCTTGGCACTCAAATATTTGACGGCATTTTCTTTTGATCAATGCTCCAAAAAATTAAATGACAGAGAGATCTTGAAGTGAAGCATCTTATTATTATTTTAACAATAATTAGCCTGGCCGGCGGCTTATTTTGTAGTAAGCCAGCAATGAAAGAAAGAGGTAACAGTGAAACTGGGATTGATTTCAAGACTGATCAACTTTTGTTGGAATCATGTTGTTCGTCGTGACATGAGACAAATCATTTCAGGTTCGATGTTAAATGCATTTTTTTTCTTCTCTTGCATTTCTGCTGTAACGATGTTTAACAGCAATTTGAGTGTACGATAATTTAATTATCCACTACCTTACTTTCTCTGATTTCTGATTCAGGTGCAGTGCAAACAAGGAGGTCCATCAAGGGGGCATCCATTGAAATTCGTGCAGCTCAGAGCACTTCATCTCTTGCTGTCGGATCCCCAACAGGGCTTCTTCATTTCCTTGAGGTCACAAGACATTGGCACCAGGCAAACAAACACACAGATGTGGCGTGCTACTCATGGTTAGCGTGCAGAACTCATGGTAGATGAATGATACATGAACAACTATTAGATGACTTCGAAGCAACGGATGAATGCTTACAAGCCATACCAATAACAAAGATTATCATATATATATACTCGCTCCCATGCCTTGGATCGATGGCATTCAAAGTATCGCAAGAGATGGAGCAACTTGTATTTCTATGCCAAGGCCTTGAGCCCTTCATGAGGCCAATAAAGTATTGGAGGGAACCAAAGTACCATGGTGCTTTGACTTGTGTAGCCGGGTGCATGATTTGTGCCTCGACCATGCATAAGGGCATGCATGTTCTTCCACGCTTCCACCTGGTCAAATCCTTTGTCCGCACTTTAGAAGTGAAATTAATGCTAGCAAAGCAGTGCACTCATGCATGATTCCGGACGATATGCTTCATCTCAAATTGTTGGTTGCGGTCTATCTGATAGGGCTGATATAAAATGTCTGACACAATGAACTCTGAAGATACAGCGGTGCATCCATGGTACTCAGGGCAATCAAGCAGGAAGGTGAATAGCGGATGCAAAAAAACCTGGCTTGCTTATTTAGTGAGTAGTAATATTCAGTCGTCTAGGGAGCTTCTGGTTGCTAAATTAGCATAATATAGCGCTCTTGTAATGATCTCGGCATGAGGTAATAAATCGGTCACACGTTGTGTGTACTTCAACAATTTATTCACTACCGGAAAAAAGATCTTTGCCAAGTGTCAAGTGTTTTGCCGAGAGCATTTCGTCGGGCACTCGGCGAATAAGAACTTTGCCGAGTGCCGCGCTCGGCAAAAAAAACACTTGGCGAATAATAGATTTGCCGAGTGTCAAGCGCTCGGCAAACAATAACACTCGGCAAAATATGTTTTGCCTGGTGCCCTACACTCGGCAAAGACAGACACTCGGCAAAGCTCCGTCAGCTGCGAACGACAGCAAACGGCCGTTAGCTTTGCCGAGTGTCCGTGATCTGGCTCTCGGCAAAGTTCCCTTTGCCGAGTGCCCGTGATCTGGCACTCGGCAAAGGGTCTTGATCTTTTCTTCCTTCGCAGGCTACCCGAACACTTACACTTGTACACTTGTGCCCCCGCTGCGCCCCAGCCGCCCCGGCCCCTGCCGCCCCCGCCCGCCGCGCCCCGGTCGCGCCCCCGCCACCCCGGCCGCGCCCCCGCCACCCCGGCCGCGCCCCTGCCGCCCCAGCACCAGCACTCGGCAAAGAGTATAATCTTTGCCGAGTGTCCCTACACCAGCACTCGGCAAAGAGCATACACTTTGCCGAGTGCTTCTCTCAGGCACTCGGCAAACGTCCGTCACCGTTTCTTCCGCGCTCGGCAAAGTCTTTGCCGAGTGCCCGACAAAAAACACTTGGCAAAGAGGCTTTTTCCGACCCTTTCTTTGCCGTTTCCGGGCCTCCGTTTGCTGGAATCGGAATAGTTGAGAACAAAGTGGCGAACGGGTGCGTAACGCGTGGGAATCTGCCGAACAGTTCGGGCCAAATCCTGAAGAAAGCATAAAGAAAGCAAGGGCGTAGCGTTCCATTACCGATCATGGTGGTATCGGAAGCACCCCTACTCCTCTGGTCTGTCCACCTTACCTTCTGGCGCACCTCTCCTAACTATTGCCCATTTATTAGAATATATTATATATTATTCACTTTGCCGAGTGCAACACTCGGCAAAGTCTTTGCCGAGCGCTTATGTTATTTTGCCGAGTGTGTCAGACACTCGGCAAAGGAGACTTCTCCCGTAGTGATTATTAATACAATGATGTGCTCTCTCTGCATATTTGAGAAAGAAAAGAGGTTAATTCCTCTATATAACTTGAATCTCCATTCACAATATCCTCACTTTGTTACATTATGCATGTCACCGTTATTTAACAAAATCAGTAAAAATTTCGTTTTTTTGAACAGAAGTAGATAACTACAAAAAAAGATTCCGTAATAGAAGTATTGTTGGTGATGCTACGAGATGAAATACCACTATTATTGGTCCTATTCGGAGCCCCTGTCCTGTTACTAGTGACACCATCAACCGTCTAACACTTGAGCTCAAGAGGACCGTGTATAATGGGGATCAACCGCAGTGGCTCCTTCCGGACTACTGATACACCAACTGATGTCTCAGTCATGTCAAGGTCCTCGGGCGCCATGGCACCAGGAAGCTTCCAGTTGAAATAGAAGAGGAGCTGAGCCAAGCAAAGCTCGATGCCGGCGAGCCCAAATTCTACTCCGGGGCAAATCCTCCGGCCGGCACCGAACGGCAGGAACTCGAAGCTGCTCGTCCCCTTGTAGTCGACATCTCTGTCAAGGAATCTCCCCGGACGGAACGCCTCTGGATCCTCCCAGTACCTGGGGTCCCTGCCCATTGCCCACGCGTTGATGACCACCCTGCTGCCGGCCGGGATCGTGTAGCCGCCGAGACGGCACCGCTCCTTGCAAACCCTGGGGACTAGTAGAGGCGCCGGCATGTGTAGCCGGAGCGTCTCCTTGACGACGAGCTTGAGGTAGCTAAGCTGTCCGACATTGTTGTCTCCCAGGTTTGTCTCTCCCACCTTCATTTTCGTCCTCACCTCGTCTTGGACTTTGGCCATCTCTTTGGGGTTCTTCATCAGCTCTGCCAGTGCCCACTCTATCGTTGTCATTGACGTCTCTGTCCCACCAACAAACATGTCCTGCATCGTATCCATTTCATTCCATTAGTTGTTGATAGATTATATATATATTTTTTATGACACACACACACACACACACACACACAGAGAGAGAGAGAGAGAGAGAGAGAGAGGAGAGAGAGAGAGAGAGAGAGAGAGAGACTATGTACCATGATCACAGCCTTGACGTTGTCTTGCGTAATGCGCACCTCCATGTCTGGCTGTTCCATGGCATTGAGAAGCACATCAAGCATGTTCTCAGCGGTGTCCTTCAGCTTCAACTTCTCCTGCTGCCTGAGCTTCTTGCGCTCTCCAATGATGTCCTCGAGGAGCTCGTCGACCTGACGGTGCACCCGCCGCAGCCGGAGCCTCATCGGGACGTCGAGGAAGCTCAGCGACGGGAAGTGGTCCGACAGGCTAAACGCCGACGTGAGCTTCAGGCCCTCCTTCAAGATGGCGCCCCTGTGCTCGAACGTCTCGCCCAACACCGTCCTGCTGACGACGGCGCTGCTCAGGGCCTCGAGCATGGGCCGGAGGTCGACGGCCGTGCCCGGCGGCTGCCCGGCGATCCTGCCCAGGAGGGCGCGCGTCTCCTCCCTCCGTACAGGCGCGAAGGACCTGACCCGGCTCGCGGAGAGGAGCTCGACGACGCACATCTTGCGCAGGCGGCGCCAGTGGGGGCCGGAGGCGAAGGCGACGTCGGCGCAGCCGTAAAGGAGGGCCTTGGGCCCCGTCAGCTCCGGGCGGTGGGCGAAGTTGGCGTCCTGGACCTTCATGACCTCCCTCGCCACCTCGCGGGACGAGACGACGACGAGGCCGACCTGCCCCGTCTGCAGGTGCATCATCGGGCCGTGCTCGCGGGCGAGACGGGCGAGGGCGCGGTGGGGGAGCTCGCCGCCGGTGGCCAGGTGGTGCATGCTGCCGATCAGCGGGAGCTTCGACGGGCCCGGTGGGAGAGACGGCGTGGAGGAGCCAGCGGCAGCATTCTTGATCATGAATAATACTACTGCTGCTCGTATAAACAGGACTAGTACTACAACTACAACGAGCGAGACAGCAGGTAAACCAGTTAACATTTCCATAATGATCGTGTGTGTGTGTGTGTGTGTCTGTGTGTCTGTGTGTGTGTTTGTGTGTAAGCACGATGTCAAATAATATGCTATGCTGGGAGTGGGAGGCAACATTTATAATGATCTTTGATCGACCTTGCTCCAAGAACATTCCTCATATACTGTGTGCAGTCTCCATGCCGTGTAGACTGAACATAGATCATATCGTTGCCAGGAACCAACATTTCCATGCACGCCAGGACTCGATGGCTCGATCTGCATGCCGTGCAGAACCGACATCTATCGTTGATTCATTTCCAAGGTCACTGTACTTGGTTCCCGGAAGTTCTCTTGGTGCTTTTTGCTGGGTCAGCAAGTGCACATTTGAACTTGAATTTCTTGTGTGTGGGTGTTTTTTTTTGCCGTCTCAATTTTCGCCTGTTTGAATCTGAACTTCTTCTATCCAAGTCGTCGTTCGTCAGACATGGATTGGACGGAGCACGTACATTTGAACCCTGTGACATGGACTGGACTGAGCACGTGTACATTTGAACCGTTCTCATTTGCAGAGCGCGTGCCCAGCCCACCAGTCAAGAGCCGGCAGCCGGCGCCGCCATTGCTGGGCAGAGTTGTCAACTCCGTTACATGACCGGTTCACTCCCATCAACGTCGTGGCTGCTGCTGCTGGGGTTTGTTGCAGCCGGCCTAACTCCCGTCAACATCGACCGCACTATAACAACCTGATGAGTCCACAAATCGACGGCCAAAGTCTCCAACATGTGTTCGAGCTCTGCTAGCACGGCAGGACACATGCAGCAGGTCCCATAAAAGGGGCTCCTCGGCCACAAGATCAGTTCATCGAATTGGTAGAAGCTCTCTCTCGCTCTTCGAAGCTGACTAGCTTCCGCATCCATGGCGGCCACCATTACTACTGCCACTCTTGATTCGGGTGCGCTCTACATGCTAGCAGTCATACTGCTGGTTCTTTCTTTACAAGGATCTCCCGCTGGAGCTACCGATACGATCACGGCGACGCAGCCGCTCTCCGGGCAACAGAAGCTGGTCTCCCAGGGTGGCAAGTTCGCTCTGGGGTTTTACCAGCCAGGTAACTAACTCTTCATTATCCATGTCCCATCTGGATAGAATGTACGGAGTAGTATGCCTATTGATTGTCTTTTCTTTTTCTTTTCTATGGCATAATGTTCTGATTTTCTGTTTTGTCGCTAGATTGTTAATGTTAATACGAAAGATTCGTCTCTATCTTACTATTACTATTACTAATTAAAGACTCTTTTGAAGCCTCCACGTGAAGCCATCTAGGATGCTAGGTGGACACTTAAAAAAAAATAGAGAAATTCTAGAAATTCTTATAAAAAATAGAAACATCCGAAAATCAATCCGACAACTCTAACCATAATAGCCATTGGATCTACTATTTTTTCTAATAAATTATCCATCTCTACCATTAGGCTAAGGTAACTCCCTAAATATGTATCTAAATTACCCATCTATGTCATTATAAAAAATAATCTAAAGTAACCCCTAATCTTTATGCAAATTACTCACATATGCCATTATAAAAATAATATCAAATAACCTCCTAAGTTTTTATATGAATTATCTAATTATGTTATTATTAAAAGTTAAAGTAACTCCTAAATCTGAATCTAAGTTACATAATTATAAAAAAATATTAAAGTGCACCAATATAAAATTTTAAATTACTATATCTATCATTATTGATATATTATTTATATTATTGCTTATATAAAATACTATCCATGGCGTGTGTCATGTATGGCGAAGATATAAAAATACCAATTTTTATATTATTCACATAGCTTAAACAGATGGTTCAATTAAATACATATCAAATTCATATGGAGGTGCGATACAAAGTAAAAAATATTATTACTAACTAAACATATTACAACTAGACAATAATAAGTATATATCTTTAGAGTATTGTACATTAGAATATTTAATAGATGAAAGAGAGTATGGGCTAGATGATTATAATTATTAGCAATAAATCTTAGTTTTATATTAATTCCAATTAGTCCGTGCTCCCGCACAGTTGATAGGCTAGTATTTTTAATGTGTGGTCAAACACAATTCATATTTCCTTTATATATCTTATTGTAGTACCTGTTAGTCCTAAGAGGCAATCATTGCGATAAAAGTCGCCATCACTGTCGAGTTTTGGCTGGAAGCCTGGAACTGTTGACAGCAACCCAAAGTCAAAGCGATGATGCCAGTAGGCCTATTGACATCGGGTCTAGCTGACGTGATTGCAGTAGCCTTAGTTGTAGTAGTGTCTTTAAAGGTAAATTATGTGTTATATTCGGTGATGAAAATTTAATTTTATTATAGGTGGTGGACCCCAAGACAAATGGTACATTGCAATATGGTACAACAAGGTGCCGAAAGTCACTCCGGTGTGGATAGCCAATAGGGAGGCGCCCATCTCCGACCCGGCCTCATCAGTGTTGACTATCTGGACAGATGGCAACTTGGTTCTTCTCAATAAGTTTAGGTCCATAGTTTGGTCTAGCAACATCACAATCACTGCAGGAGCCTCCAACGCCACCGTCATCGTTGCTGTGCTCCTCAACACCGGCAACCTAGTTCTTGCACATGCATCCAACACCTCCAGCATGTTGTGGCAAAGCTTCGACCACCCCACCGACACCCAACTTCCCGGCATGAAGTTTGGACGTAACAAGGTCACAGGCGCGAGCGACCGCCAAGTCTCATGGAGAGACCATGCGGACCCGTCTCCGGGCATCTTCTCAATCGTGATGGACCCGAACGTCGAGGCACAGTACTTGTTCATATGGAACAACTCTCGGCCGTATTTCACCCCCGGGAAGTTCAACCCCCAGACAGGCGCATTTAGCGGCATACCAGCAATGACAGCTATTTCTCAGCCGAACTCGATATACTCGTACGAGTATGTCAGCAACGACAGGGAGGAGTACTTCCTGCTGACGATCAAGGACGACGCCATCTTCCTCCGCACCGTGATTGACCCATCCGGCCAGCAAAAGGGGATGGTGTGGCTGGAGGAGAAGCAGGACTGGATGCTGTACTTTGCGCAGCCCGATCCGTGCGCCGTCTATTCCTTTTGCGGGGCTTTCAGCTGGTGCGCCATGGGCAGCGTCCCAATGTGCAGCTGCCTTAGAGGCTTCAGTGCACAGAGCCCAACTGAGTGGAGCTCAGGAAACTACACTGGAGGCTGCACCAGGGATGTTGCATTGCCGTGCAGCTCGAGCGGCGGAAGCTCAGTGCCATCAGTGAGTAGAAGACATGAGGAGGATAGATTCTACATGATCAGCAACGTGAGGTTACCTGATGGGTCGCAGACCGTGCAAGCTGCGAGCAAAAGTGACTGTGAGGTAGCCTGCCTTGACACCTGTTCTTGCTTGGCTTACTCTTACAACGGCACCTGCTCTTTTTGGCACACTGATTTGATGAACCTGCAAGAAGATCCAGACAGCAAAGGGGATAGCATTTTCATCCGGCTTCCGGCTTCTGAGATCCCGCGCACCAAATCTACTAGAGGGCGGACAATTGGGGTTGTCATAGCAGTCTCTGCACTCGCATTGGGTGTATGCCTTGTGGCTGTTTCACGTCTTCTCCGTAGGAGAAGAAGGATCAAGGGTTTACATTACATTGGCGTGAACCTGACAGCTTTCAGGTACAGAGACCTACAGCTGATAACCAGGAACTTTTCTGACAAGCTAGGCGGAGGCTCTTTCGGCTCCGTGTTCAAAGGAGTCCTTCAGGATGGCACTGCTGTGGCAATCAAGAAGCTCGAAGGTGTCCGTCAAGGCGAGAAGCAGTTCCGGGCAGAGATGAGCACAATTGGAAAAATTCACCATGTGAACCTGATCCGACTGCTGGGGTTCTGCTCCGAGGGAGAGCACCGGCTGCTCGTCTACGAGTACATGCCACATGGTTCACTGGATGGGTACCTGTTCAAGACTAGCTCTGATGACGTACTTCCTGCTTGGAACACGAGGTACCAAATAGCCATTGGGATTGCCAAAGGGCTAACTTACCTGCACGACAAGTGCAGGGACTGCATCATCCACTGCGACATCAAGCCGCAAAATATTTTGCTGGACGCATCTTTTGCCCCCAAAGTGTCGGATTTCGGGCTGGCGAAGCTGCTAGGCCGGGACTTCAGCAGGGTCATGACGACGATGCGGGGGACCATCGGGTATCTGGCACCCGAATGGATCAGCGGCACGGCCATCACAGCGAAAGCCGACGTGTTCAGCTACGGGATGTTGCTCTTCGAGATCATCTCGCGGAGAAGAAATGTGGAGTACGGGAAGCAGCACACGGACAAGTTCTTTCCGATACTGGTTGCAGAGAAAATTCAGGAAGGAGACGTGAAGGCGGCGCTGTTGGATGCTGACATGAGGGGAGACGCCAACTTGGAGGAGCTCGAGAGGGCCTGCATGGTTGCCTGTTGGTGCGTCCAGGAAGACGAGTCGTCGAGGCCGACCATGGGAGCAGTTGTGCAGATGCTGGAGGGCCTCCTGCAGGTTAATATGCCCCCAGTTCCACGATACCTTCAGGTTCTTGCTGATTCTGCGGACAAATCAGCAATACACTCTTGGACCGAATTATCACCAAGCTTGTAGAGCGTATACATGAGAGAAAATATCCTATCCTGATGCATGATGAATTTTTCTTTATGATGTACACCTGTAAAAAGGTTTCCCATATAGTTCTCTGTTAATTTAAAGTACATATAAAATGGAGCATATGTACATGAAGCATCATCCCTTCATCTGATCTTCAGGATTCAGTCTTAAAGTTCAGTTGTATTGATGATTGTCAGCTCAGCTATACATCTGAAGAAGAAACGACACCATTTTACATCTTATATCGCCGATTCCTGGCCAAATGCCTAATATTGTTCCAACGACGATAAATCCTTTCGTTTCAGAGCGGCAAAAAATGACGATGCTCACCGAGTAATGCATGGTGGCATCAGTTCAGCTTCAGCAGCACCTCCTTAATTCGTTTCCTTCAGGTCACCGAATATTATATCTTGTTGCCTCTCATGGTGATCGATGCTGCGACAAATCAAGAACTTTGCAGGAACAGATTGGTCGTCTATCCTTCAGTCGTTGAACCCCAATGTTGCGTAAAGAGACAGGAGAAACGGCCGATCTCGGAGCTGTCGTCGGCGCTGCCCGGAGCGCATCTAGTTGCCCTCCTCGCCTGCTCTGAAGCCGGCCATGGCGGACAGACGCGGCGGTTTCTGCGTAGCCCGCGAGACTGGAGGAAGGCTACGGGAGATGGACGACCAAAAAGCGTGCCCTGGCAGCGGAAGGCGCCGGAGGGCGCGCCGTCGCCGCCGTGGCTTCGCCTGGATGCGGTGAATCACCGGCGTGGTACAGAGGAGACGACTGGGAAATTCGCGCTAGGGCCTAGGGAGCTTGAGCGGAGGATAGGCCAGTCGGTTCAGACGGCGCGGAGGACGCCGGGGTCGGGCGGCGGAGGACGGGCGCGACGAGACAAAGAGGGAGCGAAGATGGAACGGCGTTGTAGAAGAAAGGGAAATATTTGTAAATATACAGGGGTATTTGTGAAAATTATTAATCCCAAGCTAAGGGGTTATGCATAAAAACGGATCGCGACTACTAACCGTGATCCAACTACGGAGATTTCTGCATAAAATCGGATCGCGATTAATAATCGCGATCCGTCCGGGGGTTATTTGTAAAAGTTTCCGCCGGCAAATATGGTCGCCGGCCGTGCCCGTCTTCCGTCGGCGACTCCCGCAGCGTGTTCCTCATGTGCCGCCCTCTGTGTTCCCCCTCGCTCATGGCTCAAGATCCCCAGAGATGAGGAAGCACCCGCGGCTGGCTCCTTGCCGTTGTCCGGTTCGCTCGGGCGCCCCGCGCCTCGTTGCAGCCACCTGAGGGCGGCGCTGGGATGGCGGCCCGTGGATGCTCGCCGGAGACGGGATGGGTGAAGGGCCGCGTGAAATTCGGAGGAGGCTGGATTGGTTGTTCCTACTGCCGAAGCGAGTCGCGTCTCTCGTTCATCCATCTCCCTTGGCGTTGCATTTGATTGCAACAATGTCGCTTGAGATCATGAGAAATGGACTGATGGCAGCAATGCCGGATGCTGCCAATGGTTTCTTTGCTCTATTGAATGTTGCGATGCGAGATCGATGGAGATCTTCAGGGACTCGTGCCTGACAGACCGAGCTCTGAACTCTGAACAGGACACTTCTGTCTTCTGACAGACAACAGACCTCCAAATTCAGTTTTTCAGACTGCTTTCATCATTTTTTTAATTTTTTTCTCGACTGATAGCATGATTTCTGATAGAGTACTTTCAAGTGCTACAATCTTGCTTGGCATACAAAGATGTTTCTTCTGATTCTACTGCTGATTCTGGTGCAATGTGAACGACATCAGTATTTTTAGCTCAGCCGCTCTTCATTTTCTGCAGCCTGCAGGTCACACGACATTGCACGGACGATCACGTGATTGTGCGGTGCACTCAGTCACAGGATACATGACTGTTGAAGTGGGAAACATTTCCTGGATGCCTTGAAGCAACAGTAGCATGATCACAGCCCAGCTAGAATGAATCCAACAACAAATTACAGGTGTTTCACTGGACGTGCATCTTGGACTCTAGGTTTATTGGATATCAATCACAGTAACAACAAACCCACCTGGGTTGGGAAATGGAAGTATTATTATCTAGAAAAAAGTGTTTGAAAAAATGAAGATGAGAGTCTGCGGCCCATAGACCTAAGGAGCAGTGCTGCATGGGCCAATCTAGGGCCCAAGTACCTCAGCTGTTGGGCCCAAATTTTTGGACCCGTCGAATGAATTTTATGGTAGCACCTGCTGGAGCACGCTCCCTCTCGGTAGGGGATGGCAAGGCGCACAAACTCGCTGGATTTTGCTATTCCAAATCCGTTATCGTGAAAATTATTTAGATCTATTAAAAATCTATACTTATGATGGGTATAAAATCTTGTCCAAACCTAAATCTGTTGGGTTAACGGGTACCCACAGATCGCCCACGGATCATCCGTGATCGAGGATATTCCTTTACGTATTGGTTGCACTTTGCCATGATATAAGCTTGTCAATGATCAATACGTGCATATTCTTCTCATTATCAAGTGTACTTCAATTTAAACAACTAAGAAAGATAATACATTTACTAAGCAACAAGTTATAGTTTGCATAAATATAAAATAAGCAATAAGTTCATAATTTATTGGATGAAGATACTAGAGGGAATAAAATTACATGTAATAAATTTACTACTTCAAATGATAATGGTATTAACAAGTTTGTTATAAATTTACAATAAAATAGTAGTATTGAAATCAAGTTTGTTACAGGTTCAACAACAACAACAACAACTTAGTCTTTTGTCCCAAGCAAGTTGGGGTAGGCTAGTGATGAAACCCACAGAAAACAAGAATAAGAAACACAAAAAGGGCACAAGCCAAAAGAAGAGTTAGGGGTTAAACAAAAAGTAACAAAGGTCACGGTTCAAGTACGTTAATTGCTAATCTCCAAGCGCTCCTATCCATAGCTAATTCCTTAGCGATATTCCACTCCTTAAGGTCTTTCTTAACCGTCTCGTCCTAAGTTAGTCTAGATCTACCTCTACCTCTCTTTACATTATTGCCCCGCTTTAAAACTCCACTACGCACCTGCGCCTCGGGAGGCCTCCGTTGTACATGTCCAAACCATCTCAACCGATGTTGAATCAATTTCTCATCGATAGGTGCCACCCCGACCCTATCTCGAATCTCTTCGTTCCGGACTCTATCCCTTCTTGTATGCCCGCAGAACTAACGCAGCATACGCATCTCTGCTACACTCAGTTACTGGACATGTCGCCTTTTTGTAGGCCAACATTCAGCACCGTATAGCATCGCTGGGCGAATCGCCGTCCTATAGAACTTACCTTTTAGCCTCTGTGGTACCTTCTTGTCACAGAGGACACCCGAAGCCTGCCGCCACTTCAACCACCCTGGAGAAATTCTATGTCTAACATCTTCATCAATGTCTCCATCTTTCTGAAGCATTGATCCTAGATACTGGAAAGTATCCTTCTTGGCCACCACTTGACCTTCGAGGCTAACGTCCCCATCGTCATGCCCAGTCGGGCTAAAGTCGCACATCATATACTCGGTCTTGGTCCTACTCTGAAGCGTCCCCCCATCAGGGAAGACTTAAAAGTGTTGCTTTATTAGTCTCAGGAGGCTGATAACACTTTTATTACATCAGATGGTACATCACCGTACAACTCTGCGCGGTAATGGGCAATGGAGCGCCACTATCGCGAGGATTACAACTAAAACCCACACTACTACACTAGCTACGAAAAGAGGATCATCAGAGTCTTGCGCCATGCGGAATCCAACGGTAGCCTCAACCACAGGCAAGACTGGGTGCAGGACGAAACCCTACTCGTTGTCTTCGGGGACGTAGTCTGGGTCTTCCACTGTAAAAGTAAGAAAGGGGTGAGTACAAACGTACTCAGCAAGTCCAATCACACCCACGGAGAGGGTATAACAGAATTTAATGCATAGAATAATCCAAGGGTAAGGTTATGTTTCATTTGCGGAAATCTCATTTGTATGCAAGGGTTCGTTTAAAAACAATTTTCCAAAACAAGTTTTGTTAGCATCAAAGAACACACGAGGTTGATCCACACAGGATCCACGTTTTAAACTGCTACCGGACTCCCCGCCCGCCATAGCACACGGCACAACTGCCGGACACTTTTCCAAACAACTCACACCAGCCCCATTATTCGCAGAGAAACACTAGTTATGTGACCACACCGTAACTTGCCCAATACCGTGGGCACGGCTATTCGAATGGATTTTAACTCTGCAGAGGTGTGCAACTTTACCCATGGGTGGGGTACCACAACCCGATCACCGTAGTGTCGGTGCAGATCCCATCAAAGCCATTACCCACCTTAGCTAACCTGACTAACCACCACGGGATCCATCAAGAGGTCATTCGACCTAACTCCGAGGTTTAACCGGGGCATAAGTCACACAAAGCTTATCCCTTCTCCTTGATCACCCGTTGCTCTCAGCTCTCCTGACGGTTATCAGGCTAACTAGTGGGATTCATGCTAAGCCGTTGCCCATACAACGGTCAAGTGGTTTGCACGACAGGAAGCTAGGTGAGATGACACATCAACTCGGTCCTTAGGGGTGACAGGATGGATATCTCCCTTCCTTGCCCTACCACACAGGTACGAGCACACCAACGGCAATTCACACAGAAGTGCCATCCACCCCGTCCGACTCGTCTTTCAAAACCATATTTTATCCCTTCCCGCACACACACACACTTTCTTTATAAAATCGGGTGGTTAGGGTTTGGCTATCTCAAACAAGGGGGACTATACTACCATGTTTTCAACACCCAAAGCCATGCAAGTTTATAAAACAGGCCACTGGGTTGTGTTTATAAAAACTAGGATAAAAACATGCATCAAAGGGCGGAATTGAACTTGCCATTGTCAAACTCTTGCGGGAGGTCCTGATCGTAGCACTGCCCCTCGGGCTCGGAGTCACGGAGCTGGTCCTCGTTCGCTTGGTCACAGTTGAAGCCTTCCTCGTTCACTCCGTGTCCTACGACGCAAACAAACAGACACACAATCAAGCACAAGAACTAAAAGCTTTTATCGTTGAGCTTGAATCGGAAATAATTTAGTTACGGGGGTAGGGTTAATATTTTTGGGTGGTTTCTTAATGGCATGGCTAGAACTATACTATAAAGGGTGTGGTAAAGTTTCGGGTCGATCGGAGGTTGTTTCGCACATAAAATGACGAGTTAAAGGTGGTTTCAGGGGTTAAACGGGGTCTAAGGGCTTGTTCGTAATTATCCAGAAAGAGTGAGGACTTATTTACGATTTCCTAAAGATACCCTGAGTATGTTAAAGTGTGTCGAATATAACTAGGTTTGCGTATTGAGGGGTTTGGTTTGAATTAACGGAAAGGGTAGGGCTTCTTTTGCAAAAGGGAGTGGTTAGGGAAATTCCTTTGGGAAAAACAGGAGAGAGGGGGGGTTTTGGGCAAATAGCCCCTTTCTTCCTCCTTCCTCCCGCACAGAGCAGAGGAGGGAAGGTGGGGCGCCGGCGGCGGCCCATCCCGGCCGGCCAGGGCACGGCGGCGGTCCGGGGGTGGGGGAAAAGAGTGAGGGGGCACGGGGATCCCATCCCCGGCCTCACCTTGGCTCGGGTCGCAGCGAGGGGGGCTGCCCACGGAAGCAGGGGCGGCGGCGCAGGGCGGCTCGTCGGGGCGGCGCTGGAGCAAGGGAGGTGAGGGTTTGGGCGGGCGGTGGCGGTGGTGAGGTGCTGGAGGTGCCCCTCGGCCCTTTTATAGGTGGCCGAGGCGGTGGGGCGGCGGGCTCGGCCGGTGGCGGTCGCGGGCGGCCATTAATGGAGTTTGGCTGCTCGCGGCCGTCGTGACGCGGCGTGGCGGCGGGGCGCAGGCGCCGAGGGCACGTGGGGGGGTGCTGTGTGACCACAGTGGCGAGCACGCGTGCGGGGGCGGCAGAGGGGGTAGCGGCGGGCGGCGCGGCTGGTGACGGGCGGCGCGGCGTCGCGTGGCGCGACAGCGGCGGGCGGCGCGGCGTCGCGGGGCCGGACGTGCGTGCGGCGCGGCGAAGCGCGGGCCAGAGCGGGGCCGGGGCGCAGGCGCGGCGCGGGCGGCGAGGCCGGGGCGGCGCAGCGAGCCGCGCGGTTGCGCACGCGTGCCGTGGCCGTGCGCGTGCGTGCGCGTGGATCGCGTGCGCGCGGTCCGGCGGTGCGCGCGCGTACGGCGGCGTGCGTGCGAGAGCGGGAGCGCGAGGGCGCGTGCGCGAGGGGAGAGAGGGGGGGTGTGGTGGCGTGGCCCGGGAGGTGAGGGCCTGTGGTGCTCGGGAGTAGAGAGAGGAGGGGGAAACAGGAAGGAAGGAGAAAAGGAAGGGGAGGGAAGGAAGAAAAAGAAGGGAAGGAAAAAGAAAAGGAGGAAGGGAAAAGGAATAGGGAGAAAAAGAGAAAAGAAAAAGAGGGAGGGAGGAGTGCCGGCGCCGGTCGCGGCGGTGACCGCGGCCGGTCGGCCATGCGCGGGGAAGCGCGTAGCGCGAGGAGAACAGCGAGGGGAAAAAGAAGACGCGTCGGCGCCAATCGCGGCCGCAGCCGCGGCCGGTCGGCCACGCGCGCGGTATTCGCGCGAGGGAAAGGAGTCGCGCCGGCGCTAATCCCAGCGGGCGGTTGCGCGTGGGCAACAAGCCATCGAGCGACGCGGAGCGATCAGTTAGAGTTAGGGTTTTGACATCGAATCGTTTTTACTACTCTAGCGCATGATTTAATTAAGTGAATTTTCGGGGCGTCACAAACCTACCCCACTTAAATGAATCTCGTCCTCGAGATTCGGCTGGCTCCTGAACAAATGGGGAAATTCCTCCTTTAGAGCCTCCTCGCGTTCCCAGGTTGCTTCCTCTCCTCCGTGTCGGCTCCATTGAACCCTGCATATCCGTACTTCGGAGTTTCGTGTCCTCCTAGTGACAGTGTCCAGAATTTTGATCGGTACTTCCTGGTATCGCAGATCCGGCTGCAGATCTATTGTTTCCACCGGCACGTGTTCTCCCTCGGGTGCTCTCAAACATCTTCTTAATTGCGAAACATGGAATACTGGGTGTATATCCGACATTTCTTCTGGTAACTCCAGTTGGTAAGCCACGGCTCCGACTCTCTTCAGAACTCGATACGGTCCAATGTATCGAGGGGCCAATTTTCCTTGTACTTGAAACCTTCGTGTTCCTCGAATGGGTGAGACCTTGAGATAAACAAAATCGCCTGTGTTGAAACTTATTTCCCGCCTCTTCTTGTCTGCATAGCTCTTTTGTCGGGACTGAGCTGCTTTCAATTTCTCGCGGATCTCCACTACCTTTTCTTCTGCTTCTTTTATAAGAGCGGGTCCTACTAGGGCACGTTCCCCAACTTCTGACCACATCAAAGGGGTTTTGCACTTCCTCCCATAGAGGGCTTCGAATGGTGACATGCCTAAGCTGGCTTGGTAACTATTGTTGTATGAAAATTCTGCGTAAGGCAGACTCTGCTCCCAGTCCTTTCCGTAGGTCAGGACACATGCTCTCAGCATATCCTCCACAATCTGATTTACTCTCTCAGTTTGACCATCCGTCTGCGGGTGATATGCGGAGCTGAAATCTAACTTAGTGCCCATGGCTTGATGCAAGCTTTTCCAAAATCTAGAGGTAAATTGGGTTCCTCTATCTGAGACAATTCTGCTAGGCACTCCATGTAACTTTACTATATTTTCCACATAAAGCTTTGCCAGCTTTTCTCCACCGTAATTAGTTCGTACGGGTATGAAATGAGCCGATTTAGTGAGTCGGTCCACTATTACCCATATGGAGTCGTGCCCCTTCTGCGTTCTGGGCAGACCCACTACAAAGTCCATTCCTATTTCATCCCATTTCCAGACCGGGATAGGCAAGGGTTGCAATAATCCTGCCGGCTTTTGATGTTCGGCCTTGATTCTTTGACAGGTATCACAATGTGCCACAAATCGTGCAATATCCGCTTTCATCCCATTCCACCAATACTTTTGCCTTATGTCCATATACATTTTGGTGGATCCTGGGTGGATGGAGTAGGCCGAGTTATGGGCTTCGTCCATGATCATCTGTCGGATGTCTCCCTTCTGGGGCACACAAATCCTATTCTCGTACCATAATGCCCCCTTATCGTCTACTCTGAAGCCCGGCGCTTTGTCTTCTCCAGTTTGTTTGCAGATCTTCATTAATTCCTGATCCGAGCTTTGAGCCTCTCTAATTCTATCCTCTAGTGTTGATTGGACGCTTAGCACATGGCTGGAACCTCGAGGAACAATGTGCACATTCAATCGCGCCATTTCCTCGCGCAGGTTGTCATCCTCGGGTCCATAGCTTTTCCGACTTAAGGCATCGGCTACTACGTTTGCTTTCCCGGGGTGATAATGAATTTCCAAGTCGTAGTCCTTGACCAACTCCAACCATCTTCTTTGCCTTAAGTTTAAATCCGGCTGGGTAAAGATATACTTCAGACTCTTGTGGTCGGTGTAAATCTCGCACTTATTTCCAATCAAATAATGCCTCCAAATCTTAAGGGCATGCACTACGGCTGCAAGTTCCAAATCATGGGTCGGATAGTTCTGCTCATGGGTCCGGAGTTGGCGGGAAGCATATGCAACGACTTTCCCGTCTTGCATCAGCACACACCCTAATCCTTGTCGGGATGCGTCACAGTAAATGACAAAATCCCGGTGAATGTCCGGTAGGGTCAGTACTGGGGCGGTTGTCAGCCTTTGTTTCAACTCCTGAAAACTTCTTTCACAACTTTCTGTCCAAGCGAACTTCTTCTCCTTCTTAAGAAGTTCCGTCATGGGTCGGGCTATTTTGGAGAATCCCTCAATAAATCTCCGATAATACCCGGCTAATCTAAGAAAACTTCTGATTTCACTAACGTTGGTCGGTCGCTGCCAGTTGGAAACTGCTTCGACCTTCTCTGGGTCCACTGCTACGCCTTCCGCGGTTAGAATGTGACCAAGGAAAGCTACTCTCTCCAGCCAGAATTCACACTTGCTAAACTTGGCATATAGCCTATGGGTTCTCAGCTTTTCCAATACTACCCGCAGATGTTGCTCATGTTCCTGAATACTCTTGGAGTAGATAAGTATGTCGTCGATAAAGACTACGACAAACTTATCTAGCTCGTCCATAAATATTTTGTTCATGAGGTTCATAAAGTAGGCAGGGGCATTGGTTAGTCCGAAGGACATTACAGTGAACTCAAACTGCCCGTAGCGGGTGACAAAAGCTGTCTTAGGGATGTCACTTTCCCTAATCTTGAGCTGAAAATATCCTGACCTTAAATCGATCTTGGAAAAGTACTTGGCTCCTTTTAGCTGATCGAAAAGGTCATCAATCCTGGGGAGGGGGTACTTATTTTTAATGGTAACCTCATTCAGTGCTCGGTAATCTACACACAACCTCATACTCCCATCCTTCTTCTTGACAAATAGAACTGGGGCTCCCCACGGCGACGAGCTGGGTCTAATGAAGCCAATGCGTTGCAGTTCTTCTAGTTGCTTCTTTAATTCTGTCAACTCAGAGGCTGCCATCCTATAGGGTCTCTTGGCTATGGGGGAGGTTCCGGGGATAAGGTCGATGACAAATTCTATATCCCTGTCTGGTGGCATACCGGGAAGTTCTTCGGGAAAAACATCTGGGTATTCGTTTACTACCGGGACTCCTTCTAAGGGCTGGGCTTCCACGCTAAACACCATCGGATCAAACTTACTATCCCGGGTATGGCAGATCACTTGTACTCCTTCAGGGTTTGTTAGGTGTACCACTTTGTCGGTACAGCCTATGAGACCATTGTGTCGGCTTAACCAGTCCATTCCAAGGATCACGTCTATTCCCCCAGACTTAAGTACTACTAAATCTGCTAGAAATTCTACCCACTTAAATTGATCCTTACCCGTGGACAGCCTAATTGACAATTGATGTCGCCCCCAGGCGTCCGGGTCAATAGAGGTGTTTTTAGTAGTACTGTGGGTATTTTGTGTTTCTCCACAAAGCTTGAGGATATGAATGAGTGCGATGCTCCAGAATCGAATAACACTGTTGCCAGAGCTGAGTTGACTAGGTACTCACCGAGCACTACGCCCTGGGCTTCTTGAGCCTCCTGCGCGTCGATGTGATTGACGCGGGCTCGTCCAAATGATTGCTGAGGTTGCTTCGTCTGCTGACTGTTGTCGTTGTTGCGGACGGGCACCCTGTTGGCATCGGTCAGAGCTGATCTGGGTCCATTCACCGTGTTGGAGAAGGCTGAGGTGGCCAGCTTATTCTTGGCGTAAGGGCAATTGGCAATGTAATGCCCCACCTCGCGGCAGTTGAAGCAGGCCCTAACATTGTTGTTGTCAGGGGCGACCTGACTTGCATTGCTCTGCGAGGCCCTCGTGGCATTCTGACTCCTAGGCGGGGCCTGTGATCCTGTCACTTGGGACTGAGTCCTATACTGCATCGGGGCCTGAGACCCTGGTGCAGTGTAGTTGGAGTTCCTCGGCTTTTGGTAGCGGTCTTGTTGGCGGGCCTTGCTCTCCAGGAATTTCCGCTTGTTGTCCTTCCGCTCTTCGGCTTTGGCCCTTTCTGTAAGGATGGCTTTGTTCATCAGAGTGTTGAAGTCAGGGTAGATCTGAGGGGTAAGCAAGGTCCGAAGTTCTGGGTTCAACCCCTTCTTGAACATGTCCTGCTTCTTGTCGTCGTCGCTCACTTCTTCCGGCGCATATCGGGCCAATTCTATGAACCGGTGGGTGTACTCCTCCACCGTCATACTTCCTTGCTGCAGTGTGCGGAATTCATCCGCCTTGCGCTTCATGGTGGCCGAAGGGATGTGGTAGCGGCGGAACTCCCTTACGAATTCTCCCCAGGTGATGGTAGAGGCATCTTCGGCTGCGGCACAATAGTTTTCCCACCAGGATAATGCTGTTCCGGTGAGCTGGTGGGCTGCTAGAAGGACTTTGTCCCGGTCCTGGCATTCAAATGGTTCGAGCTTCCTCTGAATCACTCGCAACCAGTCGTCTGCATCCAACGGGTTGCAAGATCCGGCAAAGGTGGGCGGTTTAGTCCTCAGAAAAGCTGTCAGCTTGTCATTCATGTTCTGTCCTCGTGGTTGCCGGTTAACGAGGGCATTGGCCAGCGTTTCCAGTATGAGGGTCTGGTTGTGGATTATCTGCGCCAAATCTCCGAGGGGTGGGGGTGGTGGTAGTTGTTCTCCTTCTTGACTTCCTCCTCGGTTCTGGCTTACTTCTTGTTCTCCTTGGGGAAGATCTCGTTCAACGGGCTGTGCTCCGGTACTAGCGGCTACGGGGTTCCGGCCACGGGAGGCCCTCGCGACGTTCCGGGGGGTCACCTGTTGATTTGGTAAATTAGTGTTACGATTATGTGATGTTCAAGTTGTTTATTCCGTATATAAGGCAGAATCTACCTTCTGCCAGAAGTTATTAGCAAGCAGCACACAACAAATCAGCACACGATCAAACAAGAAGTACAAACAACTTTATTATTGCAAGGGGGGTACAGGCAGGGTCTTGTACTACTCGTACGGGGCATGACTTAACAAAAGCGGCTAGGGACGCATTACTAGGGTGGCGTCGGTTATTTCATTCGCGGGGCAGGCCTTCTTCTGGGGCGGGAAGCGTGAGTGATCCTTGCTCGCCGTCCTCTGGATTTCCATTAGTCAAGGATTGTGCTGCAGAATCTCCTCCGACGGCGGCAGCGGAACTTTCAGGGTTCTCGGGTGGGGCTTGTGTGTTTCCAAAGAGCGTCCCCCATCCTATGACGGGTGTCCCGAGTAAGACATGGTCTTCCCCAATTGCCGGTACTGGGGTTCCACTTCGGGTCCAATCCTGCATGCGCCGGTCTCGGGCTTGCCTGAGGCTCTCTTGGGCTACTGCTTCGCTACTGACTGCGGCTGCAGCTCTTGCCTCGGCATGGGCGGCTCGGATCTGCTGTAACCTTACCGCGAGCTCAGCTTGCTCGGCTCGATGGGTCTGCTCCCTTAGAAGGTTGGCTTGCTCGTCAAAGAGTTGGTCCAGGGCGGCTAGGTAAGTGGCCACTTGGTACAGGGGGCCTTCTTCGTGGCGACGTCGTTCCAGGCTTCTCATGCGTGCTTCCCAGACTGGGGTTCTGATGGCCGGCGGGAAGAACTTTGCTGGTGTGGGGGCGAGGTGTTCTTCAAAAATCCGGCGCAAATAACGGAGTGTTTTTCTGATGGCCAGGGGGTAGGTATCTTGGTGTCTAAACCCTGTGGCAGTCACTCGCCAGGGCTGGATGTCGGGGTAGCGGTTGCTCCTGGCGATGACCAGGATCACCCTGCAGCGGAGGGTACCATGGTGCTCGTACTCTCGGCTGTAGTACCTTGGGCATTCTGTAACGCCAAGGCCTTCCAGGGTGTTGATCAAAAGGCTGGGGAGTCTAGGTGCAGCTTGGCAGTCGCCCTGGGTCCATCCTTCCTCAGCCATCTGAAACAGGAACAGGGTAAACAATCTGGTACAAGTGCAAAAGGGAGTAGATGGTATTTATTATTACAACAAGGGTGGTACAGCTTTCACGGATACGTGTCATTAGGGTAGGGTTCTAGCTCGGGGTGCTAATCCTATCATGGGGATTCTTCCTCGGTCCTGATAGAGCGCTTCTTTATTGGAAGGAACCGATCCATCTCGTCTTCGGTCTGCGTACCCTTATCCCAATGGGTCTCCATGGGTTCTTGTTCTTCTTCTTCCTCTATCCATCCACCTATTCCGTTGCAGCTCTCGTACTCTTGCATCTGGGCTTGGAGGGCGGCTAAGGAATACTCGGCGCTTGCGGCTCTAGTTCGTTGCTCCTCCAGCTCCTGACTTATCTTCTCAATCCCATGGATTAACTTCTTCAATTGTGCCGCCTGCTCGTTGCAGAGTGCATCCAAGCCCGTAAGGTAAATGGATAGGTGGGAGACCGTATCTTCTAGGTCTTCTTCTTCTCGTCCCAGTCCCCTCATCCGGGCAATCCAAGTGCGCCCTCTCCTTCCAGCGGGTGGGAAAAATCCCATAGGAGTCCGCTGAAGGTGGAGCCTATAGAGCACACGCAGTTGGCGCAGGGCTTTACGGGCGGCCTTTCGGTAGGTGTCGGGGAAGCGGAAACCCTTTGTGGAGATGAACCAAGGGTCCACATCAGGGTAGCGGGTGCTTCTTTCTACAAAGACCATTATATCGCACCGAAGGGTTCCTCCGGCGATGTACTCACGGTAGGCATACTCCGGTGGTTCCATAACCCCGATGCGTTCCAGGCTGAGCAATAATAACTTGGGGAGGCCGGGCTCTGCGTGGCAGATTTCGTTAACCCATCCATTGCCAGCCATCTGGAACAAGGCAAAGACCAGCGGTGAGTGTTTGTGCATAAAAATATCTAAGTCAGAACAAGCCCTAGGGTCTGGAATGGGGTCTCGCTTCTAGGGTTACGTCCTACGGCCAGCCTACGGCTCTGATACCACCTGAAGCGTCCCCCCATCAGGGAAGACTTAAAAGTGTTGCTTTATCAGTCCCAGGAGGCTGATAACACTTTTATTACATCAGATGGTACATCACCGTACAACTCTGCGCGGTAATGGGCAATGGAGCGCCACTATCGCGAGGATTACAACTAAAACCCACACTACTACACTAGCTACGAAAAGAGGATCATCAGAGTCTTGCGCCATGCGGAATCCAACGGTGGCCTCAACCACAGGCAAGACTGGGTGCAGGACGAAACCCTACTCGTTGTCTTCGGGGACGTAGTCTGGGTCTTCCACTGTAAAAGTAAGAAAGGGGTGAGTACAAACGTACTCAGCAAGTCCAATCACACCCACGGAGAGGGTATAACAGAATTTAATGCATAGAATAATCCAAGGGTAAGGTTATGTTTCATTTGCGGAAATCTCATTTGTATGCAAGGGTTCGTTTAAAAACAATTTTCCAAAACAAGTTTTGTTAGCATCAAAGAACACACGAGGTTGATCCACACAGGATCCACGTTTTAAACTGCTACCGGACTTCCCGCCCGCCATAGCACACGGCACAACTGTCAGACACTTTTCCAAACAACTCACACCAGCCCCATTATTCCCAGAGAAACACTAGTTATGTGACCACACCGTAACTTGCCCAATACCGTGGGCACGGCTATTCGAATAGATTTTAACTCTGCAGAGGTGTGCAACTTTACCCACAGGTGGGGTACCACAACCCGATCACCGTAGTGTCGGTGCAGATCCCATCAAAGCCATTACCCACCTTAGCTAACCTGACTAACCACCACGGGATCCATCAAGGGGTCATTCGACCTAACTCCGAGGTTTAACCGGGGCATAAGTCACACAAAGCTTATCCCTTCTCCTTGATCACCCGTTGCTCTCAGCTCTCCTGACGGTTATCAGGCTAACTAGTGGGATTCATGCTAAGCCGTTGCCCATACAACGGTCAAGTGGTTTGCACGACAGGAAGCTAGGTGAGATAACACATCAACTCGGTCCTTAGGGGTGACAGGATGGATATCTCCCTTCCTTGCCCTACCACACAGGTACGAGCACACCAACGGCAATTCACACAGAAGTGCCATCCACCCCGTCCGACTCGTCTTTCAAAACCACATTTTATCCCTTCCCGCACACACACACACACACACTTTCTTTATAAAATCGGGTGGTTAGGGTTTGGCTATCTCAAACAAGGGGGACTATACTACCATGTTTTCAACACCCAAAACCATGCAAGTTTATAAAACAGGCCACTGGGTTGTGTTTATAAAAACTAGGACAAAAACATGCATCAAAGGGCGGAATTGAACTTGCCATCGTCAAACTCTTGTGGGAGGTCCTGATCGTAGCACTGCCCCTCGGGCTCGGAGTCGCGGAGCTGGTCCTCGTTCGCTTGGTCACAATCGAAGCCTTCCTCGTTCACTCCGTGTCCTACGACGCAAACAAACAGACACACAATCAAGCACAAGAACTAAAAGCTTTTATCGTTGAGCTTGAATCGGAAATAATTTAGTTACGGGGGTAGGGTTAATATTTTTGGGTGGTTTCTTAATGGCATGGCTAGAACTATACTAGAAAGGGTGTGGTAAAGTTTCGGGTCGATCGGAGGTTGTTTCGCACATAAAATGACGAGTTAAAGGTGGTTTCAGGGGTTAAACGGGGTCTAAGGGCTTGTTCGTAATTATCCAGAAAGAGTGAGGACTTATTTACGATTTCCTAAAGATACCCTGAGTATGTTAAAGTGTGTCGAATATAACTAGGTTTGCGTATTGAGGGGTTTGGTTTGAATTAACGGAAAGGGTAGGGCTTCTTTTGCAAAAGGGAGTGGTTAGGGAAATTCCTTTGGGAAAAACAGGAGAGAGGGGGGGTTTTGGGCAAATAGCCCCTTTCTTCCTCCTTCCTCCCGCACAGAGCAGAGGAGGGGAGGTGGGGCGCCGGCGGCGGCCCATCCCGGCCGGCCAGGGCACGGCGGCGGTCCGGGGGTGGGGGAAAAGAGGGAGGGGGGCACGGGGATCCCATCCCCGGCCTCACCTTGGCTCGGGTCGCAGCGAGGGGGGCTGCCCACGGGAGCAGGGGCGGCGGCGCAGGGCGGCTCGTCGGGGCGGCGCTGGAGCAAGGGAGGTGAGGGTTTGGGCGGGCGGTGGCGGTGGTGAGGTGCTGGAGGTGCCCCTCGGCCCCTTTTATAGGTGGCCGAGGCGGTGGGGCGGCGGGCTCGGCCGGCGGCGGTCGCGGGCGGCCATTAATGGAGTTTGGCTACTCGCGGCCGTCGTGACGCGGCGTGGTGGCGGGGCGCAGGCGCCGAGGGCACGTGGGGGGGTGCTGTGTGACCACAGTGGCGAGCACGCGTGCGGGGGCGGCAGAGGGGGTAGCGGCAGGCGGCGCGGCTGGCGACGGGCGGCGCGGCGTCGCGGGGCTGGACGTGCGTGCGGCGCGGCGAACCGCGGGCCAGAGCGGGGCCGGGGCGCAGGCGCGGCGCGGGCGGCGAGGCCGGGGCGGCGCAGCGAGCCGCGCGGTTGCGCGCGCGTGCCGTGGCCGTGCGCGTGCGTGCGCGTGGATCGCGTGCGCGCGGTCCGGCGGTGCGCGCGCGTACGGCGGCGTGCGTGCGAGAGCGGGAGCGCGAGGGCGCGTGCGCGAGGGGAGAGAGGGGGGTGTGGTGGCGCGGCCCGGGAGGTGAGGGCCGGTGGTGCTCGGGAGTAGAGAGAGGAGGGGAAACAGGAAGGAAGGAGAAAAGGAAGGGGAGGGAAGGAAGAAAAAGAAGGGAAGGAAAAAGAAAAGGAGGAAGGGAAAAGGAATAGGGAGAAAAAGAGAAAAGAAAAAGAGGGAGGGAGGAGTGCCGGCGCCGGTCGCGGCGGTGACCGCGGCCGGTCGGCCATGCGCGGGGAAGCGCGTAGCGCGAGGAGAACAGCGAGGGAAAAAAGAAGACGCGTCGGCGCCAATCGCGGCCGCAGCCGCGGCCGGTCGGCCACGCGCGCGGTATTCGCGCGAGGGAAAGGAGTCGCGCCGGCGCTAATCCCGGCGGGCGGTCGCGCGTGGGCAACAAGCCATCGAGCGACGCGGAGCGATCAGTTAGAGTTAGGGTTTTGACATCGAATCGTTTTTACTACTCTAGCGCATGATTTAATTAAGTGAATTTTCGAGGCGTCACATACTCAGTCTGAACCCCCTCGACTCTAACGTGTGTCTCCACAGCTCCAACTTCATATTAACCCCTGCCCTACTCTCGTCAACTAGCACCACATCATCAGCAAAGAGCATACACCAAGGGATATCACCCTGTATGTCCCTTGTGACCTCATCCATCACCAAAGCAAATAGATAAGGGCTCAATGCTGACCCCTGATGTAGTCCTATTTTAATTGGAAAGTCACTGGTATCGCCATCACATGTTCGAACACAAGTCATCGCATCCTTGTACATATCCTTGATGAGGGTAATATATTTAGTTGGAACTTTATGTTTTTCCAAGGCCCACCACATGACATCTCTCGGTACTTTATCATACGCCTTCTCTAGGTCAATAAAGACCATGTATAAGTCCTTCTTCTTTCCTCTCTATATCTCTCCATCAACTATCGTACTAAGAAAATCGCCTCCATGGTCGACCTCCCAAGCATGAACCCAAACTGGTTTTGGGTCACCCTTGTCAATCCTCTTAGGCGATGCTCGATAACCCTCTCCCAAAGCTTCATCGTATGGCTCATCAGCTTAATCCCCCGGTAGTTAGTACAACTTTGAACATCTCCCTTATTCTTGAAGATCGGTACTAATATACTTCTCCTCCATTCCTCCGGCATCTTGTTTGACCGGAAAATTAGGTTAAAAAGCTTAGTTAACCATACTACCGCCCTCTCGCCCAGGCATCTCCACACCTCAATGGGGATGCCATCGGGACCCATCGCCTTACCTCCCTTCATCCTCTTCAAAGCCTCCCTGATCTCTGCCTCCTGAATCCTCCTCACAAAGCGTCTGTTGGTATCATCAAATGAGTCGTCCAACTCGAAGGTAGGACCCTCATTTTCCCCATTAAACAACTTGTCAAAGTATTCTCACCATCTGTCCTTGATCTCCTCATCCTTCACCAGAAGTCGATCTGTCCCATCCTTGATGCATTTGATTTGGTTTATGTCCCTTGTCTTCCTCTCGCGGGTCCTAGCTATCCTATAAATGTCCTTCTCTCCTTCCTTCGTACCTAGCCGTTGATACAGGTCATCAAAAGCCTGACCTTTCGCTACACTTACAGCTCGCTTTGCAGACCTCTTCGCTAATCTATATCCCTCGATGTTGGTTGCGCTCTTGTCGAGGTGAAGGCGTTTGAAACACTCCTTCTTCTCCTTAATAGCCCTTTGCACCTCATCATTCCACCACCAAGTCTCTTTCACTTCCTGCTTGCCTCCCCTACTCACACCAAACACTTCTGAGGCCACCTTCCGAACACATGTCGCCATCTTTAGCCACATATCATCTACATCTGCTCCTTCTTCCCAAGACCCCTCGCCTAGCATCCTCTCCTTAAACGTTTGTGCCTCTTCCCCTCTAAGATTCCACCACTTCGTTCTCGCAATCTTGGCACGTTTGTCCCGGTGGGCACGTACCCGAAAATGAAAATCCGCCACCACAAGCTTGTGTTGGGGGACAACACACTCCCCAGGTATCACCTTACAATCTAAGTAGGCACGTCTATCCTCTCTCCTAGCAAGGATAATCGATTTGGCTCGAGTATTGTCCACTATGGAAGGTCACTAGATGGGACTCCCTCTTTCTAAAGAGGGTATTCGCTAACAGCAGGTCGTAGGCCAACGCAAAATTCAAAACATCCTCCCCCCCCTCGTTCCTACTACCATACCTGAAACCCCCGTGTACTCGCTCATATCCTATATTAGTCGCACCCACATAGCCATTGAGGTCTCCTCCTATGAAGAGCTTCTCACTGATAGGCACGGTACTAACCATGCTATCAAGGTCTTCCCAGAACTGACTCTTGGAGCTCTCACTA